>NC_143556.1:68168750-68498000 GCF_054136105.1 Typopeltis vanoorti | reverse complement strand
ATTGCAGCAAATTTAGAAGAGAGACTGTTTTTGGAATCTGCATCTGCTTTCAGAAATCAGAAAATTTGAATAAATATGGTTGCATTACACTTTGCAAAATATAGGAAACACTAATACTTCAAAATACCAGTTTACACACTAGGCTCTAATTGTTGTTCATGTGTTTTTTTCACTTAGTTTTGTGTTGCCTTTGTGTGTGTGTGTATCACAAATCTCATATTGTACTCCCTGATGATATCTCAATGACAGAAGAAATATTGGAAGAAATAAATATCATTTTTAATCCTTTCTCAGTGCTGTTTCACTCACTAAGTCTCTAACATCAGATTGTCATGTCAAGTGATTCCTTTTTTTTTATAGCGAATGATGATATAACGGCCGTGAAGCCCCTTTTGTGGGGAAGTATGGCACAATCTCATTTCCCCAAATTTTATCCTGGCTCGGGAATGGCATAGCAAATCAATTTCCCCACAGTGAAATTGATTTGCTATGCCAAGTAATAATAATTAAAGATCACTGCACCTTTCAAAGACAGCATGAATTACTACACCACAATATCTTTATTTGCATGTTGTTTTAAAGTGACTAATTACTGCATATAAAACAGATATTATATGACTGCATAATAAACTGCATATAACACAGTTATATGCAGTTTATTAGGTGCCAAACAAGTGATGTTTGGCACCTAAGAAAACATAAAAATGTACTTAAGTTCACTTTGTGAGAAGTGAACCCCAAAGACACAAGAAATAAGAAAAGCCTCATTGACAGTAATATTTCATGCTGGTTCAGGATACAAAAATATATACAGATGATTTGAAATTGGAAGTAGGCATTATTTAGTTTTAATCAAGATAAAAATTAATATCACATTGAAAAGAACAGCATGTATAAAAAAATTAAAGTCGAGCAGCTTTTACAGATAACCTGAAGACTCAACTATACAAATATTATTGAAGAAAAAAAAAAAGAGGAAACAGTTCAAAAACAAGAATCAAACCCTGGAGTGAAGAAAGCATGGACTAATTTAGCTAGTAGGGAGGCATGTGGTGAAGATGTCTGCAAGGATAAGTTCGCTGCAAACACCACATTTGCAGAAGTAGATCAAGCGGATATTGGACCTGGGGGTCGCCAGGGGCACAGAGCTCTACTGTATTATGTTGAGTCCATACACGAGAGGTTGGTTGATCAATCTATAGTGCATTAATACCATATATGAGTAGTGGGTTGGGAAAGGAGAAACTTGTTTACATTTGATTTAAAAGCCCAAGCCTGTATATTGTATTCCTTGGGAAACATCTCAGGGAGAAGATTGTTCCACAATACAGTAGTAGCAAGGATGGAGGAGGAGGAAAAGAAATTTGTTCTGTGGGTTTCAAGGTGCACTGTGAAGGGAAGCTGGGTGGCAGCTGCACGTGTTCCAACAGGCTTAGTGCTGTGTGTGTGTGTGTGTGGGAATTTTTGATGCTATTTCAGATGAACATTTGCCATGGAAATATTTATAGAATACACAAATTGCAGAAACCAAATGTCTGTACAAATGTGGGAAGAGTGAATTGGTAAGAGATGGGTTATTAATCAATCTAATTGATCTCCCCTGTATTGAGTCAAGCATTTTGAGGTTTCGATGTTCTGTAGGAGCCCCACTCCAAATGTGAGAGCAGTATTAGATAGCTGGCTGGATTTGTGATTTGTATAAGGTTAACAGATGTTCAGATGCCTTGAGCAAAAGGGAACTCCTAGTTTTTTAGAAGCTGAGGATGCAATGGTTGTGATGTGTTTATGCCAGGAGAGGTTTGATGTCAGGGTGATTCCAAGAGAAATCTGGAAATGAGTGTTATCAAAAATAACACTGGGAGAAAATGGTTCTTTTTTTGTGATAAATAAGACAGAATTGGGTTTTACTAGTTGAAAATAACGAGGTTATCTGAGCTCCATTGGAGGATGGCTTGGAGATCAGAATTGAGGGTAGTGGTGGTCAATGTTCTGTAGGTTGAGGTGAGTTGTGTAGAGTAAGGCTTATCAAATGAAAGGGAGGAGTGCAATGTGCTGTCATCTGCAAAATTGTGTATTGGTCAACTGAAGTAGGTCACTGATATATATAGAAAGAAGAGGGTTGGTGAAAGAACAGAACCTTGTTGAAACCAAGCATTACTGAATGGTAAGAGGATAAGGAACCCTCTACCATCACACAGTGTGCATCCAGACAGAAAGGTGGCAATCCACCTGCAGAAGTCCTGAGATAGACCAAACGATGGAGTTTGCTTAGTAAGCCTTTATGCCAGACCCAGTTATAAGCTTTGGAGATATCAAGTGCAACTGCTGAGATTTGCCAAACTTCTCCATGGCATTTGTCCAGTGATAGGTGATATATGTAAGTTCTCCTGTTGATCGGCAGCAACCGAATCCATACTGGTGGTTGTTTATTAGCTGGGTGCCTTCAAGGTAGTGTAGGAGTTGGGAATCGATGGTTTTCTCCATTACTTTAGATAGGACTGAGGTGAGTGAGATAGGGTGGCAGTTAGATGGCAGTGATTTGTTGTCCTTCTCGAGAATAGGTTGAATATAGGCCAGTTTCCAGGCTGTGGGATAGATACTAGTGGAATATGAGAATATATATATATATATATACAGGTGGCATAGCACAGGTGTCAGATCTGGTACACAAACCTTCAGGACAACATTCAAAGCCAGGAGACTTTTAGACAATAATACTTTTTGAATCTCTTTCTGGCAAAAGGATATATAGGGAGTATTGTATATTGGGCAGCTGGATGGTTGGGAGGCATTTACCATTGTTAGTTTTGTATGCAATGGAGAAGTGTGAAGCCAGGAGATTGGCTTTTTCTGTGGGTGATGATGATGATGCAATAGATCCATCTGGGTATGATTATGAGTGGGAAAATGTTGGCAAAAGTTACAGACAATTGCTTCGGCAAGAGACTAAAAGGCTCGGCTGTCATTTGGGAAGGCAGGCTGCAAGTTGATTGCATTTTGCTCTTTTAACCACCTTACCGGCCATTATGGATCAAATATGCATCCTCATAACGCTTCGTATCCATGGTAACCTGGACGTATATATACGTCTTCGCTGGTAGCGTGGTTAAACTCTGTTCTGAAGGTATTGATAATTTTCTTGCATCTATTTTGGACTTGAGTATAAGCACTAAAGGAGGATGGAGCTCTTGGTGTAAGTCAGTTGTGATATGCTCGATTTTTCATTTGTACAGCCTCGACACATCTTTTGGAGAACCAAAGTTTAGTTAGGGGACAGCAGTTCAGAGTAGTATGGGGAATGTATGTTTCCATGCCAGTTAGGATTACTTTGGTGATATGTTTGGTGCATGTGTTTGGGTTGGAAGACTGAAAACAATAGTCCAACCATGGGAATGAGGCACAGAATTTGAAGGCTGTACCACTTGGCACTGTTATAATGCCAAACTATTCTTATATGGGAGTGGCTGTGTAAGCATTGTTACATGGAAGAGGAGATGAGCACTAGATTGTGGTCAGAATTACCCAGGAGATAACTACATTTACCATGCATTTGGAAAGGTCATTGAAGGGGTATTATTGTTATTATCATAAAGGTGTCTCCAGGGAGTCAGAAGACTCATCGCAGGAGACTCTACATTGACACTAACCATTATTCATACAGTACCTATCATACCTTTCCTTAAATTCAGTTACAGATGAAGAATTTACAACCAGCTCTGGCAATGCATTCCACACATTCACCACCCTCCAAGCAAAAGATTTAGTCCTAACATCCTTGTTAACCACACTCTTGCACAATCTCCAGGAATGACCCTCATTCTCTCCCTTCCTGCATTGTTCAAAAAAAAAGAAATCGGTATCAATCCCATAAAACCCCTTCAATAACTTAAATGCCTCTGTCATATCTCCTCTCATACGTCTATCAGCTAGTTTTTGGAATCCACAGACCTTCAATCTTTCCTCATTAGAAACATTCCCCAGACCTATAACAATCTTTGTAACTCACCTGTGGATTCTCTCAACCATTTCTTCATCACCAAGAAGTCCAGGTGACCAGATCTGTGTGCAATAATCCAGATGTGGTCTTATTAATTATTAATGCCTTATAAAGTGGAAGAATATCTTTCCTATCCATATTTGTCAGTGTGTTCTTCAACAACCATGTAATTTGATGTGATATTTTGGCAACCTTTGCAATATGCCCTCTTAACTTAAGTTCTCTGTCCACAATAATCCCCAAGTCCCTAGCTTAGTCAACTAATTGCAGTTCAGATCCATTAATATAGTACACAGCATGTGATCTCATCCTCCCAAAGTGCATCACCTTACACTTAGCCATGTTAAACTGACAGCCATTTACATAATTTGAATTGACCATAGCTCTTCTCGGTTTTGCGTCATGAGCAAACAGTCGGATATTTCCTTTCAAATTGTTTCCAATATCATTAATGTACAAATGTCCATGCGGTTAGCCTAGTGGCTATGCGATTCGTAACCATATGCCTGGGGAAGGAGTGTCCTAGGTTCGATTCCCGTCGAAGATGTGAGGAGCTTAAGGATCTTCCTCAGCCATAGCCAAGTTAGCTGGTCTTGGGCATGGGCAGCAGGGTTTTCCTCCTAGTTTGTCTGGAGTTTTTCATCCTGTAAGCATGCAAACTGGCCCCATGAACGAACAAATGAATGCACGCACACGGATACAGTCAGGAATACTTAAGACAATCCCTCCAAAGCCAAAAAATCCAGCCAAAGGTCTGAACTGTCCACTATGCTGGTCCCAAGTCCAGATAAAAATAGAGGGGATTGAGGTGGTGCCGTTCCTTCCCATAAAAGGGGCTCACAGCCATTGAATCACCATACGAAATGAATGAATGAATGTACAAATTAAACAACAGATGACCAAGTATCGAGCCCTGGGGTACATCACTAGTCACCTGCCTTCTCCTGGACTCAACTCCTCCATAAACCACCTCTAATCCAAATCACCAGCTTTGGTTCCACACTATTTGCTCCAATTTATGCAAAAGAGTTCCATGTGGAACCCTGTCAAATGCCTTTGCAAAGTCGAGCAGTATCACTGAGTAATTATTTCCTTTATCCAACTCTACTGCTACTTTATTATAGAAAGTAAGTACGTTACTAAAACAAGATCTATCCTTCACAGAACCATGTTGCCCCTTATAAAGAATCATATTTCTGTCCACCCAGTTCTGAATTCTAATTTTTATCAATTTCACCAAAACCTTATCCTGATATACTAATCAGCCTATAATTTGCTACTTCTGTCTGGAGCCTCCTTTCTCTATTGGAACTTCACCAGAAGAACTGAAGATTATCTTAAACAGCTTGGTCAGAGGAGGTGCTAATTCTCTTGCACATTCTTCTAACACATGGGCCAATATGCCATCTTACCCGATGGCTGTGTTAGCATTAAGGTTGTGCAATTGTACTAAGCACCTCTATTTCTTCAATCTCTAGACTTTCATCAGTAAGTGACACATTCAACACTGCAATATTACAACCAAGATGGAACACTTTTGCAAAATGATCACTAAGTAACTCAACTATTTGAGTTGGTTCTGTTACTTCCCTACCATCAATACTTTTTTTTAAAGTCATCCTTCCATAGTTATTCTTCCTTTTATTTGCAACATAGTGAAAGAATTCCTTAGGATTTCCTTTGGCCTCATCGGCTAGCTCACTCTCATAATTAGCTTTGGCCTTTCTTACCATACAGGTCACCCTCCGCCTGTACTTTGTACTGCTCATGGGTATGCCGATCACCCTTTTCTTTATACTTCTTCCACAACCTTTTCTTTATCTGCAATTCCTGCTTAATAATACTATGCATCCATCTTACACCTACTTGATTTTTCCTCCTGACTCTGGGAATACAGTCTGATACTGCTTTCCTTAAACACGCTTTGACAATCTCTCATGTAACATCTCTCTCTCTCTCTCTCTCTCCCCCCTTCAAATTCTCATGACATGCTGCTGAAAGCTGACTTCTCAGCGTGTCATAGTCACCAGCCTTGTAATTCCATATATACCCATTCTCAGCAGAATAATGCACTTCTTACAATCTCCCAGGTCAGGACCTCATGATCGCTTTCCCCAAGTGGAGACAGTGTAACTAAATTGGTTATTGATATGTTCTCCAATGCTATGACCAGATCCAACACTCTCAAACCTCATCCTTTCCATTACATGCAGTCTCAGGTAGTTATCTCTTAACTATATAAACTCGATTTCCTTTCTTTCTTGTGACCATTCCTTATCCCAATCTATGTCTCCATAGTTAAAATCCCCCATAATATTTACTCGACCTCCATTCATCAATCCATACCATCTACATTCTCCTTTATATCCCCCCCCCTCAGATAGCAGCAAATGATTACATATTTCATTCTGTTAATCTCTATCTCACACCAAATAGCCTCAAATAAACTGCCCACTGCATATCTGTCATCTAGAGGCACATCTACCCTTTTTAGCTTCAATGCTTTGTCTATCATTAGCAAAACCAGTCCATCCTTCTGTACTCTCTGTCCTGCCTGAAAATATTGTATTCCTTACTATTTATTCCTATAACAATATCATTCTTAGTTAACCAAGTCTCACTAATTCTTATAATTTTTGGCCATGTTGTATGAATGGAAAAATTCTTCACACTTATTCTGAATACTTCTGGCATTAGCATACATAAACTGCAATACTCCCTTCCTTCCATAACCATGCATGTGAATTAGCCCACTCTGTATACAATTTATTTTCCATATGCAGTTTATTATGTGGAATAAGAAGTATTAAATAACAATGATACTTATTATAACTTATATATATATATATATATATATTTTTTTTTTTTTTTTTCCCCTCTTAAAATATTTTATTTTGTTGTAATTTTAATTTTTATATTTATTTTATGCCTGATGTTATTATAAAGAAAAATTTATTGTAAGGTTTTGAAATAAAAATATTAAATCACATTTTATTTGTGTTTAATTTTTTGTTGTAGTGAAGTCCTAGTTCTCTTTGTAGCATATACATATAAAATGCTTTTTTTTTAGGGCCCCCATAAATTTTACCATCAGGGGTCCCCAGCTGGCTTAATCCACCCCTGCATGATTGGCACAAGAAGTTAAATAAGCAGTCCTGGAAAAGAACATAAATATAAGCAAAAGAGGAAAAACATAAGAAACTAAGCTATGTGTAAGAGTAGCTAAACAAAAGTCAAGGGTAGGTAGCTTCATCAAGAATATAGAAGATAACTATCAATAAGGCAAAATGTTCTTGAGGCTATTGAAAAAGTTTAGTAAGAAAGGAAAGAGTACAATAAAAGCAATCAAGGATGATAAAGGTGACATGAAAACTGAAGATAAGGCTAATCCAGATGTCCAAAGTAATTACTTTGAAAGACTGTTAAATAAAAGAACGACAGAATAGTAGAAAATTTTCAAGAGAAATGCAACTTGGGCATTGGTATGTATCAATACCTGAGATAGAAAAAGCCATTAAAAACTTGAAATCTGGAAAGGCAGTTGGAAAAGATGACTAGAAATTGTCAAAAATGAAGATATAAAAGTTTTACAATTGCTATACTACATAATTCAGAAGGTCTGGTCAGAGGTCAAATTCTGGATTGGAATAGAGCTCTCATAGTTTCCACCTATAAACAATGGAATAAAACTGAATATGAGAATTACAGAGGAATTTCTCTACTAAATGTTCCAGGTAAGATTAATGCAAGCATACTTGAAAAGAGGTGAGAAAAATTGTGGAAGAGGAACTTGGAGAAGAACAAGTTGGGTTCAGGCCAAATAGAAGTTGTCGAGATCAGATGTTCACTTTACGAGAGTTGAGAAATCATGAGGGAAATCATGAAGATTCTAGTTGAGAAATCAACTAGAATCTTCATTTAAGTTTTGCAAATATGGAAAAGGTACACAACAAGGCGTTAGAGAAAAGCTTTTCAAAACAACAATTATATGGAGTAAATGAAACATTATATAGAGCGATAGATTTAAGTTGCAAGTTAGTAGTTGGAAGGAAATGCAGGAAGATGGCTTGATATAAAATAAGGTGTAAGACAAGCTTGCACATTATCTCCACTCTTATCTATGCAGATTACATTATGCAAGAAAGTGCCATCAAAAATATTAGTATTGAAGAAACAAATCCAGTAAGTCACTAGTTCTCTAATAAAATTAAATAAAAGCTGGAACAAATTTGAAATGAAAATCAGCAATAAAACAACTATTAAAATAGGCAAAACACAGAAAACCTCTCCTGTATTCTTAATGGAAAACTGATAGAATAATTAAAATATTTTAGCTATTTAGGCACAATTTTTTAACGAGTTTGGTAAATAATATTATTATTATGACGTGATACCTCCAAGAACTCATCATGGGAGGGCACACTATTTCACTACACAATACACCATCTGCTCTACTTAATCCTCCAACAACAACACTACTACCATCAACAAATAATGCCATCTACTGCCCACCACTAGCAACAGTATTTTTGTTTTGCCTGTCAATTGCATGTGTTCTCATGGCTGATTTGCTTGTATGCAATGAAAATCCGAATTTCCAGAGAAGAAACCATGCTATCTCTGTATGAGATTGGCTAACTCATCATCAATTGAAAAAGTCCATATAAAGATTCCTCTTGTCATGACAAGAATCAATCTCAGTTCATTTCCAAATGAAGGGTGTATTGTTCCACTGTTCTTCCAATTGTGCTATGGAGGTGCTTGATAATGCAGGGTGCATGTCACAAGGGTGTTGCACATGCCTTACATATAAATCTTTCATTTTAGTGAATATTGGTAATTATTTTTGGTTATATCTTACTTACTTGATAATACAGTTGAGATAAAGTTGAGTGTATGTATGTTATTTGTGAAATTTAATATGGGATATTGTTTAGAAAGCCTTTTTTTGTGGCACTGATGCATACAATGAAAATGACAGCCAAGGCTTCCTTGTTCATTAAGTTTAGCATGAGGGATTTTGTATGATTAGTGAACATTCTATGTATTCATTGTCAAGAGTGAATGGGTTAATGTACGAAAGCAGGAGTGGAGAGAACGTGTCGTAAATGTTTCAGTGAGTGCAAGAAATGCAAGTCATGTGCAAAGTCAGAAAATGAAGCGACAAATATTAGAAGTTGCTGCAAGTAATGTAGATTATGAGGTGACGGTAAGGAGTGAAAAGCGCATTTAAATAGCATCCCTCACAAGAAAAATGGGAGCTATCACGCATATATAAAAGGATTTATATATGCCTGATGGACTACATTTGAATAGTATTGGAGTTAACTGTATGGAGAAAGTGTAGTTTGGAAGTGAAAAATCAGGGAAACCAGATACTTGGGAGGATGCAATCAAGTATGTGTCACCCTCAGGATTAATGATATGTGTACAGAAATTCTTCTTATTATTATGGGCTACCCCAAGGAATCCTCAGGCTCATTAAGGGAGGCCTTAAACATCATGTCAAAAACTATTCAACATTTCTGCAGTATCTATCACACTTCGCTTTGAACTCATTCACTACTCTCCAAGCAAAAAAACCTAATTCTAACACCCTTGCTAACTACACTCTTACTCAGTTTCCATGGATAGCCCCTAGTTCTCCCACCACCAGATCTTTCTGAAAAATCTCCTATGAATTAATCTTGTAAAAACTTCTCGGTAATTTGTATGCCTCAATCATATCATCCCTTTTTTTGCTTACCAACCAGTTTCTGTAATCCACAAATCTTCAACCTGTTCTCATTAGGCTCATTCCATAGACCTGCTACCATCTTGGCCACTCATCTCTGGATCCTTTCCACCTCATCGCCAAGAAATCCTGGCACCCAGATCTGTGCACAGTAGCCAAGATGGGGAGTCTTATCAAGGCTTGATAAAGAGGAACAATAATCTGTTTGTCTCTGCTCATCAAAGTATTCTTCAGTAACCAAGTAATCTGATCAGCTGCTTTATGCTATGTATCCTCTAAACTTCAACTCCTTATCCACGAACACTCCCAAGTCTCTGGTTTTGTCAATTTCATGGAATACAGTTCCACCAATTTGGTATTCAGCTGGTATTCTTTTCACCCCCAAAATGCATAACCGTAACTTTGCCATATTAAACTGATATCCATTCTTCTCTGCCCAGTCTGCAAGTCTATCCAAATCACCCTGCAAATTTTGACATCATCTGTATTAATTATTGCTTTTCACAACTTTGCATCATCAGCAAACAACTGAACAGTTCCTCTCAGATCCTATCATGTTAATGTACAAATTAAACAGTAGCAGTCCAAGAACAGAACTCTATGGCATACCACTAGTCACAGGCCTTCTTTTGGACTCAAGGCTTTTGCAAAGTCCAGCAGTATCATTGTAAACCCATTACCTTTATTCAATTCAGCTGTCACCATATTATAAAATGTGAGAAGTTACTTGGGTATGACCTACCCCTTCACAAAATCATGTTGCCCTCCACATAGTATCCCATTTCCATCTATCCATTCCTGTATTTTGCTCTTGACCAACTCCAATACTTTGGCAACAACTGCTGATATGCTGTTCGGTCGGTAATTTCTCACATCAGTCTTGGAGCTGCCTTTATGCAATGGAACTATTTTCTCCTCTTTCCACCCTCTTGGGACTAACCCAAAGCCAAGACTTAGATTAAACAATATGATCAAGGGCACTGACAATTATCTAGCAGCTTCACGTATAACTTAAGCTGATATACCATCCAATCCCAAAGCTGTATTTCACATTAAGGTTCTGTAATATGCCATGCACCTCCATTTCATTTACCTCAATTCCAATATGTCTTTGCCTCTCTCTCTCTCATTTCTGCAATATCACCACCTGGATGATATACTCTTGCAAAGCGTTCACTTAGTAATTCTACTATTTCAACTGATTCAATTACCTCCCTACCATCGGCTCACTTAATATCATTCTGCAATAAACATTCTTTCTTTTACTTTCAGCATATTGAAAGCACTGCTTGGGATTGTCTTTAGCCTACATTGCTAATTTCTTTTCACATTCTGTTTTTGAATTTTTTACCACACTAGCTGCCCTTCTGGCCTGTGCCTGGTGGATGAACACTTTTCTTTTTAAATTTCCTTCACAATTGTTTCTTCTTTTGCAGCTTCAGCTTAATGATGATACTCATCCATTTAACTCCCACTTGATTTACTCTTCTGACTAGGGAATGCAGTCTGCCATTACTTCCTTCAAACACTCTTTTATCACTTCCCATACACTATCAACATCCAGCACTTGCAGTTTTACATATCCATGGCACCGATCCAAGCAATCTCCTAAGATTATCATACTCACCAGCCCTGTAATTCCCTGTCTTAATTGAAAATTCACACATTTAGTCACCTCCCAGACCAAGACCATGTTATTACTCTCACCAATTGGTGGCAACATGGTCTTGGTCTGGGAGGTGACTAAATGTGTGAATTTTCTAGACTGAGCACTCTCGAACCCCCTAGAATATTCCATTACATGCTGTCTCAGGTAATTATCCCTTAGTAACTGCATAAATTCCATTTCCTTCCTCCCATTTGTCAGTTCCTCCTTCCTTGCATAATACAATGCTGTATGCAATTTCACAGGTTAGTAATGACATTAAACAAGGGCAATTATGAGTCCAAGAGGATGTTGAAATGCATTTACATGAGTGCCATACATATTAGAAATAAGGGAGAGGAGTTTTTGACAGTGGTCAGCTCGACTTGGTCAAAAATTATAGGCATCAGAGAGAACTGTTTGACAGAAAATGATCCAGTTAGAGAGAAGAATGCTAATGGTGCTGTATTTTCAGGGAGAACAGAGGAAATAAGAGAGGAGGTGGGGTATTGCTGATGATAGCTGATTAACTATAACCAACAAAATTAGAAGTTAAAGAGGATTTTATGTCTGAGAGATATGAGGATGTCTGGCATGAGAGGAACTAAAGAACAAAATATATTGTTGGTTGCTACTATAGACCAGGGGTCCACAGAAAAATGTAGATTAGCACAATGAGTGCAGGTTGAGTAATTATCATGGGACACTTCAAACTATAGGCACATAGATTGGAAGGAGGAAAGGAGGCATTGAAGTGGAATTTATAGTAGCATTAAGGGATAATTACCTGAAATAACACATTATAGAGGGGGACCAGGGATTTGGGAGTGCTGGATCTGGAATGCCATCAGATCCAGGATGTATCCATAACCAAGGAGAGTGACCTGGCAGTCTTGTTCTGGGAGGCTGCTAAACAGATAAAATTCTCTGTAAAGATAAGGTTTACGTTGAAATATAAAGCTGATAATTATGACAGACTCAGGAGGCATCTTGGAGCAGTGCCATGGCTTGAGAAACTATAAGGAAAAAATGTCAGTAGTACAAGGGATATAATCAGGGATTGTTTAAGAGAAGCAGTATCAGACTGCATACCAAAGGTCAGGAGGATAAACCAAGTGGGGATTGAGTGAATAAACAGACATGTAAGACGAGAGCTACAAAGAATAAGAAAACATTGTGGAGGGAATATAAAGTAAAAGATGATCAGCATACTTATAATCAGTACAAAGTGCAAGCAAGAAGGGTGACTAGCATGGTAAGAAAGGGAAATCAGATTATGAGAAAAAAATTAGCTAAGCAGTCCGAAGTAAATCCAAAAGAGTTTTTCCCATTATATAGCAAGTAAGAAAGAAAATGACTCTGGTAGGAAGCAACAACCAGCAGTGTTCCAACATGCATACAATAATGAAGTTAATGGTTTTTATTCTGGTTACTTATTTGTATCAACTGTGAAGTTCTGATAACATCTAATATGCATGATTAATTGTTTCTAGCCTTTTGTTGTATATAACTTTTGTGCTAGTAGCCCTGATGATGTAAGTTGGACAACTTATGGAATTTATAGGGTTATAATTGCTTATTTTTATTAAAGTTGCTATTTACTTTAAAATGTGGTCTCAATACTGGTAGCTTCCCACAGAACTGCCAAGTCACAGAATCTTACGTTTTCATGTAGAAGCCCAGAGTAAGTGCTTATGGTCTAAAGTTACATAGCTAGAGAAATTATGCATTAAATATAATAACTTCATCAACCAATTAATGTTTCTGGTTTGATGCAGAGGCAATGGTATTACACCTAAATTTGTGAGAATCAAACATACATTCCATTCAGCCAAAGCAGATAGGATCTACAAGAAAACAGAACTGGCTATCTTAAGAGAATGGGTCTCAGTCACTAGATTAGAGCTTTCAAAGATAGATCATGATATATTCACTGTACATAGTGAATTAGATGTGTTGCTACCAGCAAAATTATGGGATTATTGATAGACTGACATCCAACAAGTTATTCTTCCACTGATTAAACACCCGTGATATCTCATGTTTTGAGAAACTTATTGAAGTTTAAAAGATCCTTTATTTTTTCCATTGTGATCAACACTATTGACGATTACTGACCAGCAACATTCTTACATAGTTGCTTAGAACACGTGGATGCACATGACCAAGTATTTTGCAATATATGCTGTGAAAGTGACTTATGTATATCTTCATAAAGGTTTGTAATTCAGTGGTTAGTATGAGGAAAAAACAGTGTTCCAACTAGTTTTAAGTTATGGATCTGAAAGTCGGGTTAGAAATAAAGCACTTGATCAAATATTAGAAACCAAAGATATCAGAGTTCTGAGGAAGATTAGGAGAGTGAACATATGGCATCAATGGGAAGCACCAAGCAACATATTAAAAACGAAGATATTAAGAAAGAACTACACATTGTTAGCATTCAGGAATGTGTGAGGAGGACTAATCTAAGGTGGCATGGTAACTTAAACAGAATGGGAGAGGAAAGGTTAGCAAAATAGGTGTTTGAAGCCAAGATGGCAAGAAAAAAAAAGCCAGAGGAAGACCAAGATCTAGGTGGATTGATTCAGTCAGAATTGTCTTAGAAGAAAAGAATGTTAGATATGACAATATTGGTGGCAAGTAATAGACTAATAGGTAGGAAAATTGTTGATAACATACACTTAATCATATAGTGCTGTCATAGTATCCTGTGCACCACTTGAGGGTACACATCAGAAAATTGACGATGAAAACTTCACATCTCATAGTACATGCACTATGAGATGTGTTCAACTGCATGCACATTAACAGAATAGCACATATATAGTCTATGACATAACATTTAGTTGTAGCAATGGTGACATTGGAAGAAAAGATGTTTATTGTTGAGAATCATTTTGTTCCAGAGTTGATAGAGCAAATCTGAGGAGTTCATTTGTCGTTTCTGTACGCATTCCCCCAATAGTGTCAACATTGCCTTAATTGAGAAGTTCCAACAGCATTCTGTTGCAATGCGAAGTGCATTTGAAGAGACCATGATCTGTTAATACAAATTAGAATCACAGGCATGTGCTGGAGCAAGTGTTCAGTCTCTGAAATGCAGTCAACCGTGGTAATGTAAAAACTCAATGTAGCTTAAAAATACCAAAGCACTTTACATCGATTTTTTACAGAGGTCAAGTCCCATGAAATTGTTGTAAAAATAACCTTGTCTCTGTATATTTTATGCTAGATACTTTTGTAAATAACCCTATGGGAATTAACTGTATATACTTCTTTAACAAGAATATTTTAGAATGTTAAAAACAGAGGTAATGTTTTGCCGCCGGAACGTTGTGTAATAGCTCTCTATGAGGGCATAAGAAAGGTTGTTTACGACTCGTGTGTATGAGAAAGTGCTTACAAGCTCTGCGCATAAACACCTCCAAAGTCAGTCTAAAAGATTCAAACAACTTTCCGCTGGCCGGCAACTTACGATCAAAAAAGTGCATGGAAAGAACAAAGAGCGGGGCGAACTTAAAAGAAGATGAAAGAGTCATGCCGAATTCTCTGGGGTTTACTACCCATAGTGCAAGGACCCGAGATCACAAAATAAAAGGGGATTGAGCCGAGCATATGGGGCTTCGAGTCATCAGAAGTCGGAACCAGAGTGGAGGCGAGCTGCATACCATAAATGGAGTCCGAACCAGAGCAGTGGCGGCAGAGAAAAGAGGTGATGCAAGACCCCAGTTACTAAAGAGGAGAGCCGAGATCCAGGTGCCAAGAGAGCAAAGGCAAAGTGCTGTTACCGAAAAGAGCCAGAGCCAGTCGGCGGCAGTTACAGTCATCAGCAATTAGTAGCAGAAGTTCCCAAAGTAAGGATCCAGAGGAGAATTTGCCTGCATGCTGAAAAACCTCCTGTATATGTGCTATTCGAGTACTGCAGATTGCAGTCAAAAAAAGCCTGCTAACATCCTGAAGTGATCTTCCTTCAAGATACTCCTGAAGGAAGCCTAAAACTCGAGATGAAAGAAAAGCCATAAAGACTTTAGTAAAAGACACTTGACTGAATGTATGATACAGAGCCTCTGTAAGTTACTTCCCTTTGTATATTTTCTCTTTTAATCTGGGAGATATGTTGTATATGGACTGTTAAGAATTAGTTTAATAGTAATAAGAAGTGTCCATAAGAGGGTCAATTGGCACGTTAGAAGTTGAACTCTTTGTGAGTAAACTAGAAGTTTAATAAGTTGAATTTGTAAGCAGAGAGTAAATAAGTTTTAGAGTTAAAGAGATTATTTAGTGTTGAAGTAAAGGGTTCTAATTTATGCTAAAGTCTAAAGGACAGGTAGAGAGAGTAACCTCCCTGTCACTTAATTTATGTACTTTATATTTATTGTAAATAAATGTGTTTTATTTAGATGCCAATAGAGTGCTGCTTGATCTTTATTTTACAACTGCACTGTTCCTAAAAAAATCGGACTTGTGAGCGGGAAACAACTAAGATAATAAAAGTGCAGTTTAAGTACTTAGAGAACCATGACTGCATATATAAACTTTGTTGAAGGAACTCATGCTAGTGAGAGAGAAATCTACCGGATGTATTACTTAGTCTTCTGCCGATAATAAATAATACTGATGGCGCAGTCTTACAAATAAATTTTCAGTGTTCTTAGGCATACGACTAGTAAATAAAGAAGGTGGGCAAACTTAGTACGTAACAGAATAAGTGAGAAAGGTCACGAGAGGAAAAGCACGCACAGCTAATTAGAAATATAGAATAAAGATATTACAATACAAGTATAGGAAAACAACACCCTTTATTACAGTAAAACTTGTTGGAAGTTTTTTCACTTGCTTATACTATAAATTAAAGATACCAAGAAATTATATTCTTGGTTTAGTCCTTTATCCAAGTGTAAGCAAACAAAGTTTGCACCTGAACTATTTTCAGGTGCTACTCGTATAAGGAAGCTAATGACTGCATATCACTTGCTTTAGAATCCCATAATGCAAAGCACATATCCTTACAGACATGTATAATGCTATGCATTAAGGGAAGGATCATTACCAGACCGGTTTCGATCTTTGAGGTCTCATCAGTGAGAGCCAGACCCAGAGGTGATACCAAGGTTGAAGTAATGCAGAAGTCATATTTCCATATACAAGTATACAAAAGGTCTTGCACATTATTAAAATACTCTGGATTAGAGATAGCTGTTGAAAGTTTTTCCACTCGGTTATACTATAAATTAAAGATGCAATACCAAGGCAAGTGATGTGAAGTCATTAGCTTCCTAATACAAGTTGTCAATTCCTGAAAATAGTTCAGGTGCAAACTTTGTTTGCTTATACTTGGATAATGATTAAACCAAGAAAATAATTTCTTGGCATCTTTAATTTATAATATAACTAAGTGGAAAATTTTTCAACAACTATCTCTGATCCACAGTATTTTAATAAGGTGTGACACCTTTTGGCTACTTGTATATGGAAATATGAGTTCTGCATTACTTCAACCTTGGTATCACCTCTAGGTTTGGCTCCCACTCACTAGACCTCAATAAAGGTTGAAACTGGTCTGGGTAGTGACACTTCCCTTAATGCATAAGATTATACATGTCCGTAAGGATACATGCTTTGCATTACGGATACTATGGCAAGTGATGTGAAGTCATTAGCTTTCTTGTACGAGTTGCCCAGTCTGAAAATAGTTCAGGTGCAAACTTTGTTTGCTTACACTAGGATAAAGGATTAAACCAAGAATACAATTTCTTGGCATCTTTAATTTATAGTGGTAGAACTTGGGATACTGAGGTGGTCACTACAGAGAACCCTTAAGGAGTGGGTGCCTTTTCGTATGTCATTCAGGTGGGTCAGTGTTTAACAGCAATGGATTACATTGCACAGTGGGAATAATGTGCATGCATGCTGGCCAATGTTCTATGAAGATCTACCTTTCCTCCATAATGTCTGGTTCTCGGACGAAGAGCATTTCCATCTAAGTGGTCATGTAAATAGACAAACCTCCTGCAGTCTTCTTTCTTTCTCAAGACCTGAATTTGTCCAAGAGAAACCTCTCTACAGCAAGAAGGTCACCGGATGGTGTGCAGTTTCTGGCCTTGGGATAATTGGGTCCAACTTCATTGAAGAGGGTGGTGTAACCATGATCTTGAATACCAAATGCTGTGATGAGCATGTATTGGTTCTGTTCACCCATTTACACAGGCTGGATCATGCAAAAAAACATTCCATTTTGTGCGCAGATATTCCAACAGGACAGAACAACCTGTCACACATCACGTGGCTCTAGAGCTATATATCAGAAGAACACTTCCCGGGGGGGGGCTCATTTCGATGTTCACAGAATTCCGATCACTGTCTCCTGATCTCACATCACTTGATGTCTACATTTGGGGGTATGTTGAAGGAATGGGTATTCCACCATGATCTACCTTCAAACCTTGATGAACTAAGGAATAAAATTACACGATATGTCCAGCAGATGTCCCAACCCTTGTTCTCCAAGATGACAGAGAACCTTCATATGCACTATGAAACCTGTCTTGAAAGACAAGGTGCCCATTTCAAGCATGTAATTACCGTTGTTAATGCTTTATTTGACAGAGATTTCACTGACAGTTGTGGATGTACATATCATGTGTAAAATATATTTTATTATTATTATGTGAAACCTCCAGGGAGTCCCAAGACTCATTGAGGGAGAGTATGTGCCAACAGCATCGAACTCGAACGATTGATCCCTTCCAACTACTAACTACTAATTTCTTTGTTAATAGTCCATAACATACTCTTGTAGTTATTGTACTGTGTTTTTTGTGCTATAATGTATGAAAGGGGGGGGGGGGAATAAACACAGCAAAGGAGCATTGATGCAAATTATTTTACCAATCATCATATATTCAGAACAGGCATGGAATAGCTTTAGCATTAACAGGATTGGTTTAATCCTTGGATAAATAGACTAAAATATTCACATATTTATATTCAAATTATAGAATATATGAGGAATGTATCTGAGGGTGAAAAAGGATTCCTATCATATTTATATTCCTTACAATATTATAGAAATTCCTTACCTGCAGCAGAAATGCCTGAAATGCTCGAAGTATTATTACTTTTACCTGCAGCTGCCAAAGCTGCAAGATTCTGGATCATTAATGGATTAATAACTGTAAAACGTAAAACATTTTAAGAAATTAGGTATCAAAATTTTATACAACATGCACAACTGAGCATACATGCTTGTGTGTATACCAATATGAAAATTCAAAAGCCGGATCATTATTTTCTTATGTATAACAATGTGAAACACTTTGAATATCAGAAAAAGAGAAGGTCACTCTGAGTTAGGTGTCCTTGCCTTGATATATACATACTTTTGCATCTGGCAAGTAATGTATGCAACCTTTTTCTTTTTTTTAGTAATAAATTACTTTATTTAATAACAAATTTTGTACATTTTCTTGTACTTCAGCTTAAACATAAACTGACCAAGTGTACAAAATTTTCCATATATAACAAATACTTTCAGCATTTGTTATGTTGGTCAGATGGGTCAAATCAGCAGAAATCCATCAAACGAATTTCAGGGATGTGGAGATAAAAGGGACATAGAAATCAGGACTGGCATTTCATACCACCAAAGAAAAATTGCCATATGAGAATTCAACAGTATGTATGTGAATTTAAAGAAGTGAATGAATGACGATGTCCTACTCAATGTAATTAAAACCAAGGTCTCATCTTAACTACAGACAGCATATATCAGAGAAGTTATACAGCACTCTGCAACAATGAGTTACATGTTTGAAATTTGTCCGATTTATGAATTTGAACAGATTTTTATAAATTACAGATTGCCAAATCCAAATATTCTGCTTATAATCTTCATAAATTCAGTAGCCCCATGTAAAGTGTCCAGATTAGGGTATTAAATTTCCACGTCTGACACATTCAAGGAAATTTCTTAAGCATACGGAGAAATGTCAGTGAATGGAATGTTACCAGAATGTTGTTAATGCAGGAGTTAAGGATTTTTATATTCAATATGATAGATATGTCATAAATTGAATGAATTTCCCACAATAAGTCTGCTGACTCCATGGAGGATGCGATATTACTATTAATTTCATTTTGAACATATCTTTAAATTATTTGACACACACACTAATTTCTGCAGCTCTCCAGCCAAATTAAAATAATGGTTTACAAAAACAGAAAACTGATGCACATCTTCAAAGTGACTAATGATATTCGAAATGCTAAGTAATTTTAAAGGGAACAAAAAAGAGACGCATAAGTTAACACTTTGAGAATCTATGTTATTCATTCAGAGAAGCTTCTGGCAAACAAGATGGACATATAAAGTCATCAGGCTATGAATGCCTAGGAATGTAACTGATGTATACAGTAGATTGTGGTAAGGCTAAAGCCAATGCCACTTCTTATGCACTTTAATTTTTATAACCAGACAAAGCATCAGATCTTGTTTGCTTCATGTGCCAGTCTTGGCACTAAAAATATTTTAGTGGAAAGAATGATAGAAATTCTTTTGGAATTTATCTACCAGTGAAAGCTTAATTTAGACAGAGAAGATGGGTTTGTGCAATTAGGGAATTGAGAAAAGATAGAGAGTTCTTGGATTATATCTCAAAAGTACATAATGTGTGTGATTTGTTTCCTTTAAGAATAACTGGACATCAAGCTAAGAGAAAGACAGCAAAGGCATTATTCACATATCTATTAATTAAAAAAAAAGGGGAAGGGGAAGAGATGGAAATAACACTGTCTAAAATGTTTCATATAGAAAGCTGTTAAATTATGAGAGATTGGGGACCCATTGATAGTCTTGTCTAATTTGTAAAACCACAGACAGGTTGGGAAATGTAGCTTTTTAATTTAATTTAGATATGTGTTCTTAATGTAAGAAGTGTAGTAGCAGATAATATCATGAAAAGTTTAGTGGAGAAAACACACATCTAAGGATAATAATTAACTGTTTAAATTTATTTAGCTAATTAGATAAGGCAATATTAGGCACAAAGAAATATACTAAGTATGTCCATGTATATACACCACAGGAAGGTAAACATACACTGATTGTACAAGGCTGGCTTACACAGTCCTAACTGGTGCTCTTTATGGATACAGTGATGGAATCTTGCTAATGATCTCAAAATGATCCCAGATTTTTGGTAATACAGGATTATTCAGAAGTCTGTGAAACATTTTAAACATTCACCACTAATAAATTATGCAACAAATAGTGTTAAGTTTTACACCGAAAGAACAACATACCCTCCAAGTTTGTTTGAGGAAACTGGCACAGTTTCCATAGTGTTGCTAAGGGCCATAGAAGCAAAGATAGCACTGAGTAAGCGTGAGAATCTTTTTTTCTTTTTTGTTAGAATACACAAGAACCATGTCCGTTGTGACAGTGCAGCAATGATTTTGAGCAGAATTCCAGAAGGAACCAACTGTGCAAGACAGTATCAAGAAGTGATATCAGAAATTCCGCTGATGAAGGCTGCTTGTGCACCACTCCTCGGCCAGGACGTCCAGGAACAAATGAAGAAACTGTGGATCATGTTAGAGAAACCTATGAGTGCAGCCCACCGAAGTCCACTACACTTGCAAGTTTAGAAGTTGGTATCTCACTACCAACAGTGTAGAAAACTCTCCATAAACTGAAGGCTTAACCCTTCAAGCTTCAGCTGCATCAGGCTCTCAGCATTAAAGACAAAGCAGTGCATCTTAATTTCTGCAAGGTTTGAAGTTGACAGTTTCACAAAGTTGCTCATCTTTAGTGATGAAGCAAGTTTTGTTTTCATGTGTGTGGGAAGGTGAATTAGCGCAATGTGTGAATCTGGGGGACAGAAAATCCCAACGCAGTCATTGAGCATATGCGAGACTTTCCAAAGGTGAATGTCTTTTGTGCAATTTTGAAGATGGGCCTTTTTTTCTTTGCAGAGCCCACCGTCACAGGGATGACATACATGGACATGTTGGAGGATTGGCTGATGTCACAGCTTAATGAAGAGTGATGATTACATCTATCAACAAGACAATTGTCTAGCAGTGCTAGGGTACCTCAATGAAAATTTGCAACAACATTGGATAGGATGCACATATCAAGATAATGATGTGTTAATACAGTGGCCACCCTGGTCACTGGATTTAACCCCACGACTTTTTCTTGTGAGGATTCGTGAAGGACACTGTCTCTGCACTCCAATCTCTGCTAATCTCATGGAACTTTGCAACCATATCACAGCAGCTGTGACATGCTCACATTCATGTGATACAAAATGGATTATCACCTTGATGTCTGTCACATCAGCAAAGGTGGACATATTGAACATTTGTGAGGTATGTAAAAAAAATTGGACAGTTATGTTTATTTCAGTGTAATGAAATATAGTATCTGTTGTGTAATTTATTAGTGGTAAGTGTTCAAAATATTTCACAGACTTATGAATAACCCTGTATTATGCAGCTGTATTTGTTTAGGTTTGGAGATGTATGCTGTGGCAGATTCCAGAAATAATCTGTCGAAATGTAGAATTTCTATCTGTGCCTGTATAAGCAAGAAGCTATTGGATCCAGTTATGTGCATGGTCTGTGTTCTTCTGGATGGATAATAGTTGGTTTTCCAGTTTGTTTGTCTGAGGTATGTGGGGTGTCCCAGACCCAGATTTATTTATTTATTTTATTTTTTTGAGGTGAGATTGGAGGATGAGCACAGTTCTGTTGATTGTGAGGGGGGGGGGGGGGTCATTGCCTAAAAATCTTAACAAATAGAGCCAGAACTATCTGCTTGGAGCACGCTAGCCTCTCCACTAAAGTCAATTACATTCTTCAAGACACTTTCTTTTTAGTCAAGAGCTTTCACTTTCACAAAATCAAAAGAGTACTCTACTCATCCTCCCCAAAAAAATTGAGTGCCATTCCCTACATTCAGGATACCTTAGAAAAAGAAAGACTATATGCATTCATAAAAGATATACCTTAAAGACCTCTTTTAGTCCATATCGAAAATTAGCTATTCTTATCCATTCACCAAAAGATTCTGTCAACTAGATCATGCTGATGTCTATAGGATCCCCCCCCCACTCCTGAAAACTCACGTACAAGGGTGGTCTGAAAAGTTCTCGGCCTCGACCATAGATGGCAACACAATCAGCAGATTTTTTTTTTTTCTAAGTTTGTACATCTGTCATAAGCATCATGTGAAATTGCAAGTCATTCTATCAAGTAGTTTGTTTTATACAGCTGTCTGAAGCAAAAGTGTTGTCTGTATCCACTGAAATGGATAAAATTGAGTATCGTGCGGTTATAAAATTCTTTGTAAAGGTTTAATGCCAAAAGAAATTCATTTGAAGTTCATGAAAGTTTATGGGCACTCTTCTTAGTTTTCAACAATTAAGAAATGGGCTGCCAAGTTTAAACGTGACCTTACCAGCCTTTAAGATGATCTACGTGAAGGACGTCCAAAAAGTGTAACACCACCAGAAATCATTGATCAAGTGCATGATATGGTATTGGATGACCGGCGAGTCAAAGTGTGTGAAACTGCTGAGACTATAGGCATTTAAAAAAGAACGTGTAGGATACATTTTGCATGAAGAATTGCAAATGAAAAAGCTTTGCACAAGATGGGTGATGCACTTCCTCACAACAGATCAAAACCCACTCGCATGAAAATCTCTGAACAGAGCTTGGAGCATTTTAACAAGAATAAAACTGATTTTGTGCATCAATTTATTACAATGGATGAGACTTGGATTCACCATTACACACCAGAATCCAAACAGCAGTCAAAACAGTGGACAGAAGCCGGTTGTTCAGTACCAAAGAAGACAAAGTTGATTCCATCAGTAGGTAAGATCATGGCATTAGTGTTTTGGGATGCTAAAAGCATTTTGTTTATTTATTATCTTGAAAAGGGTAAAACAATAACCAGGGAATATTATTCCAATCTTTTAACCAGACTAGATGAAGAAATTTGTGAGAAAAGATCCAGTTTGCAGAAGGAAAAAAAATCATCTTTCATCAGGACAATGCACCTGCCCACAAAGATGTTTTGGCAATGGGAAAATTAAGGGATCTGCACTATGAATTGTTGGAACATACACCCTATTCCCCAGATTTGGCTCCCCTCTGACTTCTATATCTTCCCAAAACTAAAACTCTTCCTCGCTGGTCAGCATTTTTCTTCGAATCAAGAGGTAATTCGAAGCTGTAGAGGGGTATTTTGCAGATCTTACTGAGAACCTACAGGGACGGGATAATGGTGCTGGTGCATCGCTGAAATAAATGTATTAGTCTTAAGGGAGATTATGTTGAAAAATAAAAATTGTTTTGAAATTATAAATCCATTTTTCATTGTTAGACCGAGAACTTTTCAGACCACCCTTGTACCAGGCAACTAAAAGAACAGCTAATATTCATCTAGAAGGATAGAGAAACTAAGCCAAAGTTTATTCATGATATGTAATCTGACTAGAGTGTAATTAAATGTTTTCTTTAGACTCAATAGTTGACTTGCCTGATTTCATTTTCTATTGCACCTCTCACAAATAATCGAACCACGGCAGGAGGTAATTTATTGAGGAGGCTTCGACTGCAAACTAAGTTAGAGATAGATGAGGTTTGAACTACTTCATATAGTTTAAGAAATTAGGGATAGTGTGCTATGCTAAGTTCTGGTTCTTTGATATTTCATTGTTCAGAAATCTAGGATTCAGGGTGGTGCAGTATAATAGACATTTTCCCTGAATCCGAAGAAAGAACCAGCACTGAAACAAAGGAATTGGCATTGTCCATTGGGAATCTCTTTCTCTTCTACCCACGTGCAATATCCTTAAAGTTGTTAACGGCCCAAAATAAATGTTGAGACTGCATAAATTAAAGAGTTAATGAAGTATAATTAAGGTTCTAACAGAAAGAGTTGAATTAAGGAATTAATAACGATATAGACATGAAGTAAATATTATAAGCAAAGTAGGAAGAAATATAAGGAAAGTGAGGATGTAACAGGGGGGACTTCCCTCTTATACAGAAGCTGATATAAATCAGAGAGAGAGAGAGAGAAAAACTACTTCTGGAATCTGCCATGGCACTAAAACATTCTCATAACTTGAAAAAAAATAGCTGCATCACATTACCTAAAATCTGGAAAACTATTATATTGAGACCTTCAGCAAGATTTCATCACCACACACCATATACAGGGCACTAGTAAAACTGTAGAGGACTTGCTTTCCAATATCTGTCTGCCTTCCTGCTGTAGCCCCATGCATGTGCTTAGTATATTTCTTTGTGCCCATAGGGATGTCTTGGTGACCAAGATGAAATACTGGCTTAATAATGTAATTATCTACAGATGTATGTTTTCTCCACTAAACATCAACGTGATGATAATCAACACATACCCAATCATGAAAAGATGCTTAACTAACAACAGTGCTTTATGGGAGAAACAACATCACAGTACTTCCTTTTCAATCTGAATTGTTTCTACAACTAATCAGGTGCTCATGTATCAACCATATCTCTCACTTTGTGCTGATGATGATGCTGGTTGAAAATTCAGAAAAATATCAGTAAGATGCATACATTATTTTTCTCTGTTTTTTTATATCATGAAGCATTGTTATTACAAATAACAACCAATACCTAATCTATCTATGCATAAGATGTTCAACTGTTTTCTAAGTTAGGAGACTAATACAGATGATGCAACAGGATATTGACAATCTCACCTGTCCATATTTTATGTTTGCAATTCATCCTGAAAATGCTAATATTTTAAGTTAGTGAAATCAAAATTTTTCTTTGTTTTGAAGATGGTCAAAAAGGAAAGACCTGTTTACATTCAATGAAATATTATCAGCTTAATTAAGTGTGCAGAAAAATAGTGAAAGATTACAAAAATAAACATTCTTAAATTTGGTGCCCTTAATCCCTAACTACTATATTAGTTCTGTAAAAAAAATTAATATCTTGTCTGCAGAGCCTGTGGTACTAAGTGAGGAAAAAAAAAAAAATCAATGTTTTAAGAAATAAATAGAAATTAGGGAACTTACTGATCAGTAAACAAAATATTAATTTCACTTCACTTTATATAGAATAAAAATATCATAAAAAATCTAAATAAAATCTAATTAAATAAATAATACAGAAATACAAACTATATTTTCTAAAGTTTGTGTTTTGCACTTGTTTTACATATAAGCATATCACTGGGCTACAAAAATTCTCCCACAAAAAATCCAACAAAAACTTCCATAATCCCCCCCCCCACACACACACACAAAAAAAAAAAAAAAAACCCAAACAACCTACCAACATCAATTCTTACCAAAAAAGGTTCCACATCCACTTCATCAACATCTGTAGCCTAAACAGTAATATAAATGATGTACACCACCACCTACAGTCATTTAAATCAGAATTACTATTCTTACAGAACTCAGACTGTACATCGAACATTTCATTCCACCAAAACACTTGTGCATTCATCAGAATTGATGTACCATGCTAGAGATTTCAAAACCTCGAATCCTTCCTGTTTGATCTGCTTTGGCTCAAAATTTCTCTACGAAACCAACCTTCCCTTTTTATATGCTCTATTACTCTCCAAACTCTGTTAACCACTCTGACCTCTTCAACTATCTCTCTCTCAAGCTTGGCTTTCTACAGTCTAAATACCCTAATAGCAAGACCATTCTTCTTGAGGACTTCACAACATCCACAACTCAAATTGGCTTCCCAATGACCAATCACAGATTGTCAATCTCCCTATCAGAATACCTAAAATCCCTCTCAATTTACCAATACACTTGAAATCATCTTAACAAGCACCCCCTCCGATCATATTATGGATATCAGTTCTACTCTTGATAACTCAGATTACAACTTCATACAAGTCTCTTTTGCCACAACACAACCTCCACCCATCAGGTCTCGGTCATGTCCTTTGGTACTACTAGGGTTCCAAATGGGATGGCCTTCCATGATTTCTATTCCTCCACCATCCAAACATTAGTTCTCAAAAAAGTGTGCAAATGCATTAAAAATAAAAGAAAACTCTGCATATCACGAATGGCTCAAGATCTGAACTCCAGCTGCTCACTCTGACTATACTGAATCCCACAACACCTGTGAAAAGAATCATCAAATACAAATCAGACTATGAAAGGATCAAATGCTGCAAACTTGCCTCCTGGCTAAATGGAGTCATTCTTTGTGGTTTCTTGCCAAGGCCAGTGGATGCAACTTTTGCCCACCTAGGTTTCCACCACTCTCATATCCAGATGGTATTGTAGTGACTTCACCTAAAGACAAGGCTAACTTATTAGCATCACTCTTTTCTTCCAATTGCTCTATTGAAAAACTGGGACTTTCTCCCTTATATTCAATAATATCCAGATATCCAAACATGATCAGATTTTCCTTCTTGGACTGACCTATACCTCTGATTTTCCTGGTACAAACACCTTTCAAATATAGCTCCTGCAGCTGCAAAAAACTCGTTCTTCACACAAGACACTTTCACAGCTGGTAACTCTACACAAATCCTGTCTAAGATTGCTCGATTCTATCTGGAAGAGGGTAATCTTGTTAATCACGATCCCTCTCTCTCACATATCCACTTCATTCCTTTTCTCACAGATATTTTGTTTCTTTGTGCCTTTTCTGTAGATGCTTTCATGGACAGTGCTCTACTGAATTGGCCACTATTATTCCTCTAAAATCACCAGAACAAGAGCCACTGCTAACCAACACCTTTTTACAGTCCATCTTGAAACTCATTAAATAAACTTCAGTGCCTCCTCTTTCATTCCATCTACTTCTGTTTTTTGGAATAGCCTCCCCCAAAGAATACAACCCTCAGTTGTTCAAAAAAAGTTCCTCCTTTCTTCTTATCCTCTTGCCTACATATGGCACTGATCTGCTATAGGTCTTGTGACCTTTTATGTGTGGACCAGATAACAATCAGAAAAAAAAAAAAAAAATAATAATTTTCTGGTGAAAAAGTTTTCTCACTAATTTTCTGGCAAAGAATTTTCCAAGAACCAATAAAAATCCTATTGGAGTCAATTCTTCTCATAGAATTTTGAGAAAAATGGTTATCGATTTCTGTATTCTCGCTGTTTGCAAAGAACAGATGTTGGTTCTTGACAGCAGTAATTTGAATTTCACCTAATTTTCTCTATGGAATTTTTCCAAAATATTCCATAGCCTGCATTTATGGAAAATATCTTCTGCAAATCCACTTCTTGGTGGGAAACAGTCCATTATGAAAAGGATTTGCTGTATAGTAGCTTCGTGCTATTTACATGTTCATGAATTAGCAAGTCGCAACATCAATGTACCCCTCGAAAAAAGTTGCATTTCCTAGATGCAATAAGAGAAAAAATAAGAGATTTTATTAACTCAAACAGATATGTACACAAACACAGGTAAGTTATTATCCACCATCACCAGATTTTTTATTTTTTTCCAGCTTAATGAGAATTTCTAAGCTTGTACTGGAAGTATTGAGAACTTCTGGAAATGTAAAAAAGTAAATTCAAAATTTGGGTAATGCTGAGTGAGCTGCCATACAAAATATCAAATTCAGAATCATAGAACAGAGTGATTCAAAATAGGATCCTATACTGCCTAAAGTTTCTACAGAAACATACAGTGATGAACATTTACTAATGTAGAATTTATGGCACAATCCTTCATGTGTTTGATAGGAGATCCATAATGTCATGCATGCTAAATATAAATGGCATAAAATGTACATTTCATGAGGTTATTATATTTTTCAAACCGACTTTTTCCATAACACATCACACTTGAGATGTTTTATGATTTCTTTGTCATGCTTTGCAATTAAGCATCAGCGATTTTCCTGCTTGTTCAAAATATGATTTCAGTATCGATCTCTGTACCTGAACAATCTTCTGGAAAACTAGAAAAGTTCTTCACAATCAAAGCATTCATGCCTATCTTTCTAAACAGGCATTCTAATAAATTAAATTTGATAAGAAATTATACTCTTGTTTTCATCCTTATTTTTTACACACATAAGCAAACAAATTTGTACATGAACTTTTTTTGACAATACTATTCATATACAGAGAACATTTTACTTCATATTAAGTTGCTCTTGTGTATACTACTATAAAGCAGGGAAAAGAATAAGGAAATAACGTTTGATAAAAAGATTTTAACTAAAATAATAATCACTGACTGCATAAAAATGTAGTGTATGAACACTACCTCTCTAACTTTCACCAGTGAAATATAAGAGTTGGGGAGGATTCTCATCTTCCCTGACTTACAGAATCTGCAGCACACTTAAATGAAGCTGGGGATTTTCATTCAAGTGGTTTCAGACTTCTTTTTTTTGTTGTTGTTTATAACCCAGATTTTGGAGAATTGTATTTGTCTTTCCACACCTTAACAGTACAAAATATCTACTCAGTATCCGAGTGACACAGAACATATTTATAACATAACATTAAAAAAATGTTGGAAGTTTATTTTGCACTTGGTTAGACTATAATAAATTTAGTTTAATCCTTTATCTAAGTGTGAGCAAACAAAGTTTGCACCTGAAAATATCTTCAGGACTGTAAAGAGACTTCAACTATGGGCACATATAGCAGGAGGAGGAGGAGGAAAGAAGGCATGGCAAAATGGAAGCAGAATTCATCAAGTATTAAGGGATAATTACCTGAAACCACACATTATAGAGGGGACCAGGGTTTTGGGATATCTGATAAAAGCATCAGAGGATGTATCCATAATCAAGGCGACACTCTGCCTCCAATCAGGGAGCGTGACCATGCAGGTCTTGTTCCACAAGGCTGCTAAACATGTGGAATTCTCTGTAAAGATAGGGTTTATGTTGTCAAGGGATTGTTTGAAAGAAGCAGTATCAAACTGCAAACCCAGTCAGGAGGATAAACCTAGTGGAGGTCAAGTGGATGAGTAAGGATATAAGGAAATGGTTACACCACAGTACTGTTCGATTTTACAAAGGCATCCGACAGAATACTACATGGAAAATTATTACAAAAGTTGGAGCAAATGGGAATGGTTACAAAGCTCATAGGAAGGCTAGAGGGGTAGCTGACAGACAGACACCAGAAAGTAGTATATGGTGGAGAGGAATCTAGAAGAATGAGGAAAACTAGAAAAGTATCCCAGGATTCTTGGGTCACTACTCTATAATTTGTCTATTAATGATATAGAGAAATATTTAAGCAGGAGAGAGATATTCAGTTGTTTGCTGATGATGAAAAACAGAGGACAGTAAGAGTTGATAAAGATGCATTGAGAAATTGGGAAGGATTGTGGAAGGGAAACTTGGTGAAAACCCAGCAAGATTCAGGCCAAATAGAGATTCCAGGATCAGATTTTCACTTTATGAAAAATAGTTGAGAAATTGTGGGAATATAACAAAGATCTGTATTTAAGTTCTGTAGAGCTGCAAAATGCATATGACAAGGTGCTAAGAGAAAAGCTATTCAAAATGCTACAGTTATATGGTGTCAATGAGGCATTATATCAAACAATACTTAGTCTTTATTTGAGTTATAAGTCAGCAGTTGGAATTGAAGGAAGTACATTATCCTCTCTGTTATTCATAATCTATATGGATCACATTATGAAGGAAAACAGTATTAAACCTGATAACAAAATTGAAGATGTTAATCTTGGCTCTTTACTTTATGCAGATGATATTATACTTTTAAATAAATCCAGTACAAGTCTGCAAGATTTTAGTGGGTTGTTGCTACAGACCCAGGAGCACAGAGGGTGGGGACCAGGAAATGTTTAGACAGTTGAGTTTGGCAAGTGCAAGAAGAATGATTGTTATGGGAGATTTTAACTACAGTAGTATAAATTGGGGAGAGGAAGATGCATGTAGCAATAAGGGAATGGAATTTCTAGAATTCTTGAGGGACAAATGTCATAGGCAACATGTAATGGAGGACACAAGAGGTTCAAGAGTTTTGGATTTGGTTATAGCATCAGAAGAGTTGATAATAACTGAGATGACATCTCTCCCACCAGTTGGAGAGAGTGACCATATGGTTTTCACTTGGAAAATGAATAGACATGCAGGGGTATCAAAGAGACAGGAACATATGTGGAATTATAAGGCAGGTGATTATAATAGTCTATGACGTCAACTTGGGGAAGTTTCATGGAGGGGGGGAATTGGAAGGCCAGGATATCATTAGTGCATAGGAAATTATGAAAGAATATTTGTTAGCAGCAATGATAAGTTGTATACCATAAGTGAACAAGAGGACACAATCTGGAGTAAAATGGATGACAAACAATATTAAACAGGAATTGCATGAGAAAAAGAAGCTATGGAAGAGATATAAGGAGACAGGTGAAGAGAAGATGCATGAAGAGTAAGACACAGGCCAGAAGAGTGACTAGTATGGTAAGGAAGATCCAAAGAAAATCCTAGGGAATTTTTTAGATATGTGGCCGGCCAGTAGGAGGAGAAATGACTGTGGAAGAATGATATTGTGGGATAAAAATGGGAATAGAGTGACTGATGCAGAGGACATAGTGGAATTGTTCAATGAATGCTTTATTGGAGTATTTCATTCTGGAGGAGTCAGTTTTAATGCTAGAGGGATTGGTAGGTTGAGGTTTAGAGGTACAGGAGGAGAGTGTGTTTCAAATACTGAGTACTCTGGATGTCAGTAAAGCTGTGGGACTGGATGGTATTTCACCACGAGTTTTGAGAGAATGTGCTAGGGAACTGACAGTGCCTTTGACCTGGCTTTTCAATGAAAGTCTGGGTGCGGGAAAGGTGCCCATGGAATGGAAGGAAGGTAAGATAGAGCCATTGCATAAGGGCGGTAGCAGACTGGAAGTGTCTAATTATAGGCCAGTTTGTGTGTCATCAGTAGTTAGTAAGATCTTGGAGAAAGTAGTGAAGGACCGTATAAAGCATTGGGCAGATGAGGGTCATGATATCTGTGAGAGTCAACATGGATTTGTGAAGGGGTGCTCTTGTTTTAGTAATATGCTAGCCTTTTATAATAAAGTTGCAAGAGCAATAGATGAGGGAAAGGCATATACTGCCATTTTCTTGGATTTAGCGAAGGCATTTGACAGGGTGCCACATGATAAGCTGATATTTAATTTGCAGCACATGGGTTTGGATGTCAGGTTGGTCATCTGGGTTCAGGATTGGCTGTCCGATAGGTATCAGAGAGTTATGTATGGTCGGGCAGTTTCAAGGAGGCAGAGGGTTACAAGTGGGGTCCCACATGGCTCACTACTGGGACCTATATTATTTAACCTTTATATCAATGACATTGTCAGTGGATTGCAAGGGGGATATTCAGTTGTTTGTGGATGATGCGAAGCTGGGAAGAATTATTAGTAATAGTACAGAGGCGGCAGCCCTGCAAGAGGTATTGAATAAGCTAGACAGATGGGCAAATGAATGGGGTGTCGGTTTAATGCGGCAAAATGTAAGGTCTTGAGGTTTGGGTAACATCGATGGGACACTGCCGTTTAACTCCTCTATGAGAGGAGTTATACTAGAGGAAGTAGGGGAGACAAGAGATCTGGGGTTGATGATTGATAGAAACTTGAAATTCAGGGGAAATATTGCAAAGGTGGTGAAGGTAAAACAGAGGATAGCTGCAATAATGAGAAGGATGCTGACCTGCAGAGATAAAACAGTTATCATTCCGTTGTATAAGACCCTGATCAGACCACATTTGGACTATTGTTCTCAGATTTGGTCTCCAGGATTTGAAGGGGATAAATTAACTGTGGAAAGGTTACAAAGGCGGATAACAAAGATGGTTTCAGGACTGTACAATGTATGAGGATTGGCTGAGGGAATGTGGACTGCAGAGTTTGGTGAATAGAAGGAGTAGAGGTTATATGATTGACACTTTTAAACTGTTGAGAGGTGGTTACAGGGTTGACCCTAGGGAGTTCTTTCGCTTGGTTGAACAGCAGGAAGCAGTGATGACAAGAGGCCATCCCTGGAAGTTATGAAAGGAAACTGTGAGCAAGAAGGTGAAGAGTGGTTTCTTTGCATGGAGGGTGGTTGCCGTGGAATGCATTGCCTGATAGTGGTGAGAGCGAGAACAGTCAATGAGTTTAATGAGTGGTATGATAGACTTTGTGTTCTTAGGGGGAGGGGGGGGACCTCCCCTCGATGAGTCTTGATAGACTTTGTGTTTCTTAGGAAGGACCTCCAACGATGAGTCTTTTGACTCCATGGAGGCCTGAATAATAATAATAATGATTCCCTGATGGGGCACTTAAAGGTCAAAGCTGTATAACTGAGAGGAGACCTCCACACAGTCTTTAAAGGAATGCGGGAAAACCGACCAGGGCTTCTGACCTAATGTCCAATCTCGTGGTGCACAGTGTTGGGTATCTACTTAGATACTGAATGAATGAGGATGGGCTGGCAATTTGGGATTTAACCGACCAAATTGTATTCTTATTGGTTAAACCAAAATAAAAAATGATGGTACGACATGGCAAAATTTTATGCCGGCTGGGGCATTGCCCGGTTAAAAAAGGCCACCGTTGTTTTCGCCAGGGAACCAGGGCGAACAGCGAAAAGTCAGCTACTGGAACAAATCTGAAAACAAACCCCAACTCAACATCACCAAAGTTAAAGATTGGTACTATCAACATAAGAAGCCTGAATGGCAAAGAAATGGAGCTAGCTGAAGAATTAGATAAGTACCAGATCGACATAATAGGGGTGACTGAAACAAAAGAGACCAAAACTGGTGAAATCTTTCTGAGCAATAAATACAAAATGTTATATTCAGGCAATGACAATCAAGGAAAAGGAGTAGCCATAGTATTCAACACAAAATACGAGGCTAATCTTCTTGAATGGCAGTCAGTCTCAAGTAGAGTAATGTGGGCAATTATGAGAATGGGGAACTGGACAATGAGACTTATTTGTGCCTATGATCCCACAGAAGGTTCTACTAAGGTAGAAGTGGAGGAATTTTTTGAGGCTCTAGAGAAAGCTACTGACACAATGAAAAAGGAAAAGTCAGTCCTTGTTGGGGATCTAAATAGCAGAGTAGGAAGTGATTGTCAGACATACAAAAATGTTTTGGGAAAATTTGGAGAAAAGAGCAAAGCTAATAATAATGGCAAATATCTGTTGGATTTCTGCTCAGGACATGGACTGGTTATTACTAACACCATGTTCCAACATAAAAATTTGCACAAATTCACAAGAAGAGAAGAGGCAAGGAATAAGAAAAGTCTCATTGACTATGTTATTGTTGATAGTGATGTTTTCTCCCTGGTACCGGACACCAGAGTGTATAGAGTATTTGAAATTGGAAGTGATCACTATTTAGTCTTGAGCAGGATAAAATTGAATTTCAAATATGAAAAGAATAACATGTAAGAAAGTTTTAAAGCGAATAAAAGTTGAGCAGCTCTCAGATGTGAACTGTAGACTAAAATACACAAAGATTATTGAAGAAAAAATGAAAGAGTTTGAGAACAGGAATCAAACCTTGGAGATTCAGTGGCAAACTCTGAAGAAAAACTTGATTGATTCTGCCAGAGAGGCATGTGGTGAGGTTGTCTGCAAGGATAAAAAAATTAGAACTCCCTGGTGGACACAGGAAGTCAAAGAGGCAGTGAAGGAAAAGAAGAAAGCATATCAAAAGTTCTTGTCAAATAAGTCAGTTTGTGCTCTTAGAGAATACAGAAACAAATGTAAACAAGCTAAACATTGTGTAAAACTAGCTAAACAAAAGTCATGGGAGAACTTTGGCAAGAATATAGAAAATAAATATCAAGAAGGTGGCAAAATATTCTGGAGATTGTCAAAGAAGCTTAGAAATGGAGGAAAGAGTGCTGTAAAAGGAGTTACGAGATAATAAAGGTGACATGAAAACAGGAAAAAAGATATCCTTGAAGTATGGAGTAATTACTTTGAAAAATTGCTAAATGAAAGAAGCAGTGATGACAGCACAGTGATAAAAAACACTGCCCAGGCATGCAGTCAGGAATACATATCCAAACTTGAAGTAGAAAAAGCCATCAAAGGCTTGAAATGTGGAAAGGCAGCACGAGTAGATGATATTCGACCAGAAATGCTGAAGTATGGTGGTATAAGAGTCTTACAGTCGCTGCACTGCATAGTTCAGAAAGCCTGGACAGAGGGACGAATTCCCGATGATTGGAGTAGAGCTCTCATAGTACCCATATATAAAAAGGGAAATAAAATTGAATGTGAGAATCACGGAGGTATTTCCCTACTGAGTGTTCCTGGCAAGATCTATGCAACTATACATTGAGAAACGGTTGAGAAGAATTGTGGGAAAAAAGCTTGGAGAACAAGCTGGATTCAGGCCAAATAGAGGCTGTCAGGATCAGATATTCACTTTACGACAAATAGTGGAGAAAGCATGGGAATATAACAGAGATATGTATTTAAGTTTTGTCGATTTTGAAAAGGCATATGACAAGGTGCCAAGAGAGAAGCTATTCAATACGCTACAGTTATATGGTGTCAATGGGGCATTATATCAAGCAATACTTAGTCTTTATTTGAGCTGGAAGTCAGTAGTTAGAATTGAAGGAAGTACAGGAAGATTGTTTAATGTTAAATATGGTGTGAGACAAGGATGTACATTATCCTCTCTTTTATTCATTATCTATATGGATCACATTATGAAGGAAAGTGGTATTAAACATGATATCAAAATTGGAGATGTTAATGTCAGCTCTTTGCTTTATGCGGATGATGTTATACTTCTAAATAAATCCACTAGAAGTCTGCAAGATTCTCTGACTAAATTGAATAACTGTTGTAATAGATATGCTATGAAGGTCAGCAATAAAAAGACAAAGACGATGAAAATAGGCAGAATCATTGAAAATGTCAACTATGTTGTGAATGGAGAACCTGTGGAACAAGTGAAACATTTCAGCTACTTAAGCACGATTTTTTACTGAAGATGGTAAATTAAATATAGAAATAGACAACAGAATCAGCAAAGCTGGTATGGTAGGAAGTCAGTTGACTAAATTCATATGGAATAAGAGAGAAATTTGTCGGAACACTAAATTAGCTGTATACAAGACAGTTCAAACCAGTTTTAACTTATGGATCTGAGAGCTGGGTCAGAAGTAAAAAAAAAACTTGACCAGACTAGTGGCCGCAAATATGAGAGTCCTGAGAAAGACTAGAGGTGTGAACAGATGGCATCAATGGCAATATCATATTAAAAACGAGGATATTAGGAAAGAACTTGACATTGTCAACATCCAGGAATGCGTTAGCAGAGTTAATCTCTGGTGGTATGGTCACTTAAACAGAATGGGCGAAGAACGATTAGCAAAACAAGTGTTCTCTGCCAGGTTGGCAACAAAACGACCCTGAGGAAGACCAAGGTATAGGTGGATTGATACGGTACAAAGTGCCTTAGACGATAGAAATATAAGATCTGATAATGTTGGAGTCTTGACAAGTAACAGGCTGATTTGGAGGAAATTGTAGATAGGAAGTTAGTAATGATGTAATTTTTTTCATGTAGTACTATCATATCTTGTACACCCCTTGAGGGTACATGGCAGGAATTTGATGATGAAGATTCCCTGACTAAACCAAATAACTGTTTTAATACACTTGGTATGAAAATCAGCAATAATAAGACAAAGAAAATCAGCAGAAACAGTCAAAATATCAACTCTGTAGAAGAAGTAAAACATTTCAGTTACTTAGACATGATTTTTAGTGAAGATGGTTAATTAAATATGGAAATAGACAACAGACTAACTAAAACCCATTATGGTAGGGAGTTAAATCAATACATTCATATGGAATAAGAGAGAAATTAGTCAAAACAATAAATTAGCTGTATAAAAGACAGTGTTCAAACTAATTTTAACTTATGGATCTGACAGCTAGGTTAGAAATGGAACACTTGAACAAAGACTAGAGACCACAGATATGACAGTCCTGAGAAAGATTAGGGATGTCAACAGATGACATCAGTAGCAATATCATATTATAAATGAGATATTAGGAAAGAACTTGGCATTGTTAGCATGCAGGAATGTGTTAGCAGAGCTAATGTCAGATGGCATGGTCACTTAAACAGAATGGGAGAGGAAAGATCAAGATATTGGTGGATTGATACAGTAAAAAGTGCCTTAGAAAAAAACAGAAATATAAGATCTGATAATGTTGAGCCTTGATAGATAACAGATTGATTTGGAGGAAGATTGCTGATAGGAAGTTAGTAATGATGTAAGTTTCTCATGTAGTACTATCATAATATCCTGTACATTCCTTGAGGGTACATGTCAGTAATTTGATGATGATGACAATTTAAATAAATTGGCAGTGAAGGATAATGATTATCAATTTAATGTTGCAAAATGCAAGGTCATGCAGTCTGGGTTTAAAAGGTTACATGTTATGTATCACATTGATGGTATACTGGATTGCAGGAAACTGATGAGGCTAGGGACTTGGGGTAACGGTGGACAGAGAACTGAAGAGGACATATTGCACACATTGGTAAAATGGCTCAAAGGATTACTTGGATGTTTTAAAACACACTAAAAGTAACGAAAAGAAGGTTAAAATTCCTCTTTATAAGGATATGATTCAGCCATATCTTGACTAACGTGCATACATTTGGTCACCTAGGTTTCTTGGGATCAGGAGGTGCTGGTGATGATTCGGAGAAAAGTGGCCAAGCTGTCTGCGGTGGAATTCTCACTAAGAGGATATGCTGACAGTGTGTGGGTTGCAAAGTTTATTGATAGCAGGAATAAGAATGAACATGATCAAAACTTATGAATTATTAAAGTGGTTTTTAAGACACAAAGGAAACTCTTCAATACATGACGAATAGAGAGAAAAAACTAGAGGTCACTCGTGGAAATTGGGCGTGTGGACTAGATTACCACAATTAGTTGTATGTGCCTTGACAGTGAATGAGTTGGAAGTTTTTTTTTTCCCCTTGAACTATAAATTATATATTTAGTTTAATCCTTTATCCAAGTGTAAGCAAACAAAGTTTGCACCTGAAGTACTAGGACTAGGGCAACTCGTGGCAAAGGTGGACTGAGTTCACATCACTTTCCTTAGTATCCCATAATGAAAAGCACATCTCCTTGCGGATATGTATAATGCTATGCATTATGGAAAGGGTCACTACCCAGACCGCATAGTGACCTTTTGAGGTCTCTTCAGTGGGAGCCAGACCCAGAGGTGATACCAAGGTTGAAGCAATGCAGAAGTCATATTACCATATGCCAGTTGGCATATGGTAATATGACTCCTTACTAATATTGCCAGTTGGCATATGGTAATATGACTCCTTACTAATATTGCCAGTTGGCATATGGTAATATGACTTCTTACTAATATTGCCAGTTGGCAACTGGCATATGGTAATATGACTTTTCAATTGCTTCAACCTTGGTATCACCTCTAGGTCTGGCTCCCACCAAAGAGACCTCAATAAAGGTCGAAACCGGTCTGGGTAGTGACCCCTCCCATAATGCATAGCATTATACATGTCTGCAAAGAGATGTGTTTTGCATTATGGGATACTAAGGAAAGTAATGTGAACTCAGTCCACCTTTGCCACGAGTTGCCCTAGTCCTGAAGATACTTCAGACACAAACTTTGTTTGCTTACACTTGGATAAAGGATTAAACTAAATATATAATGCCACAATGAATCTTCTGACTGCATGGAGATACCCATGTAATAAGAACTTCCTATCATACCAGCTCTGCTAAGTCTGCTGTCTATTTCATATTTAATATGCCATTCTCACTAAAACATTTGCATAAATAGCTGAAATGTTTTATTTGTTCTAAAAATTTGTCATCCAGAATTTAGTTAATGTTCCTGCCTAATTTCAGCATCTTTTTATTGCTGATTTTTTAAAAAGTTTTATTATTGCGTGACACCTCCAGGAAGTCCAAAGACTCATCAAGGGAGGACACCTGCTCTACAGCTCTGTCTCCAACAACTACAACAAACTGCAACTACACCCATGCCACCTACCATCCATCACCACCACTAGTATTTTCACAGACAATCACAAACTTCCTTTATTTACAGAAATACTGTTGTTGGTGATGATGATGGGCAATAGATGGCACTGATGGTAGTAGTATTGTAGAGAATTAAGTAGCAGTGGAGAGGATAAGATGTATTTAGCAAAGCAGAGTAGTGTGCCCTCCCACGATGAGGCCTTGGACTCTCTGGAGGTGTCACATAATAAAAATAATAATAATCCATGCCTACAACAGGATTCGAACCTGCAGCCTTTTGGCTGGAGAGTGGATATTCTAACCACTTGGCCAACCAGGCCAGCAATTTCATGCCAAATTTATCACAGCAATTATTTAATTTAGTTTGGGAATTCCACAGATGCACTGAATTTCTTTAACATTATAGCATCATCGCATCATCTTCATAAAGTAAGGAGCTGAGTTGAATATCTCCAATTCTCATATTAGGCTTATTAATCAGATCTATATAGATGATGAATAACAGTGGAAATACTGTGCACCTTTGTCTCACCTCGTTTAATACCAAAACATTTTCCTTCCAACTTTTGATTACGACTAAAATATAGGTTAAGTACTCCCCAACATAATGTACCATTTACACCATTTAATAATAATGTTTCGAACAACTTCTCTCGTCACCTTGTCATATCCCTCTTCTAGATCTACAAAACTCAAATAGAGATCCTTCACTTATATTCCCATGAATTCTCAGGTAGCAGCCTTAAAAGGGAAATCTGCTTCTGACAACTTCTATATAGCCTGAATCTAGCTTATTGTTTGCCATGTTTCTCTTCCACAATTTTTCTCAGCCTCTTTTCAAGTATGCTTGTACAACACAAGACGGAAACTACGAGAGCTCTACTATAACCATCTAGAATTCAACCTTCAGACCAAGCCCTCTGAATTACGTGGGTGGTCTGAAAAACTCTCGGTCCCGACCATAAACGGCAACACTATCAGCAAGATTTTTTTTTTTTTAAGTTAGTACATCTGTCAAAGGAATCCCTGCGAAATTGCAAGTGATTCTATCAAGTAGTTTTTTTTATACACCTGTCTGAAGCCAAAGTGTTGTCTGTATCCCTTGAAATGGATAAAATTGAGTATCGTGCAGTTTAAAATTCTTTGTAAAAGAAGGTTTAATGCCAAAAGAAATTCATTCAAAGTTCATAAAAGTATATGGGCACTCTTCTCCTTTGTTTTCGACAATTAAGAAATGGGCTGCCGAGTTTAAACGTGGCTGTATCAGCCTTGAAGATGATCCATGTGAAGGATATCCAAAAAGTATAACTAGCAGAAATCATTGATCAAGTGCACGATATGGTATTGGAGGACCGGTGAAAAGTGCATGAAATTGCTAAGATTATATGCATTTCAAAAGAACATGTAGGATACATTTTGCACCAAGAATTGCAAGTGAAAAAGCTTTGCACAAGATGGGTGGCTTGCAGATCAAAAACACACTCGCATGAAAATTTCTGAACTGTGCTTGGAGTGTTTCAGCAAGAATGAAACTGATTTTGTGCATCAATTACTATGGATGAGATTTGGATTCACTACACACCAGAATCTAAACAGCAGTCAAAACAGTGGACAAAAGCTGGTTGTTCAGTGCCAAAGAAGACAAGGTCATGGCATTGGTGTTTTGGGATGCTAAAGGCATTTTGTTTATTATCTTGAAAAGAGTAAAACAAAAACTGGGGAATATTATTCTGATCGTTTAACTAGACTAGACGAAAAAATTCGTGAGAAAAGACCCGGTTTGCAGAAGTACTCAATCATCTTTCATCAGGACAATGCACCTGCCCATATCAGCTAGGGTTTTGCGCAAGGGAACTGGTAATGCCTCTGACTAGGCTCGTTAATTTAAGTCAGCTCTGGTAGAGTTCCAAGGAAGCAGAAAGGAAAGAGGGTAAAATAATTCCCTTGCATAAGGACGGTTCTAAGACTGCAGTAGCAAATTATAGACCAATCAGTATCACAGGCATGGTGGTAAAAGTACTGGGAAAAATTGGTCAAAAAGAGAATTCAAGAATGGGTAGATAAAATATAATACTGCATGAGAGTCAACATGGCTTTGTGACGGATCAGTCATGCCTTAGTAATTTATAAACTTTGGCTGTATGATGATTTTTTGAAGACATTTGAGAGATTGTTAGTTATGCATGCATTTGAAGCAAAATATGAGGCCGGAAGATTGGCTTTTTCTGTGGGAATAGTGTTGGGCAGAAATTACAGCCAATTGTTTTGGCAAGAGACCAAAAGGCTTGGCAATGGGAAAATTAAGGGATCTGCACTATGAATTGTTGGAACATTCACCATATTCCCCAGATTTGGCTCCCCCTGACTTCTGGATGACCGGTGAATCCTCTTCCCAAAACTAAAACTCTTAGGTGATTGCAGCTGTAGAGCGGTATTTTGTAGGTCATACTGAGAATCACTACAGGGGTGGGATAATTGTGCTGGAGCATCGCTGGAATAAATGTATTAGTCTTAAGAGAGATTATGTTGAAAAATAAAAATAATTTTGAAATTATAAAATTTGTTTTTTCATTGTTAGGTAGAGAACTTTTCAGACCACCCACGTATGTATTATAGCCACTGCAAAACTTTTATCAGAAATTAGAACATTTCTGGTTGAATATCATCTAGGCAACTCTGAACCAGTTGCCTTTACACATTTAGGTTTCTGAGCACTTTTTCTACCTGATGTATGGATATGTACTCCTGATTACATTCTTTTTGACTGTTTCTACCAATGTGCTGCCACCACTTGTTTCATTTAACTATCTTTCAAAGTTAATACTTCAGACATGAACTTTCTTCAGTTTTTATATCACCTTTATCATTTATGTTTTGTTTCAGAGTACTCTTCCTCCATTTTGATGCTTTTCAAAAGCTAGAATATTTTGCTACCTTCCTGATATATTGTCTATGTTTTTCCAAAAGTCTTCCCATCACTTGTTTGGCTAGTTTTACATAGTGCTTTCTTACATTTTTCTCTGAACCTACTGTAGTCTCTAAGAGCATTAGCTGATTTATATGCCAGGATTTTTCAATATGCATTCTTTTTTTCACTTGACTGCTTTAACTTTAATTTATGTATTTAGACTTATAATTCATCTCCAAAAGCACTCAATTCTGGTTCTTTTTAAAACTTTCTTACATATTTTTCTTTTCAAAATGATATTCAATTTTATGTTTCTCCAAAATAAATACTTTTGAGTCCTGAAACCATGAAGATATCACTATCAACAAAGACCAAGTCAATTAGGACTTTTCTTATTTTTGGTGTCTTCTCTCCATGTGAATTTGTGCACATCTTTGTGTTGGAATATGATTTTGGTAATGCCTAGTCTATGTTCTGAACATATATCCAGGAGACTACTTACCGTTATTATTAATTCTGCTCTTTTCTATAAATTTTCCCAAAACATTTTTATGTCTGGTAATCATTTCCTACTCTTCTGTTCAGATCTCCAACAAGGATCAACTTTTTTCCTTTTTCTTTCTTCTATAATGCCTCCAGTTCTCCACTTTTTTCTTAGAAGAAAATTTTGTGTGACAAAAAAGGGCATATATTAAGTGTCACTGTCCAATTCCTCAATTCTGATATTTGCCCATATCACACTACTTGATATTGTCTGCCATTAATGAAGATTATTCTAATATTTCATGTGGAATACTCAGCTACTCTTTCTTTGACCTGTTCATTATTGCATGTCGTATTTGTTGCTTAGAAGAATCTCACCAGTTTTTGTCTTCTTTGTTTCATTAATACCTATTAAGTTGACATGGTGCTTATCCAATTCCTCTGATAGTTCAATTTCTTTCCCACCGATGCTTCTTAATGTTAATGGTACCAATATTGTACTCTGATGTTCAGTTGGAGTTTGTTCCAGCAGTGACTTTTTTGAGTATCACCTCAGCACATTTTATTTTGGTAAGCCAATAACAATACAATTTGGTTTGCTAAATATCAACCAAATTGTTCTGAATATGGTGCTTCTCCAATACAATATAAAAAGTGCGAATTGGACATTACGACAGAAGCCCTAGTTGGTTCTCCACATTACTTACAATGCTATGTGGAGGTCTACTCCCAGTTAACCAGTTTGACCCTTAAGCAATCCCAAAAGTTCTTTACAGTTGTTATTTGGTTTAGTTAAATAGAGTCCTGGATACCCTCACCAGATCTGTTTAAGAGTACATCATCTGCATAAAGTAAAGAGCAAAGCTTGTTATTTCCAATTCTGTTATCAGGTTTAATAGCACATAATTCTACATGAACTCATCATCCTCTACTTCATTTTTAATTGCTGACCGACAACTTAAATATAGACTATGTATTGCTCTATATGATGTTCCATATACTCCATATAACTGTAGCAATTTGAAAAACACATCACAAGGACCAAGCTTTTCTTTTGGCATCTTGTGGTATGCCTTTTCTAGACATACAAAGCTGAAGTACAGATCATTGTTATATTCCCACAACAATTTGGGAATATTTTCGCACAGTGAAAATCTGATACTGACAACCAGCCCTCCATTTGGCCAAAACAAAGCTTCTTGTTCTCCAAGTTTCTCTTCAACAATTTTCTTAGCTCCTTCTCAAGTATGCTTCCATGATGTTTACCTGGAATACTTAGTAGGAAAATTTCTCTAACTCTCAGCATTGAATCTTCTGACCAGGTCTTCTGCATTACAGCCAATGAAAAACTTATACACCTCCTTACTTGAGCATTTCTAGTCACTACTCCAGCTGCATTTCCACATTTCAGGTTTCTAATGACATTTTTTGCTTCAAATATAGATATGTACTCCTGACTGCATTCCGCTTGAATATTTTCTACCACATCTCATTTTATTTAACAACCTATCAGAGTAATTACTTCACAAATCCAGACTATCTTTATCTTCAGTTTTTTATATCACCTTTATTATCTGATTCCTTTCACAGTACTACTATTTTCTTCATTTCAAAGCATCTTCAATAGTCACTAGTATATTTTGCCACTTTCATGATGTTTATGTTCCATATTTTTATCAAAGTTTTGCCATGACTTTTGTTCAGCTAGTTTTACAGATATCTTACCTCTCTTATATTTATCTGTGTACCCTCTCTCTCTCTGTCAGGATATCTCATTGCTAGAAACTTTTGATAGGTTATTTTCTTTTCCATAGCTGCGTCTTTAACTTCTCATGTCCACCATTGAGTTATGATTTTTTTTATCCTCTTCAAACAACTTCACAGATATCTCTCTCTAGATAAATGAATGTTTTAATCGAATTATTCCTGTTTTGTGACCACATGTTTATTAAAAAACTATTTCATAAAACTAAACAAGTACTAAAAAACAAACCCGACAAGTTTCGTTAGTCGTCAGACTAACATCTTCAGGGATAAAGAGAACTAAAAGTTTAAAGCACAAATTACAAGAAATTACAAAAATTAGTTCATTTGTTGGTATTATGAACATCAAGAAAGTTTGTTAAAAAACCGAAAAGCAAATCTATCCAACCGTTAATGCGTGTTAGCTGGACACGATGCTATTTCATGGTGTGTTCTGTAGTTCACGTTCACTCCGTCCGAGGTCTGAACTGGGTAAATTTTTAGTAAACACTGACCAAGCTTGATTTAAAATCAAACCTTGATTTTTGTTGCATTGCATAGGAATTTTAATCATATTTAATCAGCAAATATTATTAAAATTCCTACGTAAACTGTTTCACAAGAAAATATGATTTTCTTGTGAAACAGTTTTTATCAATGTAAGACATGTTTGTTCTGTCCCAGAGTACATCATGACCAGTAGAAGTTATGTGAAATGAATGAATACAATTTTCGAGTGGCAGGAGAGTCACGTTTATGTTATACTTATAGAGAAATTGGGATCACTTATCAGTTACAATCTTGATATAAGGAAGGGTGACTGCATTTTTGAAGTCATCATCAAATTCCTGCCATGTACCCTCAAGGGTACATGGCAGGAATTTGATAATAGTACTACATGATAGTACTATTATCAAACTATTATCAAATTATAAAATCATAGTACTACATGAAAAATTTACATCATTACTAACTTCATATCTACAATTTTCCTCCAAATCGTCTGTTACATGTCAAGACTCCAACATTACCAGATCTTATATTTCTATCGTCTAAGGCACTTTGAACCGTATCAATCCACCGACATCTTGGTCTTCCTCTGGGTTGTTTTCCTGCCAACTTGGCAGAGAACACTTGTTTTGCTAATCTTTCCTTTCCCATTCTGTTTAAGTGACCATACCACCTGAGATTAGCTCTGTAACACATTCCTGGATGCTGACAATGTCAAGTTCTTTCCTAACATTCTCGTTTTTAATATGATATTGCCATTGATGCCATCTGTTGATGCCTCAATTTTTTCTCAGGACTCTCATATCTGCGGTATCTAGTCTTTGGTCAAGTGTTTTACTTCTGACCCAGCTCTCAGATCCATAAGTTAAAACTGGTTTGAACACTGTCATGTATACAGCTAATTTAGTGTTACGACTAATTTCTCTCTTATTCCATATGAATTTATTCAATTGACTTCCTACCATACCAGCTTTGTTGATTCTATTGTCTATTTCCATATTTAATTTACCACCTTCACTAAAAATCGTGTCTAAGTAGCTGAAATGTTTTTCTTGATCCACAGGTTCTCCATTCACAACACAGTTGACATTTTCAATGATTCTGCCTATTTTCATTGTCTTTGTCTTTTTATTGATGACCTTCATAGCATATCTATTACAACAGTTATTCAATTTAGTCAGAGAATCTTGCAGACTTTTAGCGGATTTATTTAGAAGTATAATATCATCTGCATAAAGCAAAGAGCTGACATTAACATCTTCAATTTTGATATCATGTTTAATACCACTTTCCTCCATAATGTGATCCATATAGATAATGAATAAAAGAGGGGATAATGTACATCCTTGTCTCACACCATATTTAACATTAAACCATCTTCCAGTACTTCCTTCAATTCTAACTGCTGACTTACAACTCAAATAAAGACTAAGTATTGCTTGATATAATGCCTCACTCCCACTGACACCATATAACTGTAGCATATTGAATAGCTTCTCTCTTGGCACCTTGTCATATGCCTTTTCCAAATCCACAAAACTTAAATACAGATCTTTGTTATATTCCCATGATTTCTCCACTATTTGTCGTAAAGTGAAGATCTGATCCTGACAGCCTCTATTTGACCTGAATCCAGCTTGTTCTTCACCAAGCTTTTTTTCCACAATTCTTCTCAACCATTTCTCAAGTATACTTGCATATATCTTACCAGGAACACTCAATAGCGATATACCTCTGTAATTCTCACATTCAGTTTTATTTCCCTTTTTAGATATATAGGTACTATGAGAGCGTTACTCCAATCATTGGGAATTCATCCCTCTGTCCAGGCTTTCTGAACTATGCAGTGCAGCCACTGTAACACTCTTATACCACCATACTTCAGCATTTCTGGTCGAATATCATCTACTCCTGCTGCCTTTCCACATTTCAAGCCTTTGATGGCTTTTTCTACTTCAAGTATGGATATGTATTCCTGACTGCATGCCTGGTCAGTGTTTTTTATCACTGTCCTGTCATCACTGCTTATTTCATTTAGCAAATTTTCAAAGTAATTACTCCATACTTCAAGGATATCTTTTTCTCCCATTTTCATGTCACCTTTATCATCACTAACTCCTTTTACAGCACTCTTTCCTCCATTCCTAAGCTTCTTCAACAATCTCCAGAATATTTTGCCACCTTCTTGTTATTTATTTTCTATATTCTTGCCAAAGTCCTCCTATGACTTTTGTTTAGCTAGTTTTACACAGTGTTTAGCATTCTTGCATTTGTCTCTATATTCTCTAAGAGCACAAGCTGACTTATTTGACAGGAACTTTTGATATGCTTTCTTCTTTTCCTTCACTGCCTCTTTAACTTCTTATGTCCACCAGGGAGTTGTGATTTTTTTATCCTTGCAGACAACCTCACCATATGCCTCTCTGGCAGAATCAATCAGTGTTTTCTTCAGAGTTTGCCACTGAATCTCCAAGGTTTGATTCCTGTTCTCAAACTCTTTCATTTTTTCTTCAATAATCTGTGTATTTTAGTCTAAAGTTCACATCTGAGAGCTGCTCAACTTTTATTCACTTTAAAACTTTCTTACATGTTATTCTTTTCAATATGAAATTCAATATTATCCTGCTCAAGACTAAATAGTGATCACTTCCAATTTCAAATCCTCTGTACACTCTGGTGTCCTGCACCAGGGAGAAAACATCACTATCAACAATAACATAGTTAATGAGACTTTTCTTATTCCTAGCCTCTTCTCTCCATGTGAATTTGTGCACATTTTTATGTTGGAACATGGTGTTAGTAATAACCATTCCATGTCCTGAGTAGAAATCCAACGTATATTTGCCATTATTATTAGCTTTGCTCTTTTCTCCAAATTTTCCCAAAACATTTTTGTATGTCTGACAATCACTTCCTACTCTGCTATTTAGATCCCCAACAAGGACTGACTTTTCCTTTTTCATTGTGTCAGTAGCTTTCTCTAGAGCCTCAGAAAATCCATCCACTTCTATCTTAGTGGAACCTTCTTTGGGACCATAAACACAAAACAAGTCTCATTGTCCAATTCCCCATTGTGATATTAGCCCACATCACTCTACTTGAGACTGCCTGCCATTCAAGAAGATTAGCCTCATATTTTGTGTTGAATACTATGGCTACTCCTCCTTTTCCTTGACTGTCATTGCCTAAATATAACATTTTGTATTTATTGCTCGGGAAGATCTCACCAGTTTTGGTCGTTTTTGTTTCAGTCATCCCTATTATGTCGACCTGGTACTTATCTAATTCCTCTGCTAGCTCTATTTCTTTGGCATTCTGGCTTCTTATGTTGATAGTATCAATCTTTAACTCTGGTGATGTTGAGTTGGGTTGTGTTTTCAGATTTGTTCCAGTAGCTGACTTTTCGCTGTTCGCACTGGTTCCCTGGCGAAAACAACGGGGGCCTTGTTTAACCAGGTGAAGCCCCAGCCAGCATGAAATTTTTGAAGTCTTGTTTATTTAAGTTTCTTGAAGGTGCTGTATTGAGAATTTTCTTAATTGTCTTAGTTTTGAAACCATTCAATTGTAGAATCTGTGTTAAGTATTGTATTTCTTCTTTCCACTTTTCTTCTGTACTGGGGATGCTGTATCCTTTATCCCTTCAGGTTTTTATTAGGCCTATTTTTTGCTTGGAGTGGTGATGTGAGGTAGCATGAAGGAATTTTCCTGTGTTTGTTAGTTTTCTATAAATGGAGAACGATAATCTGTTTTTTCTTTCATTTATTTCTATAAGGATGTCTAGGAAAGGAAGTTTTTTATTTTCTTCTAGTTCCAGGGTAAATTTTATGTTAGGATGTAAGTAATTAAGATGGTCTTTAAATGCAGTCAGTTCTAGTGCTGTTCCTGACCAAATGATGAAGATATCATCCACATAGCTGAGCGAAATTTTTAGTTTGATGTGCCAGTTTTGTAGAGCATTATTTTCAAAATTTTCCATATAGAGTTTTGCTAGGGCTGGTGAGAGGGGGTGAACCCATTGCTAGTTCTTCATTTTGTTCCCAGCGTTTGTCTTGGTAAAGGAAGAACGTGTTTTTTATACAATGTTCGTAGAGCTGTACAATGTCTGGTGGGAAGAGATTTTCTAGGATGTTTACTGTTTCATTTCTTAGAATCTTTGTGAAAAGGCTGATCACATTTATACTCGCTAATATGTCTGAAAGATCTATGTGTATATTTTTTACTTTCTTTATGAAGTCTGTGCTGTTCTTAATGAACGATGATGTTTTTCTTGTATGGTAAAATCAAGTTTGTAAGGTGCTTTGCCAGATTTGAGGTAGGAGAGTCCTTTTTATCTACTATTGGTCTTAGTGGTATATCTTGTTTATGAATTTTAGGAACTAGTGGGTGGTGTTTTGCTTATAAATTTCTTTTTAGTTCCTTAGACCAATTTGGTATATTCTTGATAAGTTCATTGGTTTTGTTGCGAGTTCGCCAAGTGGGGTCTCTGTCTAATGCTGTGTAGGTATTGGAATCTTCAAGAAGGCTTTTCATTTTGTCGTTATAATCTTCTGAGTTTAAAATCACTGTTGAATTGCCTTTGTCTGATTTTATTAAGGGCTGCAAATTCTTTCTTTTGTAGGTTTTTTGGTGGTAATTTGCAATTTAATAGTAACGCCGTTCTTTGAATGTGGATCAGATCTACTATATCTCCTGGTATGTTTCTTATTCCCTTTTCAATTTAGGCTATGATATCAATTTTCAGGACTTATCGTGGTGTTACAGCGAAATTAAAGCCTTTCGTAAGAAGATTTGTTTCATCTCTCGTTAGAGATGAAACAAAGGAATCATCTCTAACGAGATGATTAACCACTTGAGGAGAGGTAAATTACTACTTTGGAGTGATCTAGATGCTTCCTTTGCTTTTCTTTTTCTTTTAGAAGGGAATTGAACTTTTTAATTAGGCTGCATTTTTCCTCCCTTTTTGGCACCATTATAGCTTTATTGTATGTGATAGTGTCTATGTTATTCCATAGTTCAGACGGCAGTGATGTGGCAAGTTCGTTATGCATATTACATATATCCTGGTTAATCTTGGACAATTCTGCTCTAGTAGCTGCAATTCTTTCTCTCAATATAGCTAATTCCATTCTTTTGTATTTTCTGTTGGCTTTATTGGATTTGAATGCACTTTTGATTTTTATGAACTTGGAAACAATTTCATTGTCTCTGCAACATGTTAAAGATATCAAATGGTTGATAAAGTTCTTCTTTTTAATGATTATTTTCTCAAATTGTGAAGCTTTAGACCAATTAAACTCACCATGATTTTTTAATACGTTGCAGAGACAATGAAATTGTTCCCAAGTTCATAAAACATCAAAAGGACGTACAACAACAACAAAAAAAAAAAAAAAAAAAAAAAAAAAAAAAAAAAAAAAAAAGAGAGAGAGAGAGAGAACATAAGTCTGGCTTGGCATTTCACACAGCTTCTACTGGTTTAATGTACTCTGGGACAGAACAAATATGTCCTACATTGATAAAAACTGTTTCACAAGAAAATTCAAAGAGACAGCAAATATGATTAAAATTCCCTAAGCAATGCAACAAAAATCAGGGTTTGATTTTAAATCAAGTTTGGTCGGCATTTATTAAAAATTTACTCAGTTCAGACCTTGGACAGAGTGAACGTGAACCACAGAATGCGACATCAAATAGCATTGTGTCCAGCTAACACGCATTAACAATTGTATAGATCTGCTATTTGTTTTTTTAATGAACTTGCTTGATATTCATAATACCAACAAATGAACTAATTTTCATAATTTCTTGTAGTTTGTACTTTAAACTTTTAGTTCTCTTTATCCCTGAAGATGTTAGTCTGACGACTAACGAAACCTGTCTGGTTTGTTTTTTAGTACTTGTTTAGTTTTAAAAAACAGTTTTTTAATAAACATTTGGTCAGAAAACCAGAATAATTCGATTGAACCACTTCTTAACCACAGAAACCTCCGCTGCATGAAATGAATGTTTTTTTCAGAGTTTGACAATGGGACAACAAAGTTTGGCTCTTGCTTTCAAACTCTTTCTTTCATTTTTTTAGTGACTAATATGTGTACAGATGAGTCTACACTTCAACTGTAAAAGCTTCTCAACTTGAACTAATTGTTGAGCACTTTCAATTTCAAATTTCTTGTATGCTCTTGTGTCCTGAAACAGCATAAAGATATCACTATCAACAATAACCGTCAATTATAGTTTTCTTGTCTCTCCACGTTAATTTGTGCATATCTGTATACTGAAACATGGTATTAGTGCTGACTCCTCCACATCTTGAACTAAAACAGATATTAAGAATGATTTTATTAGTTCAACATGAAGATGGGGTTGCTCAGTGCTGTGCATTTGAACTTCTCTGGTTGAGATAAAAGCCACTTGCTCCACCTTTGCTACGAGTTGTCCGATGTTGTACTACCTTACCCCAGTCCTGAAGATATTTTCAGGTGCAAACTTTGTTTGCTCACACTTGGATAAAGGATTAAACTAAATTTATTATTACCAACAGAACAAAATGTACAGTTGGTTGCTACTATAGGCCAGGTCCAAAGAAAATGTAGATGACATGCATTGTCATCTACATACAATATCTCTTACATTCTATCCACAATAACTTCCTTCATTAGTCATTTTTGACCCAGTGAAGCTGGCCAATGCCAAATTCTCTCCATTCTTTTTCCTGTCGTTTTTGTCTTAGTATACATGAACTGCAATCCCCTAGGCTTAAATGTGAATGGAACATTCTAATAAATGTTCCATTCATATTTAAGATGACTTGAGAAAGCACATTCAACATGCTTTGATCTTTCTCATTTACCTCAAAGTATGCTTGCATGGATGCCTGCCATTTCTTCTCAACCCCCCACCCCCCCAAAAAAAATTGATTTTTTTTCATTTCCAATTCTCTCACTAAACAAACCTTTCTCAAAGCACCTAACTCCAAATTCAATGAAATATAATTTAATCCTATGCATGTCTTCTTTTGCCCATCTAACTCTATACATCCAAAACCTGAAGACTTTTCTCCTTTGCAAATTATGCACCGACTCTATGGCCATTTTAATTTACTCCTATTAAACCTAGGTAATAGATAAACTTTACTCTCTTTCTCATTTCTTTTTCAATGCTTACAGTAACTTTTTATATCCTCTCACAGTTTATATTTTTCCTCTTAAACTACTCATTCCTATCAAAATTATTAACTCTTGAACTTCTTTGCACAATTTCATCATGCACTTATCAAGCACAAGCATAATCGGGGATCACAATACAATATTTATCTTCTTAATCTTCCTTTTCTTTCTTTCCATTCTCCTTCATTCTCACTTACCCTTTCTTATTCTTCACTGTTTTGCCACCAGCCACTATGGCTCATGCTCTGACCTGTGAAAGATTCTGCATAAGCATAAGCAAGCTATTTATTCATTATAGTCACCTCACTATTGTTCTCATTTTTCTCTACTTCTTTTGCATTGTCTTTCTTCCAACACACCTGTCATTTCTCTTTGTTCCCTATAAAACTTACAATTTCAAGCTATTCACAAACATTCACGATCTCATTAACTCCCTTTTAACACAAACACTTCAGACACCATTTTCACTTATTTCACCATTTTCATTATCTGCAAACTTTTCACTTTCAGCAACAAATACAAAGCCAACACTGCATCACACAAGGTCAATAATGCTGATTCCTCTGAAAATGATTTCATGGCTGCCACTATCCTCTTTATGTTATGGCATCATTAGCTAAACTACAAGCATACATAAAATTAAGCTTCTAAAAACACACCAAACACTGCACACTGAATTAGACCTATATTATAAACAGTGTAACAAATTACACAGTATCTCAATTTTAAAAGAAATCTTTTTTTAGAAAGACACATTAATACAATCTAATTCCATTCATAAATCTTTTTTACAGTGACACATTAATGCAATCTACTTATATTCACAGTAATTCACCCATAACTTTATAACATGTAATTATTCATTACAGTGGCCATATAAAAGTATTACCTGAATTATTTGTCAGATTTGCTAAAGCAGCAAGACTTTGCAAACTTGCAGCATTTGTATCTGAAAGAAAAAAATAAAATAAAAATATAAAATGTAAATTCTAAGTATATTTTAGTAATATATGTTTCATTTTATTGAGTTTGCTTTTAATGAAAAAGAACTATTTTTGGAAGCAGTAAGACAACCCAGGAATGTATAATAGCATCTCAAACTAGAATAAACATTGATCTGGGATCCAAAAATAACACTACACTATTCTAATACCTTATAGAGGGACTATTAAGTTATGTTGTTCAAATGTGTGTTTTCTCTTTGTCACAGAATCTTTTCAGGATAGTTGTATTTTCTGGATGTAATGTTTCATCTTGCCTGCTGTCCTGTGGGGGGAAGAGAAAAAAAAAAAAAAAAAGCAAGACATTCACACAAAGTTTTGAATGCATCACCAAATTATCCAGATGGGTACTAAAAGAATATCATCATGGTTTGACTTAAATTATCTATATACGAATTAAGCAGCAGAGAGTAAACTTTCTAAAGCAGCAAGCAAAAAAAAAAAAAATGAAATAAAAAGGTCAGAGATCTCAAATCGGAATTTGATCATAATATCAGAAATGGAGGGGGGGGGGGATCTCAGTTAAAGATGCCTTTGTTTTGCCAGCAGATGACACCATACTGCTAGCAATATTACTTATTTGTATAATTAGCCAACTACAGGTATCCCTCGATTAACGCGGTTAATTAATCCCTCGATGTTACTGCATATATCAAAATCACGTTAATCAAATCTAATAATCAATGGTAAAAAGTACAATTCGTCCCTGATTGATTACTGTACTAATAGTTCGTTTTATATGGTACACTTTTAGGAAAAATAAAAAATGAATGTAAAGTAAATGTTTAATAAATACTTGTACCTACATTAGTTACTGCAATTTTTTTTAATCAAAAGAAGTTATAAAGAGTGGTTTGAACAGTTTTAGTTTTTTTTCTTATTGGCATAAATTCTACGATAACAAGCAGTTATCGTAGTTTGACTCTCCAGACCTCGGTCAAACAACCATTCTTCGATTAACATCTGGATCCATATCCATTACTTGCTGCTTAAGCGATTCTAAACTGCGAAATATTCCATCCAGTTCTTTGACTGTTATTTCCTTTGGAACCTCATCTTCACATTCCATTTGTTCGTTGTTTTCATATGTGTGTTGTTCAATATCAAGAAGATCGTTGTCACTGACATCTTTTGAATTTGAATCCAATAATTCTTTAACATCTTCTGCATCAACACCATCAAAACTGAGGTCTTCACCAATTGCGACGATTTCTTTGACCACGCTGTTCACAGGATTTTGAAAACAACCTAAGTCATTAGCGCATTCTGGCAGAAGGTTTTTTTTTTTCAAACAGCTTTCATGCAACTAGAAGACACTTGCTCCCATGAGTCACGAATATTCTCAGTTGCGTGTTTAATGTTAAATTTTTTCCAAAATTCGTGGAGCATAAGCACATTTTCTCCCATTGTTGTTTCTACTGCCTTTGAGAATGTCTTTTTAAGAAAACAGGCTTTGAAAGTTGCAATGAAGCTCATGTCCATGGGTTGTAGCAATGATGTCGTATTTGGTGGGAAAAATAAAACTTTCACATTCTCAAACAGATCATTAAGAGAATTTGGATAACCACGAGGCTAGCAGCCTTGTGGCATGAGCATGATTTTGAGTAGTAAATTTAAAGGTGCATTAATCAAAACTCTTGCCGCGTATATCAAAGGATTGCCGCAATTAATTTCACCGCGATAATCAAATCCGCATTAAGCAAGGGATACCTGTATACAAATGTTCCAATTAAAGAAAGGGATACATGGAATCATAAAGCTCAAAATAATGATAAACTCAGGAGAATACTATGTTTGGTCCCAAGTCCGTTATTAAATGGGAAGGATATCAACAGGTGCACAGAGGCAGTGAGAGATACTTAAATGATGCAGTATCTGAATGTGTCCTTAAAGTTTGAAGAATATACAGAATGAGAGTGAAAAGGTTTTGTAGCCTTATTAAACAAAAGCTCCACAAGAAGATGATGTGAAAGGAAAATCATGTGGAAAGAATAAGGATGAGAGGAATTATGAAATACATAAAGAACAGGCCAGATAAGTGACAAATATTGTATGGAAAGTAGTCTGAGTATATGAAAAGAAACTGAACAAGCAAGCTAAAGGTAATCCAAGAGAATTTTATTGTTAAGCTAAAGTAAAATGAGCGAAAATGGAAAATAACTTTATGCAACTTGGACAATGTATGACTAATGCACAACATGGATAAAAATTCAGAAATAGGGACAGATGGGACCATTTGCACATATGCTAAAGAAATGTTCAACTGAACTCCTCAGACCCTTGACCTGATTGTACAATTTGAGTTTTGGCTCAGGAAAGATCCCACAGGAATAGAAAGTTCTGCTGTATGATTGTCCTCTTGTATAAAAAGGTGGTGCAACAAACTGACTACTGACCTATCAGTACTGTAGAGTGGTGATCAAGATTTTAGAAAAATTGGTAAGAACTAACAGAAACAATCTACACTTTGAAAGGAACTAGCATGGGTTTATTAAAGGAAGGGCAGGTATAAGTAATTTGTTCATCTGTTATAATATTGTTATGTTGAATTAGATAAATGAAATAGATACACAATGATTCTGTTCAGCTAGCTAAGCTATCAGCTAATGCCTTTTTGTTCCCGCATAGGGGCAGGCATGGCCATTTTAGTCCTACCTAACTTTTGGAGACTGAGTGGGCAGTTTAATCTCCACTGGTAGCCAATCAGAGATAGCTGGCCCAAGGCTATCACAAATTAATCGTAATGCAGTGAAGAAGATGGCTAGCAGTGTTGCCATCTCGTGGTCCCTAACACAATATTTTTAATGTCTGAAAAATAGTGTGGGTTTGATGGCTGATTTGTGTTTACAAGACGAAAAACCCGAGTTTCCGGGAGAAAAAAAGACCGCTTGCCTGTGCCAGAGATCGAATAACTCTGGAACCAGTCAAGAAAAGGCTTATAAAATGTTCCTCTAGTCGGTGACTAGAGCTACTGAGCCACACAGGCTCATGTAATGATTCTGTTGGACTCTGCTAAGGCACTTCACAGGATACCACATGTAGAATGAGAATGTAGAATTGGAATATAAACTATTGACTTGGATAAGAAGATAGCAGATGAGTATCAGAAAAGACATATGGGTTCCGAGTCTGCCACATTTAAGGTGACCAGTGACATTTACCATGGATCAGTCCTTGAACCACTTGTTGTTCAATCTATACATTAATGATACTGAAGGAAATGAAAGGAGATGGTCAAATGCTGTTGAAAAGACAGGCAGGATAATCGGGTTGCTACTGATATGCATCACTTATAGAATGGCCTTGAATAATAGTTGTCAATTTAAAGTTAGTTAATTATAAAGTTTTGCACTTTGGTTCAATGAAATTTCAAACAGCAAATTATATTGGTGGGATTATGCATAGAGAAACTAATGAGGTTAGGGATAATAGAGTTATGTTGGATAAGATATTAAAATTCACAGATCACATAGCTAAGATTGTAAATATAACTCAGAGGATAACTGTAATGCTGAAATGAACATTGATGTCTAAGAATAAGGAGGTTTTATTATGACAAAGACCTATAAACTTTTGATAGGGTGTTTGGGATATTGGTTAATGGACTTTTTCATTAGCAAGGTGTGAGAACACAAAGGACCATCAACTGAACTTGAGTTTGTATACAATTAAGAAAATAATTAGAGCTAGATTTTACTCTCATAGAGCAGTGAGAAAGTGAACCAGATTGCCTTTAGAAATAGTGAGGACATCTAGTGTGGTTGATGTAGCCTTTGTCAATGAGACCTTCCCTCTCCAGAGGTATCTCTAAGTGATAATGAGAACAAAAGAACAATAGAAGTTAGATTTTATATATATATATACGTGTGTGTGTATATGTAGAATGTATGTATGTAGGGGTGCTTAAGGGTCAAAGCTGTATAACTGAGAGGAGACCTCCACATAGCCTTTAAAGGAATGCGGAGAACCGACCAGTGCTTCTGACCTAATGTCCAATCCTCACCATCTCGTGGTGCACCCTGTTGGGTATCTACTTGGATACTGAACGAATGAGGATGGGCTGGCAAAATGGGATTTAGCCGACCAAATTGTATTCTTATTGGTTAAACCAAAATAAAAAATGATGGTACAACATGACAAAATTTTATGCCAGCTGGGGTGTCACCCGGTTAAAAAAGGCCACCGTTGTTTTCGCCAGGGAACCAGGGCGAACAGCGAAAAGTCAGCTACTGGAACAAATCTGAAAACACAACCCAACTCAACATCACCAGAGTTAAAGATCGATACTATCAACATAAGAAGCCAGAATGCCAAAGAAATGGAGCTAGCAGAGGAATTAGATAAGTACATGGTCGACATAATAGGGATGACTAAAACAAAAACGACCAAAACTGGTGAGATCTTCCTGAGCAATAAATACAAAATGTTATATTTAGGCAATGACAGTCAAGGAAAAGGAGGAGTAGCCATAGTATTCAACACAAAATATGAGGCTAATCTTCTTAAATGGCGGGCAGTCTCAAGTAGAGTAATGTGGCCAAATATGAGAATGGGGAACTGGACAATGAGACTTATTTGTGCTTATGGTCCCACAGAAGGTTCTACTAAGGTAGAAGTGGAGGAATTTTTTGATGCTTTAGAAAAAGCTACTCACACAATGAAAAAGGAAAAGCTGGTCCTTGTTGGGGATCAAAAGAGCAGAATAGGAAATGATTGTGAGACATACAAAAATATTTTGGGAAAATTTGGAGAAAAGAGCAAAGCTAACAATAATGGCAAATATCTGTTGGATTTCTGCTCAGGACAGGGAATGGTTATTACTAACATGTTCCAACATAAAAATGTGCACAAATTCACATGGAGAGAAGAGGCAAGGAATAAGAAAAGTCTCATTGACTATGTTATTGTTGATAGTGATGTTTTCTACCTGGTGCAGGACACCAGGGTGTACAGAGGATTTGAAATTGGAAGTGATCACTATTTAGTCTTGAGCAGGATAAAATTTGAGCAGCTCTCAGATGGGAACTGTAGACTAAAATACACAGATTATTGAAGAAAAAATGAAAGAGTTTGAGAACAGGAATCAAACCTTGGAGATTCAGTGGCAAACTCTGAAGAAAACACTGATTGATTCTGCCAGAGAGGCATGTGGTGAGGTTGTCTGCAAGGATAAAAAAATCACAACTCCCTGGTGGACATAGGAAGTTAAAGAGGCAGTGAAGGAAAAGAAGAAAGCATATCAAAAGTTCCTGTCAAATAAGTCAGCTTGTGCTCTTAGAGAATATAGAGACAAATGCAAGAATGCTAAACACTGTGTAAAACTAGCTAAACAAAAGTCATAGGAGGACTTTGGCAAGAATATAGAAAATAAATATCAAGAAGGTGGCAAAATATTCTGGAGATTGTTGAAGAAGCTTAGGAATGGAGGAAAGAGTGCTGTAAAAGGAGTTAGTGATGATAAAGGTGACATGAAAATGGGAGAAAAAGATATCCTTGAAGTATGGAGTAATTACTTTGAAAAACTGCTAAATGAAAGAAGCAGTGATGACAGCAAAGTGGTAAAAAACACCGCCCAGATATGCAGTCAGGAATACATATCCATAATTGAAGTAGGAAAAAAACCATCCAAGGCTTCAAAGGTTTAAAATGTGGAAAGGCAGCAGGGGTAAATGATATTCGACCAAATTGCTGAAGTATGGTGGTATAAGTCTTACAGTGGCTGCACTGCACAGTTCAGAAAGCCTGGACAGAGGGACAAATTCCCAATGATTGGAGTAGAGCTCTCATAGTACCCATATATAAAAAGGGAAATAAAACTGAATGTGAGAATTACAGAGGTATTTCACTGCTGAGTGTTCCTGGCAAGATCTATGCAAGTGTACTTGAGAAACGGTTGAGAAGAATTGTGGAAGAAATGCTTGGTGAAGAACAAGCTGGATTCAGGTCAAATAGAGGCTGTCAGGATCAGATCTTCACTTTACGACAAATAGTGGAGAAATGATGGGAATATAACAAAGATCTGTATTTAAGTTTTGTGGATTTGGAAAAGGCATATGACAAGGTGCCAAGAGAGAAGCTATTCAATACGCTGCAGTTATATGGTGTCAATGGGGCATTATATCAAGCAATACTTAGTCTTTATTTGAGTTGTAAGTCAGCAGTTAGAATTGAAGGAAGTACAGGAAGATGGTTTAATGTTCAATCTGGTGTGAGACAAGGATGTACATTATCCTCTCTTTTATTCATTATCTATATGGATCACATTATGAAGGAAAGTGGTATTAAACATGATATCAAAATTGGAGATGTTAATGTCAGCTCTTTGCTTTATGCAGATGATGTTATACTTCTAAATAAATCCACTACAAGTCTGCAAGATTCTCTGACTAAATTGAATAGCTGTTCTAATAGATATGGTATGAAGGTCAGCAATAAAAAGACAAAGACAATGAAAATAAGCAGAATCATTGAAAATGTCAACTGTATTGTGAATGGAGAACCTGTGGAACAAGTAAAACATTTCAACTACTTATGCACGATTTTTACTGAAGATGGTAAAGTAAATATAGAAATAGACAACAGAATCAATAACGTCAGTATAGTAGGAAGTCAATTGAATAAATTCATATGGAATAAGAGAGAAATTAGTCGGAACACTAAATTAGCTGTATACGAGGTAGTGTTCAAACTAGTTTTAACTTACTGATCGGAGAGTTGGGTCAGAAGTAAAACACTTGACCAAGGACTAGAGATCACAGGTATGAGAGTTCTGAGAAAGATTAGCGGTGTGAACAGATGGCATCAATGGCAATATCATATTAAAAACGAGGATATTAGGAAAGAATTTGACATTGTCAGCATTCAGGAATGTGTTAGCAGAGCTAATCTCTGGTGGTATGGTCACTTAAACAGAATGGGTGAAGAAAGATTAGCAAAACAAGTGTTCTCTGCCAGGTTGGCAGCAAAACGACCCAGAGGAAGACCAAGATGTAGGTGGATTGATACGGTACAAAGTGCCTTAGACAATAGAAATATAAGATCTGATAATGTTGGAGTCTTGACAAGTAACAGACTGATTTGGAGGAAAATTGTAGATAGGAAATTAGTAATGATGTAATTTTTTTCATGTAGTACTATCATATCCTGTACACCCCTTGAGGGTACATGGCAGGAATTTGATGATGATGATGAATGTAGAAAGTTTTTTTACCTTGTGTATACTATACGTTAAAAATACCAAACAATTTTATAACGTTGGTTTTAATCCTTTTTTCCCAAGCAAGCAAACAAGCAAGTCAGTCAGTCAAGTTTGTGCCTGAAGTATTTTCAGGTGTGAGGCAACTGGCACTAAAGATATATATTTATAAATATATACTGTATTTGCCGGCGTATAAGACGCACCCACTTTTTTGAACACATTTTTTAGGAAAAAACTTTATCGCTGAATATTATAATGAATTTACAGTATTTCAATTATAAAGTAATATGTAGGTCTACTTTCAACAAATACCTATTCTAACTAGGAAAGAGTACCCAACTTTTAATCTACTTCTTTGTCAAAACCCAGAAATTCATCTCCAGAGCTAAATGAAGAGACACTTGAAACCTCTTCTAAATCAGAATTTGAGTTCTCATACAACAAATTGTCCTCTGTACCATCCAGTGCATTACTAATGCCACACTTCTTAAATGATTTAACCACTGTCTCAGTTTCCACAGCATCCCATGAAGCTTTGACCAACTGACAAACTTGCGAAATGCTAGGCATCTTCCTTCTTCCTGATGGCATAATCTCAAAATCTGAAGACTGCACTAGCTGTTCCACTTCTTCATAAATCTCTTAAATGGTTTATTAATACAGACATCTAAAGGTTGAAGCTAACTAGTTAGACCTCCTGGAATTACAGGTGAGTTTTCAATTCCTTTAGTTTATTTTTAACATCTTCTGTTCTGTGAGAATGAAACTAATCCCATAATAGCAGGACAGGCTTCTTCAACAGGGTGCCTAGACCAAATTTTACTATCCATAACTTCATTCCTCCTCCATCTATCCAGCCTTTTGCGTGAGCATGTACAAACACTCCTTTAAGCAGTTTTTCTTTGAGGGAACATCAAAAGTCAGTGGAACCTCATCCATCTTTCCTATTTGTGCAAGTTCAAAATTTTCTCGTTTCCTTGCATTAATGACGAATCGATGAAATTCAATAATTTTTTCTTCATATTCAGCCGGCATCTTTTGTGATATTTTTGTTTTAGTCTGCATACATAGCTGCTTTCTCTTCACGAATCTTGAACACCATGATGTTGATCCAGTAAAGTTGGCGATTCCTCTGTTAGTGGCTATTGCTTTCGCTTGATGAATAATCATTTTTGTAGACACTGAAACTCCCACTTTTCTGTGGTCTAAAATCCAAGTATTCAGTTCTGGCCATTTTGCAGTTCCTCTTCAAAATGGCCAGAACATTTCGTAGGTTAATTTTACTGCGAGTTGCTTTTTTTCAGATCCTCTTCCTGATTCCGCCAAGTTCTTATCATTTTCTCAGTTGGGAGTAGCCCGAAATGCCTCTCTGCAGCCTTGTTTCCATTTTCTTTAGCATACGCAATCACCCGTAGCTTGTATGCAATATTGTAGCACTGCTGACGTTTTTCAGCCATAATTGGGCAAGAAATTTAGAGAAAATTTAAACGCAAATTTTTATCACCGTTCACAACAACCGTGACAACATTCGCATCCACTGAATTCTACGTAACTGGAATGTTCTCCCACACCACAAGGAAGCAAGAAAGAAATCGCGTAACTCGGAACAGAGAAAATTTCCAGAAATGAAAGTAATAAAAAACTGAGTATCGGCGTATAAGATGCACCCTATTTTTCAGACCTATTTTCAAAGAAAAAAAGTGCATCTTATACGCCGGCAAATACGGTAAATATATATATATATATATATAAACAATAATTAGATAATATTCTCCAGAAGAAGGAAGAGAAGATTATAGCAGTAAACTCTATGAAAAATTACAAAAAAACATATACGGCAATTTCTCACTATAATAAACTGTTATAACAAATTAAGGCAGCATGTAATGGAGGGGACTAGGGGTGGGAGAGTATTGGACTTGGTCACAGGATCAGAAGAGCTATCCATAACAAAGGTGACAAAATTGCCTCCAACTGGTGAACGTGACCATGCAGTCTGAACTTGGGAGATTGTAAAACATGAGGAATATTCAATCAAGAAGGGGTATTTATGGAACCACAAATACCCACAAGGCAGGTAATTATGACATGCTTAGGAAGAAGCTTAAATCTGTACCATGGCATAAAACACTGCAGGGTAAGGATGTTACTAGTGCATGGGATATAGTTAAGGGTTATCTAGAGGAGGCAGTATTAAATTCTATACCTAGGGTAAAGAGGGTTAATCGGGTAGGAGTTAGATGGATGATTAACATCATTAAACACAAGCTTCAGAAGAAGAAAATGCTGTGGAGCGTTTATAAAGAGAAAGGTGAACAGCAAACTCAAGAACAGTACAAGGCTCAGGCAAGGTGACCAGCACGGCAAGGAAGGCAAAATCAGATTATGAGAAGAAGCCAAAGGAAATCCCAGAGAGTTCTTTTGTTATGTGGCATGTGGCACATAAGATTAAGAATGACTATAGAAGATTAACCTTAATCAGTGATGAAGGTCACAAGGAGACAGAAGCAGATAAAATAGTTGAGTTACTGAGTGTCCACTTTGCAAAGGTATATCATCCTAGCAAGGTTACTGCTTTAACCTATGTGACAGACACTAATATGGAAACAGAGATGATGAATTGGAGGTTCATAGGATACTGCAGAATCTCAATGTAAATATAGCTGTGGATTAGATGGGATATCAGCTAGGAATTTGTGAGAATGTGCAAGGGAACTGGCAATGCCTTTGATTCTTCTTCATGTAGCTTCCGCAGTGAGAGGGTGAAGCACCCATGTCCTTCCAGTTCTCTCTCTCTTGGTGGCTTTCCTTTTTGTTTCTGCATAGCCATGTGATCCTGTCCATGATCTTATATCTTCAAGCTATGTCCTTCGTTTTTTGCCTCTTGATCCTTTTCCCATAATTTTTCCTTTTAAAACTGTTAATATCCCCTGTCCTGCTGAACCTCTCAGTACATGTCCTGCCAATCTCATCTTTCTCTGGATCATTTCCTGTAATAAAGATCTCTGTGGGACATCTGTATTTGTCACATGTTCTGTCGATGGGATTTTTAGAGCTCTTCTATAGCACCACATTTCAAAGGGCATTATCTGTCGCCTTACTCTCTTCTTGGATATCCAGGTTTCACTTGCATATGTGAAAATTGGTCACACTAATGTTCCTATCATTCTTTTCTTTGTCTCGATACTCACAGAACTTCTGGGCAGATCTTTATTTTTCCAGAATGCATCTTTAGCTATGGCTGCTCTTATTTTTATTTCTTTATCTTGTTTTCCATCTGCAATAAAGTAGGTGCCTAAATATTTGTATTCTGTTATATATTCAATTTTCATATTGATGATGAATATTTCTGGCTTGGATCTGCTTTCTTTTGAGATTTTCATAAATTTGGTCTTTTTTGCATTTATATCTAATCCAAATTCTTTACCTTCTTCAATTAGTAGCTGTAGTAATTTGATTAATTTGTTTCTGTTTTCTGCTATTAGAATGGTATCATCAGCATATCTAAGATTGTTGTATTTCTACCATTCATACTAATTACTATTTTTTTGTTTTTCAATCTTTTTCATCAATGTCTCACTATAGATATTAAATAGATTTGGTGAAAGGTTACAACCTTGTCTAACTCCTCTTTTTATTTTCACTACAGAAGTCTCATTGTTAAACAGCTGCATTTTCTCTTTGGTGTAAATCATTTTTATAATCTTAAGTACATGATCTTCTATGTCTAATTTATCTAATATATTGAACAGTTTATTATGTTTTACCATGTCAAAAGCCTTCTGAAAGTCTATGAAGCATATGTAAATGTTCCTATTTCTTTCAAGTGATCTTTCTATTAGTATTTTTAGTTCCAGAATAGCATTAATGGTTCCCATTCCTCTTCTGAAGACTTTCTGTTGTTCACTCAATTCACCGTTTATGGTTCTTTCAATTTGTTTGTTAACAATGGTTAAAATAATTTTAGATGCATGGGATGTTAGGCTCACAGTTCTGTAATCCTCGCAATTTTGTGCATTATTATTTCTTCGGGATTGGTATGCAGATAGATGTTGTAAAAACTTCAGGTAATTGTATTGTTTTAAAGATGTCCTGAATGGATTCCACTAAATAGTTGTTATTATTGCCAGTCAAAGCTTTCAACAGCTCAGCCAGAATATTATCACACCCAGGGGATTTATTATTAGGAAGATTCTTGATTGCATGTTCTACCTCCTTTCTTGTGGGTAGAGTGGTATCTGTTGTTACGTTTAACTTAAAGTGTCTGCTCTTGCTTCTACCCAACTGGCAGAAGACCTCTAGAGCATCTCCCTTCTGGAGCCCAACTCAGTGCTACTTGGGGAATTCTGTTTATCCCCATGCAAAGAACATGTCCGGTCCATTTCCATCTTCTTAGGCGAATCTCTTCATATATTGATTGGAGAAGGTTTTCTTTAAAAGGTCCTCATTAGTGACTATATTTGGCCAGAAGATTTTTAAAATTCTTCTTAAACAGTTGTTTTGGAAAATGTCCAATTTATTACTTTGTGTCTGAGCCATTTAGCAGTACTGCTCACACAATAGATTTATAGATATTAATTTTCACTTTAACTGTAATATTTGATGCTTTCTTTAATTTATTTAATGACCTGAAACAATTTTGTGCTTGAGAAATTTTTTGTAAAATGTCTTCGTTAGTGTCATCTGTTTACTTGTTACTGATCCAAGGTATGTAACAGTATCAACATCTTCAATTGTTTCATTTTTTAACTTAATTTCTTTATTTGATTTTTCATTTATTTGCATGACCTTGGTTTTCTTCTTGTTTATATGAAGACCCACAGTTTCTGCACAGCAAGCAAAGTCATCAGTTTTTAGCTGTAAATCATTTAACTTGGAGGGCAGGAGCACTATTTCATCAGCAACATCAAGGTCTTCTAGTTTGGATGTAAAGTCCTAACATATTCCTCTCTTTTGATAATTAATTGAATTTTTCATAATCCAATCAATTAAAATTATAAATAATAGACCAGATAGAACACAACCCTGCCTAACTACAGTTTCAATGACAAAGAAGTAAGTTTTCTATCTACTTCCATGCAAGACTTGCTGCCATTATACATATTCTTAATAATGTTATTATTATTACTACGGGCGACTCCAGGGAGTCCTTAGACTCATCGAGGGAGGCCCTAAACATCATGTCCACACAACTATACGACATTCTCACAGTATCTATCATACCTTGCCTTGAACTCGCTCATCGTCATAGCACCCACAACAGCTTATTCCACTCATTTACCACTCTAAAGGTAAAGAAATTTATTTTCTTTACTTTTGTTGTTGAGAAATTTATTAGGTATTCTAATATTTTCTAAAGTTTCTCTCTATCTACTGAGTCAAATGCTTTAGTAAAATCAATGAAGTTTAGGTAAAGTGGAGTTTGAAATTCTATACATTGTTCAATTATATTTCCAAGAGTGAATATTTGTTGGATGGTTCCACAACCAGTTCGGAAACCTGCCTGTTCTTCACTTAATAAATTTTCTATTTCCTCTTTTAATCTATTAATTAAAATTTTTGTAAAAACTTTTACGGGAATTGAAAGCAAACTTATTTCTCTTCAATTTTCACACTTGGTCATATCTTATATTTTGGGGATTTTTATAATTACTGATTCTTTCCATTGTTGAGGAATTTTTTCTGTCTTCCACATTTCGTTGTATAACCTTTGTAATTTGGTAGCAGTTGTGTTAAGATCAGCTTTTAACATTCTGGCATTGATATTATCATTTCTGCATGCTTTGTTAGATTTTAGTGCCTTCAGGACATCTTTGACTTACCTCAAAGAAATCTCGTCTTCAGAAATGTTCAAAGTGGGTATTACACTAGTTGTAATATTTTGCGCCTGTTGAGATCCAGTACCTACCTTTACATTCAAAGTTTCATCACAAAATATTTTCTCCATCTTGCTTTGATTTTTGGAGTCAATTGTCAATAACTTTCCTTGTTTGTCTCTAATGGAGGAAGGGATTACTTTTTTTTTGTTGCCACTGATTCGTTTTATAATCTGTCCTTCTGTGCTTCTTTTGCTAATTCATCAATATATTTTCTCTTGTCGGCTCTTGCAGCTCTATTTATGCTTTTGTTTAGTTAATTATAGCGATTGCTATGTACCTTATATAATCATTCTGAATTTGTATTGTTCATTAATGATTTAATCTTTTTTTCTCTCTTCAATGATCTGTCAAGTTTCTGCAGTTAACCATTCTTTATTTTTCTTTTTTCTTTGTTTACCAATTATATCTTCAGCAACTTCATTGTAGATATTCCTGAAGTTTTTCCAATATTCTTCTACTTTGTTGTTTTCTACTGTTACATCTTGATTTTCCTCAATTTCTAATATATTGAATCTGTTATCTCCAAAGCAAACTTTTCTCTTGTTTCTTTAATTTTTAATTTTTCAATATCAAATGTTGTTCTCAAAGTCTCTTCAAAGTGTATTTAGAAAAAAAGAAGTTCTTGAACTTCTTTTTTTTCTAAATACACTTTGAAGTTTTAATTTCAACTTCATCACCAACAAGAAGTGGTCAGAACCAACATTAGCACCACGTTTGACTCTCACATCAAGCATGGATCTTACAAATTTACTACTGATAGCAAAAATAACCTGAAAGGAAATATTCAGTGTTTTGCTGATGATGTAAAATTAGGTAGAGTAATAGTTAACCAAGGTAATGTGGAGAGCTTGCAGAACAATTTAAATAGGCTGTCAGTATAGGAAAAAGTTAATGGGTGTCAGTTTAATGCCGAGAAATGTAAAGTTTTGCATTTTGGGATAAACAGATTACAAGCCATGTATCCGATTGATGGCACTGTACTCCATCAAATAGATGAAGCTAGAGATTTGGGGGGGGGGGGGGTAGACAGAGAGCTGAGGTTTAGAGGACATATTGCTAAGGTGGCCCATAAGATTACTTGGCTATTGAAGAACACATTAACAAGTAGACATAAGGAAGTTATTCCTCTTTATAAGGCTTTGATACACCCACATCTGGATTACTGTGCTCAAGTCTGGTACCCTGGGTTTCTTGAAGGATGCAGTGAAGAGTGTTCAGAGGTGAGTTACCTGCAGAATGTTCCCTATGAAGATAGACTGAAAGTGTATGGATTGCAGAAGTTGGTTGATAGGAGAAAAAGAGGGGATGTGATAGAAAGATTAAAGTTGATGAGAGTTTTGTAGAGTAGATGAATGGGAAATGTTTCAGCACTTGGCCAGAGGTACCAGAACAAGGGAACTGAAAAAGGTGCGGTTAGTAGTGGAGTAAGGACTAAATTTTTTGCTTGGAGGGTTGTGAATGAGTTGCCAGAGTCAGTTGTGGATACTTTGTCTGTTAATGGGTTCAAGGAGAGGTATGATCGATTGGGTCTCCCACGATGAGTCTTCAGACTCCATGAAAGTGCACGTATAATAATAAAATTCCCTCATTATAGGGAATTTTATTATTCTTTTATTGGCAACTGTTTCTGTGAGCACAATAATGTTCTAAAAAAATTTGCTACTGCAACTATCACTACAGCAAATTATTCCTGTGTTCTCTGTAAGTTCTCTAAAATAAGAGTAGACTGTAAGAAGATAAACAGTTAACAATACTGGAATATATGGAAAATATACTTTAAATGCCAATGGTAAAAAAATAACAGATTTTGTACAATGCAACAGTCTTAAAGTAATGAACTTTTTCTATAAACAAAAGTATACAAATTTTCCTGGACAGAATATGATAGAAAAGGGTATACAACAGGGTGCTATGATGTTACTATACGAAAAGCTATATCTATTATCTGCCAGGAATCCAATACTATCAGCTTTTATATTTCAGCTTTGTAAGACACTTCTACTGCATCAATCCACTTATATCTTGGTCTTCTTCTGAATTTTTTTCCTGCCATCTTGACATCGGCTTTCCTAATTTTTACTCTCCTGTTCCGTATAAGTGACTATACCACCTGAGATGATGCTATGAACATAAAACTCTGCTCACACTTGTCAACAATGTCAAGTTCCATTGTAATACTTCATTTTTAATATGATTTTACCATTACCATCTATTCATTTCCCTAATTTTTCTCAGATTGCTCACATCTGTGTTCTTTGTCTCTGATTTACTATTTCACACTTTTAACCTAGCACTCAGATCTATAAATTAAAATTGGCTTGAACACTGTTTTGTAATACTGTTAGTTTAGGGCTCTGACTAATTCCTCTCTTATTCCATATAAATTTATTCAATTCACTCCCCACTCCTTTATCTTTGCTAACTCTATTCTCTATTTCCATATTTCACTAAAAAAATGTTTACCTAAAATCTTCCAGATCTTCAGGCCAGGTAAATGTATCAAATACTGAGATAGCTTTAGCAATTTCTGAATTTTCATTAAATCTTTTTATCAAATACATTATTCTTTTATCAGTTAATTATTTTTGTTCAACATTCAAATAGCTCTCTGCACTCATTATCTGAATACCATTATATATAAGTATAGGTATATAAATAGTATATACCTAAAAATTTCCTCTCAGAAGATTGTGGAGCTTCTCACATTTCTGTCAAGGCATTCAAGATACCGTCCATATGGTATTTTGTTTGACTTATTAGTAGGCTTTCACTTTGAAAAATCAGTGACAGTTGTTGGAATAAAGTTAAAAAAAATCTAAGAAAAAAATTAATTCTTCTTGCAAAGCAGTATCTCTTCATTTTCTTTAACAAGTCTTTTGATATTGCAGTAGCATCCCCTTATTCACTGCCTCCACCAATTGCAATGGCACTGCAGAATACCTCTTAACAAGTGCAATCAGTGCTCCTAGATACCAGAACTTCAGGATTTTTGTCTGTAACATGGCTGATACTTTTCCCAATTCTTTCAGTCTTTATGGTGAATTCTGGTAAAAAGGTATATCATTTTTAACTAATGTTTTAATTTCAGAAACAAAGGGAACAACATCTTTAATAGAATTTAAAATTCTATTAAAGATTCAAATTATGTGCAATTCAATGTGTTGATAAAAGATCTGGCATGTCTCATTATTTTGCTACAGGACTATTGTATTTTTGCAGCATGTTTCCTGCTCCATCCATCCGTTAATAGCATGTCATCACCTTGAGGTGCAACTCTAGCTCACCTCCACGTGGTGCATCCTGGTTAACACTAAAGAGCTAGAATGACACAGCCATTCAAGACTATCTTGGGATCTCCAGGATTAGTGTATATATGCATATTCAAATAGTTTATCAGGTCACAATGATGGAAACTAGGACTTATCCTGTCAACCAGAAGTGCCCTAAGACTCGATACTTAGACAAATGCTCAGAGTCTGCCAGCTGAATATAGAAAATATCAGCAGGGCTAAGAATGAATGTCTTTCTAGACTTCTTAATGACAGAACTGACATTGCCATCATACAAGAAACCCAAGCAAGCAATGAGTCGCAACTATGAGAAAAAGGCTCCTCCATTCCAGGTTTCAATCTTATAGGAGCAACATATTAGATGTATAGGATAGCCACCTATGCCCAAAATTCACTTAAGTTCCATTTCATTTCTGCTAGTGATGATTCAAACATATTTACCATTATTATAGAAGTTAATGACCTAAATATAATTAATGTCTACAAGCTGGTCTGATGACGTTTTGACAGCCTTAATGCACCCTGCTGTTTATATTGGGGCTTTAACAGTCATCATACTCAATGGGGTTATAGAGAAACTGATGCAAATGGTGACAAGCTAGCTGAGTGGGCAGAGGCAAACAACATACAGCTGATTTTCGATCTCAAGGATAATTGCACTTTTAACTCAGCTAGATGGAACAGTGGCACCAATCCTGACTTATGTTACAACCAATCAAAGAGGCCTCCCAGTGCCGACCAGCTGTCGTGTTTTAGGAAGATTCCCACGCAGTCAACACCGCCCTGTCTTTTATTGAGGTGGGCCCTCAAATCCCAATTATCAAAACTACACCAATGCCACATTGGAATTTTGCCAAGGCAAACTGGAACAGCTTCTCATCAGAACTAGATAAAAATATGTGCTGGATTCCACCACAACCTTGTAACTACTGAAGATTTGTGAAAATAATTTCTACAGCCAAAAACACTTCCCTAGAGGGTGCTAGAAAAGAATACATACCTGGCTGAAGTGAAACCAGCGAAGCACTTTATAATGACTTTCTGAATAGCAGATGTGTAGATGTTGCAGATGATATTGACAGCTTAAATGAAGCTAGAAAGAACAAATGAACTAACACCACCAAAAGGCTGAACTTTAAACATTCAAGCAAGAAGCTTGGGTGTTAATTTCCATTGCTCCCAAGCGAAAGCTGCTGTTAGTGCCAACTGTATTGCCAATCAGATAGTGAATCTGTCCACAGCTAAATCAGAAAAAAGTACACTAAAATAATTAGGAAGGAATTGACCGGACTTAAAGAAGGTTGTTCTCAAGTGACCGATCTATCCAATCCATTCATCAAAGAAGAATCTTTACCAGTTTTCACTCCAGGAAGTGAAAACTGGTAAAGCACCTAGATTTGATAATGTTCACCCTGAATTTTTAAAATACTCTGAACCAGATACAATGGTATGGCTTACAAAATTATTTTCTAATATTCTACAGAGTGATAGATTACCAGCATAATTTAAAAAATTAAAGTTAATAGCCATCCTGAAACCTGGAAAGCACACTGATAAATCTGAAAGCTATAGACCTATAGCACTGCTAGTGTCTGTCTTAAGCTATTAAGAAAGACTTATTTACAATAGAATTAGTTCTATTACTACTGACATTCTCCCTCATGAACAATCCAGTTTCAGGCCTGAGAGCAACTGTGAAGATCAAGTTTTGGTCCTAATGACTCATATAGAATCTGGTTTCGAAAAATGCCTTAAAACTGGTGCAGTCTATAAAGACAGCCACATATGACACTGTATGGAGGAAAGGCAGGATCTACAAGCTCCTTAAAATATTGAAATGTAAAAAATGACCAATTTAATCAACTTCTGTCTAATAGAACAATACAGGTAGTTATAGAAGATGATATGAGCAAGCCAAGAACACTTAACAATGGACTCCCTCAAGGGTCGGTTCTGGCCAACTTCTTCTATTCAATTTGTATATTTCTGACCTTCCAAAGACAACATCTAGAAAATACGTATATGCTGATGATCTATGCATCACATTCCAACACCAGAACTTCTGTACTTTAGAGTACGTACTAACTAGTGACCTAGAGGAGCTAAACCACTTCTTTGAGAAGTAGCGTCTTATTCCAAGCACTACCAAGACTGAAACATGCGGTTTCCATTTGAACAATAGCATGGCATGTGACATCTTAAAAGCATCACTAAATGGGAATATACTACCAATCAATTTTAATCCAAAATATCTGGACAGAACCATCTCCTTTAATAGACATCTCTCCAATATTGCTGCCAAACTCAGGACTAGAAATAACATACTGCATAAACTTGCCGGAACAACCTGGAGGGCTTGTGCTCCCACATTAAGGACTCTGCTCTGGGCCTCATTTATAACTGCTGAATACTGCTCAGCTGTCTGGATGAACAGTGCACACATTAAATTAATTGATACTGTCCTGAATCAGACAATGCATATAATTTCTGGAACAACAAAGACTACTCCATCATACTGGCTACTAATTCTGAGCCACATACTACTGCTGCAACTGCGACACCAAGACAACCTTATTCACGAATATAACAAAATTTGCCGGAATCTACTGTTTCCTATACACTCTGATATTGACAGCTTTACATCACAAAGGCTTAAGTCAAGACACCTGCCTATTATAACAGCCTGACGACTTGTCACCGAGAGCTATGATGCAACAATAGCACGGCAGATGGAATGGACTGCCCAAGCCCCAGTAATATGGCACACTGTCTTTAACCCAAACAGTCCTCCATCAGGGTTAGACCTACTTCGAAAAATATGGACATCCCGAAATAGGGTTCACACTAACCATGGTAGATGTGGAGCTTCCCTGTTTACTCGGGGAATAAGACCCAAATTGATATTGTGACTATGGTGAGGATAACCAAACTATAAAATATATCACGTTTGAAATCTCTAAATATCTAAAAGAAGACTTACTTTACTGAAGGCTTTGATTTCCTTAACTAAATCTTGTTTAATAACAGCAATAACTCACACAAATTCTTTACATTTCATATCATTCTGTTACTGCTCTCTCTACAGGAACTGTATCTATATCATGTTATTTTAGCAAGACTCTCAATTTTTTTTTTTTTTAGATCAGTAAATGGTTTATTGAATTTAGCTATATAACAGGATGTATTAAAAAGATGTTCCAACATTTTAGAATCCATTTTCCTTCGGCAAAGCAGTTAGAGGTGTGTGTGCGTGTTTCTGCATGATTTCTGGCCAAGTCTATGTCACAACATTTTTTGAGACCTGAATGCTTCATGAAAACTAAATATCTCCACTTTGAAAGGTCCTCAAAAACCCTATAGCAATGTGGAGTTGCTGTCAGCATTCCCAAGATATTTTTACATGTATTTAATAATGCAACTTTGTTTTTGCAACACAACCACATGAATCTCTTGAGCCATTTATTTTGGAAAGCACATCATCACCCGATTGTTTTTACTTGATAGCACAACAGAACACTCTTTCCTCCAGCATTTTTAACACTTTCTGAATCCTGCAATTAACCTTCAGTTTTGCATTTTTTCACAAAACTTAAAAGTGTAGTCCGTGTTTTCTTTTTTATTGTTTATAATGAAGGGTGAATTTATATAATTATCCCTAAACAATAATTTGATAGGAAAGACAAATAATAAAATTTATGCAAACACAAGATGGTAGCAGAGTACTTACTCACTGTGGAGCTAAACTTGTTTTTCATGATGTACTCAGCCACAATCCAACCTTTGACTTCTCTTTGCAAAATAATTTGTCATTATGTAAAATGTTCAAGTTTTTTAATTTCATTTCATTAAGTTAATTCATGTTGTGAATTGTGAAAAGCTCAGGATAATACTATATTAGAATTGCACACCTAGATTTACTACAGTATTTAATTAAATTGTACCAGTTTTAACTTTTGTGTTTATAATTACCAGTTTATTTTGTTAATGAAATTATATAGTGAGAATTTTTTTTTTTTTAAATAATAGATTAGCTATTACATATGTAGTGCATACTGGATACACATGTAAGGTGAATATTGAACTAAACTAATGCAGTGGATTTGATTATAAAATTTTATTTTATAATCAAATAATGTTGTAGTTATTTTTTTTACTGCTTTTTTGCCACTTCATCACTGAAACAAAAACTGGAAGTATGATGCATAAGGAGCATGCCTAGTGTGAGAAGAACACTGTATGGTATGGCTGGGAGAGATACGAGGGGATTTTCTGGAACTCGATAATAGATATTACAAGGTAAATTATTGTTATTATTATGTGACACCTCCAGGGAGTCTAAAGACTCATCGAGGGAGAGTGTGCCAATGGCATCGAACGATTGATCCTTCCAATTACTAACCATGCTCAAACTTGCTTAACTTTTTGCGTGAGCCATTAGTAGCAGAGGCTCTACCAATCGACCATCCTTTGCTGGTTTTTATATAGAAAGAAAAATGTTTAAAAGTTATCAATTGTTATGATAACAATTGATAGCTACCATATAGAGGGAGATATATGGTAGGTTGAGATTTTACTGACTGTTCATTTTATTAATTAAATAAAGATGCTATCTCCTGATCAGAAATATAACTCCTTTAATAAATATGACAGAAGTCATCCATGATCAAATAACTTCACAATGAATGAGATATTTTTATTATTTTTTTTTAAGTGTCAATTATGCAAACAATAATATATTTTGAATGTATAGAAGGATGCTAAAAATTCACTCGCCACTTGTCTCTGATAACTCACCAATGGCAAGTGGATTTCTGGAGCCCTGTATGACCATAAAATTCTAAAGCATCTGAGGTATAATATTAGAGAAACAGTAAATATAACAGCATACTTAAAAGAACAGAATTTTTTTAATTTATTCAGAATTATGGAGACACCTAGCTATCAAATGATGGTAACAAAGTTATAAGAATGAGAGAATTAGAACTTTATCAAACAGAAAAAAAAAAAAGGAAAATTACAAAGAAAAGATAGCTTAAGCTTAGAATTATATAAATACGCTACTGGAATAAAATTTTGAGAGAGAATTGCTATTTATTTATTTATTTTTTTAATGAACATTTTATTCAACAGAAAACTCAAAGAATAAAAAGTGGCAATGTATATCCATATTTATAAAAAAGTCAATAAAGATAACCCAAAAAAATTAAGAATATAAGCAGTTTAAATTCTAGTCACAAAATATTTTATATTAATATGAATATTAAATATGATACAAACGAATCATTCAAAAAATTTTATCTTAGAAGCACAGAAACTAGAACGGTTTCAGGAAAGGATATTCATACACTGATCCAGCTTTTTATCTAAATTTTATCTAAACAGAATACTGCACTCTAGAAACATATAGTTACAGATTTTCAACAAAGCACTGAACACAGTAAAAGGATATATTTTATTTAATATGATACAAGAAAATTACAGAGGCAAATGGCAAGATCTTAAATGACACAGCCAGAAGATGGAAATAGTATTGTGCCGAGCTTTACAAGGATCCAGCTATTCAACAAGAAGACGAAGGAGCTATGAAAAACATGGAAACAGAACCAGGGATCCTCATAAGTGAAGTAGAACAAGCAATCAAAAAATTAAGGAAAAACAAAGCCCCAGGTCCTGATTCAATACCAGCTAAAATGTTGAAAAACCTTGGGGAGAAGGCAGTCAACTGGATACACAATTTATGCAACAAAATCTGGAAGATGGCCGAATGACTGGACCAATTCCACCATTATCCCAATCTACAAAAAAGGCAATCACAACAGCTGTGAAAACTACCGCACCATTGCCCTTATCTCACATACCAGCAAGATTTTACTACACATTATTAAGGAGAGATTACAAAGTTTTATAGACCATCAGATCCCAGAAGAACAAGCAGGATTCAGAAAAGGTCGAGGGACTAGAGATCATTTATCTAACATCAGACAAATAACTGAAAAAGCAAGGGAATTCAACTTAAGCCCTTATCTATGCTTTATAGATTACTCCAAGGCCTTTGACTGCATGAGGTGGGATATCTTATGGGATATCATGCAAAAATCAGGAATACCAAACCATCTAATAACCCTCATAAAGAACTTATATCAAGGAAATCAAGCAACAGTAAGAATTGAAAACTCACTGTCCCCTGCATTCCAATTTGAAAAAGGATCAAGACAAGGATGCATACTCTCACCATTACTATTCAACCTTTACAGCGAAACTATAATGAAAAGATCTCTAGAAAAGTGGACTGGAGGCATTAAATTAGGTGGCCAAACAATCACTAACATACGATATGCAGTTGACACAGTGATAATAGCAACAAATGAATAGGAATTAAAATCCATCCTGAATCAATTAGAATGGGAAAGCCTATGCCACGATTTAAGAATAAATCAGGATAAAACGAAAATAATGATTTTAAACAACACAGAAGAGATAGGTGTAGAAGGAATTGAAATTGTCGACCATTTCAACTACCTTGGAGTGATGATAACAAAAAAAGATGGATGTAAAAAAGAGATAAGAAGAAGAATAGCACTAGCTACACATAAATGCTTCTGAGTCTTGGACTATGACAAAAGATGACAGAAGAAGAATTGGGGCATTCGAACTGTGGTGCTGGAGAAGATTGTTAAGAGTGTCTTGGACAGAAAAGAGAACAAACAAAAGTATTCTAGAAGAACTGAATATCCACACAAGACTAATAAACATAATCGAAAAGAGAATACTGCAATATTTTGGACACATATGTAGAAGGGAAGGCAACTGACTAGAAAAAGTAATCATCCAAGGTAAACCGTGTGGGAAAAGAAAAAGAGGAAAACCCCCCCAACAGGTGGATTGACCAAATATCAAGAATCACTGAACTAGAACAAGCAATAAGAGAGGCACAGGAGAGAAAGAAATGGCGAAGCATCATCAGGAAGGTCACGAGTCCTCAGACATTAGGAGATCTGAGAGAGAGAGAGAGAGAGAGATGATACAAGAAAGACAAATACAAAATTATATTTCAAGAGCTGTTATACACATGATTCCCTACAAACTTCCCACCTCTCAGAGTAAAATTATTTGATTTGGTTATCCACTCTGGTTATTTCCTTGAGAAGCTCACTTTCTCCTACCCTTGCCAACTTTTATTTGTAATACTTAGAAAAAATCCTTCTCTCCTGCATACAGCCTCAACTTTCCTTTTGGATATGCCATGTAGATTACATCTTTGTCATCTGTCACTATAAGGAAGAAATCGTACCAGCTTTCCTAGCAAAAAATAAATTATCCATGAACTCAGATAAATTTCACCATGGAAATAGACTGGCATTCTTAGACATCCTACTCTCCTGCTCCCCTTTGATTGAACTAACTACTTCTTTAGCATAAACAGTCCATCACTGATAGCTACATATGGCAACAGTATTCTCACCATCCTCCCCAAAAAATTAGAAACGAACACTTTCCTGCATTATGATCATATTGTATGCTCTAACCCACATGATTAAGAACCCCTTAATATGCAACACATTACGCAACTGCATTTTTGGTTCCAACAACCCTGCAACAATTCCATATAATTCCAAACTGATTTCAGGAATCCTCAAGAAATAAAGCCTAGTGCCTACATTTTTTCTAACCACCAAACTCTCATCATGGTTTCATTCTTCTAAAGATAAACAATCTCCTCTTTCACTACTAGCACCTACTAAGCTTCTTGTGATTGCCAACACTTGGATGTTCCATAGAGAATGATTACAAGAACACCAATCTTACATCATTAACAAGAAAGCTAAGAAACTGGGTCTGGCACAGCATGGGACTGACACCCAACACAGAATCTTCCAGTCCAGAACTTGGCTACTTAACTGCTGCTACTTCAAGTTCAAACATTTATTTAAAGGGAGTGCTGAAGCCCCTACTACACTGTTCTAATCTGAATCAAAACAACTGCATCTACATACCAAAAATCTGAGGAAGTCTAATTGTCATCAAACGTTAACGTTTTTTTTTTAATCAATTTACCATCTCCCCCCCCACACTGCATTGTTCTTTATACTATCGAGTGGCTTGTACTATTTTTAAATAATCTATTATTAACATTCTCTACTTTGTACTTACTAGCCTACCTGCCAATGATGACGACTTGTTAATTTCAGGGTGAAATATATGACAAGAAAATATGTTTACTTTTATATCGGTAGTTTAATTGTTTATCCTTGTGTCTATGTGTAGTCTGCTTTCATCATCATGGCAAAAGTACCTCTTAAACACCAATATATACACCAAAAGGCATGAATAAAGTAAATAAAAAGATTGTCCAAACAAGTATTTCCAAGTAAACCATTCAGATCACAATTTAACCACCCAACTGGCCATATGAATGAAAATATCATAATTCATGCTTCACATCTATGATTTTTGAAATGGTAGAGTTATTTCTAAATCTAAATGTTATTTCAATTTCAACAGACACTTTGCATTTAGGGGTGTTTAAGGGTCAATTGTATTCTTATTGGCTTAAACCACAATGTAAAATGATGGTACAACATGACAGAATTTCATGTCAGCTGGGGCATTGCTGGTTAAACAAGGCCTCCATCATTGTTTTTGCCAGGGAACCAGTGTGAACAGTGAAAAAGTCAGCTACTGGATGAAATCCTGAAACACATCCCAACTCAATATCACCAGAGTTCAAAATTGGTACTATCAACATAAGAAGCCTGAATGGCAAAGAAATGGAGCTAGCTGAGGAATTAGATAAGTACCAGATCGACATAAGGGGTGATTGAAACAAAAAAAGACAAAAACTGGTGAGATCTTTCTGAGCAATAAAAACAAAATGTTATATTCAAGCAATAACAATCAGGGAAAAGAAGGAGTAGCTATAGAATTCAACACTAAATACGAGGCTAATCTTGAATGGCAGACAATATCAAGCAGAGTGATGTGGGCAAATATCAGAATGGGGGAACTGGACAATGAGACTTATTTGTGCCTATGGTCCCAAAGAAGGTTCCACTAAGATAGAAGTGGAGGGATTTTCTGAGGCTCTAGAGAAAGCAATTGATACAATGAAAAAGGAAAAGTTGGTCCTTGTTGGAGATCTAAATAGCAGAGCAGGAAATGATTGTCAGATATACAAAAATATTTTGGGAAAATTTGGAGAAAAGAGCAAAGCTAATAATAATAATGGCAAATACCTGTTGGATTTCTGCTCAAGACATGGACTGGTTATTATTAACACAATGTTCCAACATAAAAATGTGCACAAATTCACATGGAGAGAAGAGGCAAGGAATAAGAACATCACTATCAACTATGTTATTGTTGATAGTGATGTTTTCTCACTGGTGCAGGACACTAGAGTGCACACAGAGGATTTGAAATTGGAAGTGATTACCAATTAGTCTTGAACAGGATAAAATTGAATTTCATACTGAAATTCAAAAAAGTTTCAAAGTGAATAAAAGTTTATCAACTCTCAAATGTGAACTGTAGACTAAAATATACAAGCATTTTTCAAAAAAAAAATGAAAGAGTTTGAGAACAGGAGATGTCAGAGAGTCAGTGGCAAGCCCTGAAGAAAACACTGATTGATTCAGCCAGAAAAGCATGTGGTGAGGTTGTCTGCAAGGATAGAAAAAAAAAATCAGAACTCCATAGTGGACACAGGAAGTTAAAGATGCAGTGAAGGAAAAGAAAAAAGCATATCAAAAGTTCCTAGCTAATCTAGCTAAACAAAAGTCATGGGAAGACTTAGGTAAGAACATACAAAATAAATATCAGGAAGGTTGCAAAATTTTCTGGAGGATGTTGAAAAAAAGCTCAGAAATGAAAGAAAGAGTGCTGTAAAAGGAATCAGAGATGATAAAGGTGACATGAAAACTGGAGAAAAATCTCCAGTTTTCATCACTCCATACATCAGCATGTACTCCATACATCAGGTGATATATGGAGTAATTACTTTGAAAAATTGATAAATGAAACAAGCAGTGACAGCACAGCAGTAAAAAACACTCAACAGGCATGATCAGGAATACATATCCATACTTCAAGCAGAAACAAACATCAAAAGCCTGAAACGTGGAAAGGCAGTAAATTTCAGATGATTGGAATAGAGCTCTCATAGTACTCATCTATAAAAAAGGAAATAAAGCTGAATGGGAAAATTACAGAGGCTTCTCTTACTGAGTGTTCCTGGTAAAATTTATGCAAGTATACTTAAGAAATGGTTGATAAGAACTGTAGAAGGGAACTTGGTGCAGAACAAGCTGAATTCAAGCCAAATAGAGGCTGTCAGGATTAGAGTTTACTTTATGGGAAATAGTTGAGAAATCGTGGCAATGTAACAAAGATCTCTATTCAAGTTTTGCAGACCTGCAAAGAATATGACTATGTGTCAAGAGAAAAGCTGTTCGAAATGCTGCAGTAATATGGTTTCAATGGGACATTATATCAAGCAATACTTAGTCTTTATTTGAGTTGTACATCTGCAGTTAGAATTGAAGGAAGTCGGTTTGATGTCATATCTGGTGTCAGACAAGGATGTACGTTATCTCCTCTGTTATTCATAATCTATATGGATCACATTATGAAGGAAAGCAGTATTAAACCTGATATCAAAATTAGAGATGTCAATATCAGCTTTTTACTTCATACTTTTATATTTCATACAGTATACTTTTAAATAAATCCACCAAAAAATCTGCAAGATTCCCTGACTAAATTAAATAATTGTGTAATAGATTTGGTATGCAGGTCAGCAATAACAAGACAAAGACAATGAAAATAGGCAGAAACATGGAAAATATCATCTGCATCGTGAATGGAGAACCTGTAGAACAAGTAAAACATTTCAGTCACTTAGGCATTTTTTACGAACATGGTAAATTAAATATGGAAATAGACAACAGAATCAACAAAGCCAGTATGGTAGGAAGTCAACTGAATAAATTTAAATGGAATAAGAGAGAAATTAGTCAAAACACTAAATTATCTGTATATAAGACAGTGTTCAAACCAATTCTAACTTATGGATCTGAGATTTGGGTTAAAAATAAAACACTGGACCAAACACTAGAGACCACAGATATGAGAATCCTGAGAAAGATTAGAGGTGTGAACAGATGGCATGAATGGCAATATCATATTAAAAATGAGATATCAGGAAAGAACTTGACATTGTTTGCATCCAGTAATGTATTCTCAGAGCTAATCTCAGGTGATATGGTCACTTAAACAGAATGAATGGGAGAGGAAAGATTAGCAAAACAAGTGTTCTCTGCCAGGTTGGCAAGAAAAAGACCGTGCAGAAGCCCAAGATATATAGGTGAATTGATAGAGTAAAAAGTGCCTTAGAAGGCAGAAATATAAGATCTGATAATGTTGAAGTTTTGACAAATAACAGATTGATTTGGAGGATAGGAAGTTAGTAATGATGTAAGTTTTTCATGTAGTACTATCATAATATCCTGTACACCTCCCCCCCCTTTGAGGACATATGCTAGGTATACAGGGTGTTCGGGATAAATTTGACATATTTATAATTAATTATATTTTTCCGTAAGTTACATGTATTAACACACACTTCTCTTCATTTAAAAGTTTGGACCCTTCTTCATTCATATACAAGATGTCAGAAAGGATGGCTAGCTGGAACCCACCTGAATCATGGAAGAGAATAACTTGTATCATGATGATTCGTGCCCGCCATCAAAATAAGGATATTACGACTGCTGCCCAATGCTCCCTGAATACAGTAAAAACAATCAGGCATGAACTAGAGACTTGCAGTGGTGACTACGAGGATGTAGCAAGAAGAAAGATCCCTAGCAGACGATCTGATTGCGTTCGTACAGCAGAATTCCTCGCAAATCTGCAGGAACAGGTGTTGAAGAACCCTGGCATTGGAATTCGGGCTTTGTTCGTGGAGTTGCTAACTGTAGTCAAGCCCTGGATAACAAGGGTAGCCAATGGTAGGCCGTATGTATGGCAGCAGGATTCGGCCCCTTGCCACACCTCTGGGAAAAGTCAAAAATGGTTGTCTGAAAATTTCTACGACTTCACCAGTCCAAATGTTTGGCCTCCAAACTCCCCAGACCTTAACCCCATGGATTATTTTGTATGGGGCGCAGTTGAAAAAGACACCAATCGCACTTCCAGTAATACAAAAGCCCAGTTAATGGATAAAATTAAAACAGTTTTTGCGGCCCTTCCCAGGGAGACTGTAGCATCAGCTTGTTCGAGGTTCCGAAGCAGAATTGAAGCTGTGATCGATGCTAATGGTGGTTATTTTGAGTAAATCTTGTTGATAGTATTGTAATTAACTCTGCCTGTAATGTTTTTTTGTCAATTCATTAAATTTAATAGATACAAAGAAGATTTTCTTTTTCCTTACGAAACTGTCAAATTTATCCCGAACACCCTGTATGATGATGACTTGTCATCCATGTTTTTATTTTATTTTATTAGTTTTTATTTATTATTGATGTGTAAATATGTTATACCTGGTGATTAAAAAGACATACTCTTAGTTTACATGGCCAGAACAGGATGTAATAGTCTAAATCCTTGAAATGAACAATGATCTGTTAAATATGATAATACATTAAGGAAACAACAGATTCAAAAGATATCATAGCACAAGTGAGAAATCAAACATAGTTTTATTGAATTATTCCCTGATATAAGATGGATATAGACGTATTCATATGTTCAAACCATGGCTCCATTTGTTTTCGGACTACTGCTACATACATTGAAACATAATAGTTATAAAAAGACAAATGACAATAATTGAAAATTTTATATCATTACTGACCAATTCATAATGAAATATTTTATGGGCAATTAAAGTGTATATATCCCTAAAGAAAAATCCTTACATGGTGGAATATTTTCTGAACTGCATACTGGAACTATGTTTTAAACTGCTGAATCACCTTAATTTCAATTAAAAAAATTTTAATCTGTTGTTCTTTGTAACTGATCAGTGTTCTATATGTTTTTCTTGCTTGGGAAATTTTCAGTATACTTATACCTCAAGCCTACTTTCACAGAAACTACAGAAAAATTCAGAATATCATCCTTCAAAAAAGTATTGAGCTGTTTAAAATATTGTTAAGCAGTGCTCACTCCATTTTGATTTAATTAAAAAAAATCATTTCATCATATTTCAATCAAAAAGTCATAAAATAATTATGTGACATCCCCATCCACCTGCAAGGGTTCCCACTTCACATATAGTTGCTATTCTGGAATGAGATGCCAAGACTATGAGAAAGTTGTGGATTTCGCTACCTAAAAAAACTTTTCAACAAGCTGTGCAGTTTTTGTCCTCTGGCAAAGAAATGGGTTGCTTCATTTCTATCCAGTGTATATCAAATGGCATGCAAACAATCATATTTTGATCTGCCAATCAATTAGCAGAAAAGAGACCTAATAAACAATAAAGCTGCCTTAGTTACATCAAACCTTACTGATCCAAACTGATTCAATGTAGTTTGAAACCAGACACAGAATTCTTTCAATAACACCAAGTTAATTCCCAGAAGAAATCCTATATGAACTGTTATTCAAGGAGAGTTTAAGCTGTTAAACTTGAACTGAAATGACAAGAACCATTTGAAAAGTATGGGAGACTGACCTGGACAGGTAATAAATAACAGAATGTATATTTACTCCTCCCAGTTAAATGGATTCAAAGAATTATGATATCACATTCAGTGATGATATCTATCAATACAGCACCAAAATATTAGCCAATTGTTGTATAAGTTATCGTTCTATTCGAGAGAGATGTGTGTGTATGGGGGGGGGGGGTAAGTGGAATATTAGCTTTACAATTTTTGGTTAACCCAAATCTTGTTAAATCAATTTCCCTTTGGCTCAAAGAAGTCATATAATCTGAAAAAAAACTTATTTAATTTATTAATCTGAGACTATGTATGTTTGTCTGGGATGTAGTATTATGTGTAGTGATCTCTTAAAAGTAATTGAATATTCTATAATATTCATTTCTCCACAACTACAGAATGTTTAATTCTACAAAGGGAAAGAAGGGAGATTGCATTAAATTCAACTATGAATAAACTAAGAAAAGGAAGAGACCTTACTTTATACAATATATGAGCAGGTTTTAAATAATTTATGTTCGATGTAATATAGAAAATACATGGTGGGAAAATTCTTTGCTGCAATGCATAGTTATAACTTTATCTTTGGTAAGCCATTTTAACTACAAGGACAACTTCTGTATTGGATAATTAAGACTGCTTTGCTTTAGTATTAACCTGACTAATGTCTCTAATGTCTAATTGTGACTCCAAATTTTCCTAACACACAAAAATGTCTTGGAAAAATCAAGAAAAGAGTAAAACTAATAATAATGGTGGAAGTAGATGTTGGATTTCTGTTCCGGACTATGTTATTGTTGATAGTAATATCTTCATGCTTGTTCAGAACAAAAGTATATACTGGGAGTATTCACTGAGGTGCCCATACAATAATAATAACTGGGAAGTTATTATTATTGTATGGGCACCTCAATGAAGTCTGAAGACTCATCATGGGAGACCCAAATCATCCACCTAATCTATCATACCTCTCCTTGAACCCATTAACAGATAAAGCACTCACAACATTCACAACTCTATAAGCAAAAAATCTAGTCCACACACCCCTACTAACTACACCTTTATTCAACTTCCAGGGATGAACCCTCCAGCCAAGTGCTGAAACATTTCCTCTGCATCAATCCCATAAAACCCTTTAAGCAACTTAAATGTTTCTATCATATGCCCCCTTTTTTTCCTATAAACCAACTCCTGCAATCTCATTTAATTTTAATAAGATGAAACTAAGTACCAAATTGAGAAAAAAAAAATATGTACACAAGTTTTAAAAGAGCCTGGCAGCTTTCAAAGGTGAACTGTAGACTCAACTATAGGAATATTATTCAAGAAAAAACAAAAACAATTGCATAATCTGAAGAAAAAATTGAATGATTTATGAAAACTTAAGTTTCTGCAGTTTAGCAGTTCTATAAGAAGCTTTTGGTATTGAGACCACATTATGACATAAACAAAGAGTTTGATATAAACAAAAAAAAAAGCAATTAAAACCTGACAAGTTTTGTAAGTCGTAAGACTTACATCATCAGGGTACTAGTACAATTACTGCATGTGCATGTTGAAAACATTTTTGTTCTAGTTTCTCTATTTCTTCTATTTGTATATAACAGTTGTGAAGTTATCATAACATCTAATATGTGTAATTAATTGTTTATAGTTTTCTTTGTTGTGTAAAACTTTTTTGTTCAAGTATCCCTGATGATGTAAGTCTTATGACTTAAGACACTTGTTGGGTTTTAATTGCTTATTTTTGATTTTTATTCAACTCTATATTTGCATCGTAATGTGGTCTCAATACTTAAAGCTTCCCACAGAAGATTGAATGATTTAGCCATTGGTGTGTGTTGAAGATGTTTGTAAGGAAAGAAAAATCATATCTCTATGGTGGATTTCAGAAGTTTAAGAAGCAGTCTGAGAAAAGAAGAAAGCATACTGAAAGTTGCTTTCATAAGTCAGGTCAGTATGTGTCTTGAGAGAATACATGGTAAGAATATAGAAGATGAATATCAAATAATCATGGCAAAATGTTCTGCTAGAAAGTTCTACTTGTTATAAATGGAGAAAGGAGTACTATAAAAGGAAGGGTGAAAAAGATAACATTAAAAAAAAAAAAAAAATATATATATATATATATATATATATATATATATATTCTACATCTCTGGAGTAATTTAAAACTTAAATCTTACAGGCACTGACAGAAAATATTCAAGAGGAATTAATTTGTGTGAGAGCTGTACTCAATTAGTCAGTATGTGTTTTAAAGTTATCTTCTGGAATTTTGACCAGATGGTCAAATTCAAGATAACTGGAGATTAGCTCTCCCACAGTACTCATCTATTGAACAAAAAATAAATAAATAAATAAACGTAATTATTATGGAGGAATTTATCAAGTGAGTATGTAAACATACTTGACATAAGGCTTAGAAAAATTCTGGAAGAGAAACTTGAAGAAAAAGCCTGAGTTCAGGCAAAACAGGGGTAGTCAGGATAAGATTTTTGTATTAAGGCAAAACAGCTGAAAATAAGTTTTGCAGATATGGAAATGACAAGCTAAAAAGCTGTTCAAAATGATACAATTATATCATGAACAGGACATTATACAGAGCAATGCACTGTCCATATTTAAGCCAACTGAATTATGGAGACAAACTCCTGTTATGAGTCAGCAATTTGAATTCAAGGAAGTATAAACGAATGATGATATAAAATCTAGTGTAAAATAAGGTGTATACTATTATTCATCATCTATAATATTATGAAGGAAAATGGGATTAAGATCAATATCAAAATTAGATGTTAATTCCAGCTCTTTGCTATGTGAGATGATTGTTGTACTTTTAAATAAATCCAGTAAATCTATAGATTCTTTAACTGAGTAATCTGAGTAATCACTATAACATATTAGACAAGAAAAGCAGCAAAAGACAAACTACAAATATAGGCAGGATTATGGAGAGAGTATCAACTGCATCCTGAATGAAGAACCTACAGAACAAATAAATATTTCAGATATTTAGGCATAATTTTTAGTGAAGATGGCAAATTAATAGGTTAAGCTGGTGGCACGAAATGAATAAATTTATATGGAATGAGAGAGCAAATCAGTCAGAACACTATAGTTCAACTGGTATAAACCAATTTGAGCTTACAGATCTAAGAGTTGGTCTGAAAGAAAGCAGTTGATCAAAGAGTAGAGACCACAGATATGGTAGTTCAGAGGGAAATTAGAGCATGAAGAGAAGGCATCAATGGCAGAATCATATTAAAACTGAAGATATTAGAAGGGGTGCTTAAGGGTCAAAGCTGTATAACTGAGAGGAGACCTCAACATAGCCTTTAAAGGAATGCGGAGAACCGACCAGGGCTTCTGACCAATTGTCCAATCCTCACCTTCTCGTGGTGCACCCTGTTGGGTATCTAATTGGATACTGAACGAACGAGGATGGGCTGGCAATTTGGGATTTAGCCACCAAATTGTATTCTTATTGGTTAAACCAAAATAAAAAATGATGGTACAACATGACAAAATTTCATGCCGGCTGGGGCATCGCCCGGTTAAACAAGGTCCCCGTTGTTTCGCCAGGGAACCAGGGCGAACAGCGAAAAGTCAGTTACTGGAACAAATCTGAAAACAAACCCCAAGTCAACATCACCAGAGTTAAAGATCGGTACTATCAACGTAAGAAGACTGAATGGCAAAGAAATGGAGCTAACTGAGGAATTAGATAAGTACCAGATCGACATAATAGGGGTGACTGAAACAAAAAAGACCAAAACTGGTGAGATCTTTCTGAGCAATAAATACAAAATGTTATATTCAGGCAATGACAATCAAGGAAAAGAAGGAGTAGCCATAGTATTCAACACAAAATATGAGGCTAATCTTCTTGAATGGCAGTCAGTCTCAAGTAGAGTAATGTGGGCAAATATGAGAATGGGGAACTGGACAATGAGACTTATTTGTGCCTATGGTCCCACAGAAAGTTCTACTAAGGTAGAAGTGGAGGAATTTTTTGAGGCTTTAGAAAAAGCAACTGACACAATGAAAAGTTGGTCCTTGTTGGGGATCTAAATAGCAGAGTAGGAAATGATTGTGAGACATACAATAATATTTTGGGAAAATTTGGAGAAAAGAGCAAAGCTAATAATAATGGCAAATATCTGTTGGATTTCTGCTCAGGACATGGACTGGTTATTACTAACACCATGTTCCAACATAAAAATTTGCACAAATTCACATGGAGAGAAGAGGCAAGGAATAAGAAAAGTCTCATTGACTGTGTTATTGTTGATAGTGATGTTTTCTCCTTGGTGCAGGACACCAGAGTGTACAGAGGATTTGAAATTGGAAGTGATCACTATTTAGTCTTGAGCAGGATAAAATTGAATTTCAAATATGAAAAGAATAACATGTAAGAAAGTTTTAAAGCGAATAAAAGTTGAGCAGCTCTCAGATGTGAACTGTAGACTAAAATACACAAAGATTATTGAAGAAAAAATGAAAGAGTTTGAGAACAGGAATAAAACCTTGGAGATTCAGTGGCAAACTCTGAAGAAAACATTGATTGATTCTGCCAGAGAGGCATGTAGTGAGGTTGTCTGTAAGGATAAAAAAATCAGAACTCCCTGGTGGACACAGGAAGTTAAAGAGGCAGTGAAGGAAAAGAAGAAAGCATATCAAAAGTTCCTGGCAAATAAGTCAGCTTGTGCTCTTAGAGAATACAGAGACAAATGTAAGCAAGCTAAGCACTGTGTAAAACTAGCTAAACAAAAGTCATGGAAAGACTTTGGCAAGAATATAGAAAATAAATATCAAGAAGGTGGGAAAATATTCTGGAGATTGTTGAAGAAGCTTAGGAATGGAGGAAAGAGTGCTGTAAAAGGAATTAGAGATGATAAAGGTGACATGAAAACGGGAGAAAAAGATATCCTTGAAGTATGGAGTAATTACTTTGAAAAACTGCTAAATGAAACAAGCAGTGATGACAGCACAGTGGTAAAAAACACTGACCAGGCATGCAGTCAGGAATACATATCCATACTTGAAGTAGAAAAAGCCATCAAAGGCTTGAAATGTGGAAAGGCAGCAGGAGTAAATGATATTCGACCAGAAATGCTGAAGTATGGTGGTATAAGGGTCTTACAGTGGCTGCACTGCATAGTTCAGAAAGCCTGGACAGAGGGACGAATTCACGATGATTGGAGTAGAGCTCTCATAGTACCCATATATAAAAAGTGAAATAAAACTGAATGTGAGAATTAATTGGTAGGAAGTCAGTTGACTAAATTCATATGGAATAAGAGAGAAATTTGTCGGAACACTAAATTAGCTGTATACAAGACAGTTCAAACCAGTTTTAACTTATGGATCTGAGAGCTGGGTCAGAAGTAAAAAAAAAACTTGACCAGACTAGTGGCCGCAGATATGAGAGTCCTGAGAAAGATTATAGGTGTGAACAGATGGCATCAATGGCAATATCATATTAAAAACGAGGATATTAGGAAAGAACTTGACATTGTCAGCATCCAGGAATGCATTAGCAGAGCTAATCTCAGGTGGTATGGTCACTTAAACAGAATGGGTGAGGAAAGATTAGCAAAACAAGTGTTCTCTGCCAGGTTGGCAGGAAAACGACCCAGAGGAAGACCAAGATATAGGTGGATTGATACGGTACAAAGTGCCTTTGACGATAGAAATATAAGATTTGATAATGTTGGAGTCTTGACAAGTAACAGACTGATTTGGAGGAAAATTGTAGATAGAAATTAATAATGATGTAATTTTTTTCATGTAGTACTATCATATCCTGTACACCCCTTGAGGGTACATGGCAGGAATTTGATGATGATGATGATGAGATATTAGAAGGAATGTGACAGCGTTAGCACTCAAGAATATATGAGAATAATTAATCTCAGATGGGATGATCACATAAAACAGGAGAGGAAAGGTTAGTAAAACAAACCACTGATGTCAGGAAAAAGATCCAAAAAATATCTTCAACAAATTCTGTCCGTGAATCTTGGGTAAACCATAAATTCCAGGGGAATGAGCGCAGTACAGAAGTAGGTTTTTAACTGTCTCTGTGGGCTAAGATTCACAAGCAGAACGTATCGCTTTGGCAGATAGTTACAGGTATCGACAACCCCAATCATCTAGTCAAGAAACTAGTGTCAAAACTCAAGGAGTTGGTAGGTCATTCCCCCACCTTTATTAAAAAACACAACACTTTGTAAACAAAATTAAAGACATCACACTAGAAAAAAGTGATTTATTAGTCAGTTTTAACATCTCTGCCCTTTTCATAAATGTCTCAATCAATGATACAATTCTTCTTTTACAGGACAAATTCCTACCCAATATCACAGTGCTCTTTGCCCATGTACTATGCTCTGGCTATTTTGTGTGGCAAAATACTTTTTACATACAAAAAAGAAGGCACAGCCATAGGCTAACTGCTACCCCCATTGCTAACTTTTATATGGAAGCTTTTGAGCTATTTACTCTAGATTCTTCTAGTTTAAAACCCAAATTCTGGCTTAGATAAATTGATGATAGTTTCGTTATCTGGTCCATGGCCACCAGACACAAGACATTTTCCTTAGCCACCTAAACAAACAATTCACAATTGAAATTGGAAGCCAGAACTCACTTTCCTTTGCAGATACTTGTCAATGTGGACAAGTATCTACAAAGGCTTGCCTCACTGTTTACTGCAAGCCTACACAAACTGGCCAATATACACACACAAAATTCCTATCACTACCCAAACACAAAAACTAGGTGTCATTAACATGCTAAAAAACAGGGCTTTGAAGACTTGCTCCGGTGAACAAGCATTTAAACATGAATTAAAAATTATCAGCAATACCTTCACTGAAAAATGGCTATGGCCAAAATACTGTCAACAAAATTCTTTGCAAGACTCCACTTAAAAACAAATCTAAACTAGATTACAATAAAACTGTAGCCATTCCATACATTAAAGGTATATCAGATAAAATAAAAAATAATAAAGAAATACAACTTTAATGCTACCTTTAAACCTCCTGCAAAATTAAAATGCTTATTCAACTTATCCAAAGATCCACTTCCTTCACTGGCCCACCCTAGAGTATACCATATTCATTGCACCTGTAATGTGCCTGTATAGGTGAAACAGGATGCACATTATCAAATTCCTATCAGAAAAAAGGAACATAAATGGCATATAAGCCAGAACTCACTTCCCTTTCTAGATACACTTGTCACACATCTTCCTTCCATCAGGCTTACCCTTACTGTTTATCGCAAGCCTACACCAACTGTCCAATATATACACATATAAATTCTTACCACTACCCAAACACAATAATAACTATGGTAAATTTGGCATTTCTGATTATGCTCTGAATACTCTACATAGAATTGACTGGAAAGGCACCTGTTGTTTACATCACACCAAAATGTGATATGAGCGTAAATTTAAGGAGGCCTGTGAAACTCTTATCAGTCATCCTAATCTTAACAATAATAATGGTTTAAAAATCCCAAGAATATGGACGGCACATATTCTACCCATTTAACCTTTTGGTCTAAGAGTTAATTATAATTAGGACTGCAAGCAATCCAGGATCATAACTCTAATATAACACTCTTGTTAAATTACGGATTAGGCCACTATTTTGTTGTATTAAAACTATATATATGATGTGATAAATAAAATATACCTTTGATGTATTTTTTTTTCACTAGAGGTCAGAAAGTTATGTAATGTAGTTTGTCTTTGTCTGTGTGTGTGTGTGTGTACTGCAGATGATGACCATATATGAAGGTCAAAACGTCAGAAAATTTAAATAATTATATAATTATTCCTAACACAATTGTAATCCCCATAATTTTACTAAAATGAATGCTGATCACCTTATAACACTAAAAGAAAGGGGGTTCTATCAATGAAAGTTCTTGAAGGACTTATTCCAGAGTCAAAAAAGAGGCAGACCTAGAATAAACTGGATAGACATATAATGATAAGTTGATCTGGTACTTCACTTACAGAGCTAAAAGCAAAGTGTCAATCAAGGACTGAATGAAAAATTTCTGTAACGGACATTTTCTAATATCTACTCTAGGTCCTTTGTGGACTATGGGTTGATGATGATAATTCTGTAACTGGTTTTTATATGAAAATGAAGGACAACCTTTTGACTTTAACTTTAAGTAGCTGTAGTTAGAACAATTTTATAATTTAGTGAAAATACTTTTTTTTTTTTTTGCTTATCTATTCCAAATTTTAGAACAGTTATTTAGATGGAGATTTCTAGAGTTATTTACTAGGATGACATCAGAAAATAAGAACTTTAAACCATATGTTTGGATTTCCTGATAATTTATTTTACTGAACTATACATCTTTAACAACATGAGCCAGAAAACAAAAGTACAGTTTTCAATCTGATTCATAATTCTTCCCTATTCTTAAAATCTAGATTTACGTCCTCAATAATTAACTAAATTGAGTCTTCACACCTCTATACACAAAAACTGCTTAATAATTCAAAGATGCATTATTCATAATAATAATAAAAATAATAATAAAAAATACAACATATGGAATTTAATAAGGGATCGCTTAATGGTCAAAGCCAAATAACTGCAAGGAGATCTCCATATCATCTTTAAGGAATACGGAAAACTGACTGGGGGCTTCTGATCTAATGTCCAATCCTCACCTTCAACGTGGTGTGACTGGCTAGTCGGTATCTACTGGATACTGAACAAACAAGGATGAGCTGTCAATTTGGGACTTAGTCAACTAAATTGCAATCTCTATTTGGCTTAAATCACAAATGCATATGATAGCACAACACAATGAGATTTCATGCCGGATGTGACATCGCACAATTAAACAAGGGCCCCTGCTCTTTTCGTCAGGAAACCAGGGTGAACAGTGTGAAATCAGCTACTGGAACAAGCTCCAACTCAACATCTAGAAGAAATGATAAAGAATAACCCCAACATCACAAGAAATGCGGATAGGAACTTAATATAAGGAGTATTAATAGAAAGGAAATCAAACTTGCAGAAGAATCGGAAAAGTAACGCATGGACATAATTGGCATTACTGAGACAAAGAAACCAAAAGCAAGTGAGATCTTACTAAATAATAAGTATAGGATGTTATTTTCAGGAAATAATGATCAAGGGAAGGAAGGAGTAGTGATAGCATTCAACACCAAACATGAAGATAAACTTCTTTATTGGAAGGCATTTTCAAGTAGAGTGTTGTGGGCAAACTTCAATATGGAGACATGGACAATGAAATTTATTTGTGCCTATGGTCCCACAGAAAGTTCTTCCAACAAAGAAGTGGAGAAATTTTCTTAGTCATTAGCACAGGTGGCTGATATAATGAAATTAGAAAAAGTGGTCCCTGTTGGAGATGTGAATGGCAGAGTAGAAAATGAATCCCACTAGGTATATAAGAACATTTTGGGAAAAGGGAAAAGCTAATAATAACAATAAGTATTTATTGGACTTCTGCTCAGGATACCAACTAGTCATTACTAACACAATGTTTCAACATAAAGATGTACACAAGTTCACATGGAGAGAAGACAAGAAATAAGAAAATCCTCATTGACTACGTCATTATTGAGAGGGATATCTTCATACTTGTTCAGGATACAAGAGCATACAGAGGATTTGAAATTGGAAGTGACCATTACTTACTACTAAGCAGGATAAAAATGGATATATCACAATGAAAAGAATAGTATGTAAGAAAGATTTAAAAGAATTAAAGTTCAGCAGCTTTTACAAGTAAATTATAGACTGCCTATACAAACATTATTGAACAAAAAAAAATGAAACAAATTGAAAAGAAGAACCAAACTTTGGAGTCTCAGTGACAAACTCTGAAGAAGGCATTAATTGATTCAGCTAGGGAGATATGTGGTGAAGTTATCTGTGAGGATAGAAAAATAAGAACCCCCAAAGTGAACACAAGAAGTTAAAGAAGCAGTCCTAGAAAAGAAGAAAGCATACGAAAAGTTCCTAGCAAATAAGTCAGCAGAGGCCTTAAAAGAATACAGAGAAAAATGTAAGAGAGCTAAGCTATGTGTATGTAAAAGTAGCTAAACAAAACTCATGGGAAGACTTTGGTAAGAATATAGAAAATATATATAAGAAGGTGGCAAAATGTTCTAGTGGCTATTAAAGAAGCTTAGAATGGAGGAAAGAGTAGCGTAAAAATAATGAAAGATGATAAAGGTGACATGAAAACTGAAGATAAGGATATCCTAAATGTCTGAAGTAATTACTTTGAAAGGCTCTTAAATGAAACAAGCAGTGACAGAACCATACTAGAAAATTCAGAAGAGGAATACAAAGAGGAGTACATCAGTACTTGAGGGGGGGAAAGCTGTCAAAAACTTGGAATGTGGAAAGGCAGCTGGAGAAGATGATATTCGACAAGAAATGCATAAGTATGGAGGTATAAAAGTTTTGCAGTGGCTACTGATACTTGATAATTCAGAGGGCCTGGAGAGAAAGTCGAATTCCCAATGATTGGAGTAGAGCTCTAATAGGTACACGTCTATAAAAAAAAAAATAATAAATAAAAATAATAAAAAATAAAAAAAAAGGAATAAAACTGAATGTGAGAATTAGAGAGGAATTTCTCTACTAAGTGTTCCAGGTAAGATTTATGTAAGCATACTTGAAAAGAGGTGGAGAAAGATTGTGGAAGAGAAACTTGGACAAGAACAAGCTTGTCCAAGTTTCTTCAACTTGAACAAGCTTGTCGAAGTTGAATGTGTCTGGAGCTAATCTGTTATCTCAGATGATATGGCCACTTGAATAGAATGGGTGAAGAAAGGTTAGCAAAACTGGTGTATGATGCCATGATGGCAGGAAAAAAATCCAGAGGAAATCAATCCACCTAGACCAAGATTTAGGCAGACTGATTCAGTCAAAAGTGGCTTAGAAGCACGAAATCTTATATATAAAAACACTGGAGTGCTCACAAGTAATAGATTGATCTGGAGGAAAATTGTTGATAAGAGATCTTAATCAGGTAGTGCTGTCATAGTAACCTGAACATCCCCTTGGAGGTACATCTCAGGAAATGATGATGATGATGGAATTTAACAACAGCACTTATCTCAAGACCTAAAAAAATTAAAAAATAATGTTTTATATAGGCACAAAATATGCCAGCTAAAAAGGAACACCGATCTCTCTTAAATTCAATTGTATTTCAAACAAAAGTTAAATAAAGCAACTTCTTTAACTTTTCAGCAGAAAACATTCTTTTTTCTGGAAATTATAAATGTAGATTTCCTATTTAGAGTAAGAAATATGAGCATTCAGACTTGGATAGTATCGATTTTGAATACTCCCACGTTTCTCCATAAAATGCCTTCCAGAAAAGTCACATAAAATATTACTTCTTTTCTACTTTCAAGATGCACAATTTTTATCATGTTTTTAAATAAAAGATTTCCAAGGAAAAATATAACCATTTAAAAATAACTGACTGTATTTATTCTCCCAAACAACTGCTAATTTCTTATTGTCCTAATGGAACATTGTTTATCCAATTCCAAAGTTCCTTTAATTTCTTGCACAACTTATTCCAGTTATTGTTGTAATGCAACAGCTAATAACTTAAAACAACTTTCTTTATTAAAGACTACTACCAATGGAACTTTTCTCTAACTTATTCTGAAAATTCTTCCATATCTCTGTCTACTATACACATCTCTTTCTCTCATGACTCTTTCAGCTGCTTACTAGTTACTGTATTCTTTTCATTCATGCATGTTTGAATGCACATGGCTTCTGGTTTCTATTTCAGTCATGAAATGAGAGTAGTCGCTTTCATTACAGGTTATCCTCATGGCACTTTGTTTGAAAGTGGTAAAATCTCACATGTTTAGTGAAATAAGTAAGTCTTTTTAACTTATGTATAAACATATGCAAACATTAAATTGTAATCCTTATTCTGGATAGACTAACTTACAATCAAGTGAATTCACCTGTTAAAAATTTAATGCTACAATTAAGCACATATATTAACAATGCACAATTATGTAAAAAAAAATAACAATTAATTTGTGCTTTACTCAATAACATTTCACACTGACAAAAAGGAATGTAGTAATTAGAAAAATGGAAGATTTAAATTTACACATTTAATTATTATTTCTACCCACTGCAGGGTGAAGGCCTCTCCCATTGTGGGAGGTTTGAGTTTATGGAAGTTTGGGTAGTGGCCCTTCCCTTAATGCATAGCATTATACGTGTCCACAAGGAGATGTGCTTTGCATTATGGGAGATACTAAGGCAAGTAATGAGAACTTATACCACCTTTACCACGAGTCATCCCAGTCTAAAAAGTACTTCAGGTGCAAACTTTGTTTGCTAACACTTGGATAAAGGATTAAACCCAATATATAATTAGAGGTTTTGGTGTCTACTACTCCCATAGTGACCCAGTCCATATTGGGAAAGTGTCACAAACATCCATGTCTACGAAGGATTCGAACCCGCAGACTTGGCTCAAGAGCAGATATACTAGTTACTCAGCCAAACAGGCCAACACACACACACACCATCTCCCTTTCTTTCCTTGAGTGAAGGCAACTAGGCACAGTTATAAGATTAAGAATAAATTAATAAAGTACATAAAACAAAACTTACATGGACAATATTATGCATACACATTATTCACAAGAAAATTCATAAATAAAATCTAAAAATAATCCTTCCAGAAAAGATAAGGAAATTAAAATTTCATGTGTTTGTAGCAAAGAAAGCACGTACCAGAAATGCTATTTCCTGAGTGAAATGCAAAGCCTCCTTGGCCACTTATTCCTTCAAGACTTAATGGGTTCATTCCTATAAAGATAAATCATCTTTTGAAACATAACTTTAAAAAATTTCAGCAAACTAATGTAATTTAACTAAAATCTTTGTGATCCAATTCTGTTTCACAATGCTGCATTTCAATTAAAAATAGAAAATTTTTGATACTCAAGAATTTCTGAAAAATCATGATGCTTCGAAAATTGTTTAAAATTAGATTAAAAAAAAAATAATAATCTAGGCTATTTTAGCAATGGAGCAGTCCCCTTTGTAACAGCTAGACTGAAAAGAGATGGAATTAAAAGTAATGGTAGAAAAAAACTTGGTACAAAACTAAGACGATATATAACTAAAAGTGGTGAGCACAACCATCAAACGGAAACCTTAACAGCGGGTACAGAGCAGCGGAATACTCCAGTACAACCTGTAAGTACTTATAGTGTATTAAATCAGCCACGTGAACGCACTCACGATGCCTACCGTACACAACAAAGATGGCAGCATCAAAAGCCAACGGCGAACAAGCACCACGTGTCTTGCCAGCAGAGTGCTGTCAACAAACCTATTATATGGCGCAGCTGCAAAACTGGTGTCACAGACAGAAAAAAAAGGGCATATTCTGTGAGTTCTGTTCCCACTGGCTGCACGCTTCCTGTGCAAAAATAGACAAAGCTGCATAAAAGCTACTTATCAAACTTAACCATCCATTCTACTGTTCGCTGTGCCTCCCTTCGGTAAAACAACTTCTGAACATAGGTAAACGTGTCAAAAACTTCGAATAGCACATCAATGCTTTAAATGAAACTTTTACCTCCAAAATACATGCAGGCGAAGCTAAGCTAGAACAAATGAAAACCAGTGCAACGCAAGCTCTACTTCGCCAGCGAAAGAACTTTGTGATCTAATCGCATCAACGGTAAACGACTTGATGGAGGCTAAACACAAAAAACTCAAAGCCATCATTTTGAACTTCCCGACGGAAAATCATTACAAGAGAACATCAACAAACTAGCTGAAGAATGCAACATCGATCCTAAGAATATCTTCAGTTGCCATCGTTTCAAGCCTATAAATAAAAGGAAGAACAGAACGAACTTTCCGCGCCTAGTTAAAGTGACTTGTGACACACCGACAAGCACATCAAAAATAATAACAGCGATCAACAACAAGTTCAAAGACACATGTCCCCAATTGCGCATACCTGCACAACCAGACTTATCATTTGTACAAAGGGAACAAAGATGCCAGCTTCAAAGACAACTCAAAGAAAAATGTCAAAATGGTGACAACAGTTGGACCATTGATTACAGACAAGATAAACTGGCGAAAAAACCAAGTGATGCCACTAGCAGCCACCATGGAGACCAGCATGTAGGCACTGCATAGGAAATGTGCAAGACCCATGCGGCCCAACATATGACTCACAAAATCCCACACATCCACTACACCAACATCCGTGGCCAAAACTCCAACCTAATAGTGTTCACTACCACCTACAGTCTACCAAACCCCACCTACTCTTCCTGGCAGAAACTCAAATCTCACACCTCCCCCCAGCACCACTTATCTCAACCTTCCAAACTACTCACTCTTTAACAACTTTCATCCTAAGGGTGGTGTCTGCGCATACATCTGCTCTGACATACCTCGCCAGAGAGTACCCAACTTTGACATTCTTTGGTTGAAAATATATCTTTCCCACTCGGTCCAATTCATCTGCTGTCTCTATCGCTCTCCCAACACTACAAACCACCCTGAGCTCTTTAATTTTCTCTCACTAAAATTCGACTTTCTCCAATCCCACTTTCCCAACAGCGAAATCATCCTCCTAGGAGATTTTAATGTCCACAACACCAGCTGCCTTTCCTCCTCCAGTTGTACAGATCTTGCAGGCAGAGATTCTGAAACATTTGCCATGACTATCGAAACCTCCAAATACACAGTGAAGTGCATTTGGAGGTTTCGAGACCCTTCCAAATACACAGTGAAGGTAGTGAGTTCCCTGGGCAATTCTGACCACAACCTAGTGCTCATCTCCTCCCACATGCAACAACATTTATACAGACACTCCCATACAAGAGTAGTTTGGCACTATAACAGCGCCAAGTGGGACAGCCTCCGTAACTTCTATGCCATTCCCATGGTTGGACTATTGCTTCTGGCCTTCCAACCCAAACATATGCACTGTGCTTATAACCAAAGTAATCCTCATTCAAAGCTTACACCAAAGCCCATAATAGATGCAAAAAAACAATCAATGCTATCAAAACAGAGTTCAAAAGAGAAAAGCAGAAAACTAGCAGCCTGTCCAAAAGGCTGCCAAGCCTTTTGGTCTCTCACCAAAGCAATTGGCTGTAACTTCTGTCCAACACTATTCCCACCCCTATCATACCCAGATGGCTCTACTGTATCATCACCCACAGAAAAAGCCAATCTTCTGGCTTCATATTTTGCTTCAAATGCATACATAACTGACGATGGTAAATGTCCCCCAACCATTGCAGACACCCAACATACAATGCCCCCTATTTCCTTTTGCCAGGATGAGATCAGAAAAATATTGTCCAAATTAAACACAAAAAAGTCTCCTGGCACTGATGGCATTCCCCATATTGTTCTGAAAGTTTGTGCTCCAGAACTGACCCCTATCCTATGTCACCTATATATACTCTCTTACTCCACTGGAATCTATTCCACAAACTGGAAATTGGCCTATATTCAGCCCATTCCCAAGAAGGGCGACAAGTCACTGCCATCCAATTACTGCCCTCTCTCGCTTACCTCAGTCATGTCAAAAGTAATGGAAAAAATCATCACTTCCCAACTCCTACACTATCTTGAAGACACTCACCAAATAAATGACTACCAGTATGGCTTCTGCCACTGCTGATCAACAAGAGATCTACTCACATACGTCACCCATCTCTGGACAAATGCATATAAAGAGGTTTGGTGAATCTCAAGTGATTGCACTAGATATCTCCAAAGCCTTTGACTGGGTCTGGCACAAAGGCCTACTAGGCAAACTACCATCATTTGGTCTGACCCAGGACTTCTGTAGTTGGATTGCCAGCTTTCTGTCTGGATGCACACTGTGTATGATGGTGGACGGCTCCTGATTATCTCACCACTCAATTAATGCAATAGGTTGGTGAGAGGACACAAGATTCTGTCCTCTCACCAACCCTCTTCCTGCTATATATATCAATGACCTACTGCAATTGACCTCCAACCCAATACACAGTGTAGTGTGCAGACGACAGCACACTACACTCCCCGCTTGCATTTGATAAGCCTTACCCTACACAACTCACCTCAACCTATAGAACATCAACCACCACCCTCAACTCCGATCTCCAAGCCATCCTACAATGGGATTTGGATAACCTCATAAATTTCAACGGCAATAAAACCCAGTTCTGTGCTATTTCCCATAAAAAAAAAAAAAAAAAATTTTCCCAGTATCCTTTTTGATGATATCCAAATTTCCAGACAGTTTTGAGATCTCGCTTCTTGGAATCACTTTCACATCAAACCTCTCCTGGCATAAACATATCACAACCGATGCATCCTCAGCCTAAAAAAAATAGGATTTCTCTTTCGCTCAAGACGTTACTTCACCCCTAAACAGCTATTAACATTATACAAATCACAAATCTACCCAGCTATTGAATACTGCTCCCACATATGGGGTGGAGCCCCTAAAAGCTCTCTCAAAATGCTTGACTCAATACAGAGGAGAGCAATTAGACATCAACGATCCATCCCTTACCAACTCTCTCACCCCACTTTCACACAGACGTATGGTCTCTGCAGTATGTATATTCTACAAATATTTCCATGGCTCATTGAAACACGTGCAGCTGCTGCACAAGATCCCTTCACAGTACACCTAGAAACAAACAGAACAAGTTTCTTTTCCTCTTCCTTCATCCCTGCAACTGCTACACTGTGGAACAGTCTCCCTGCTGCTGTGTTTCCCAAGGAATACAATTTAAAGTCATTCAAATCAAATGTATACAAATTCTTCCTTTCCCAACCCACTACCCATACACGGTACTAATGTACTATAGGTTGACCAACCAACCTCCTGTGTATGGGCCAAACATAAAAAAAAAAAAAAAAAAATATCCATGCTTACAGTGGGATTTGAACCCACAACCTGTTGGTTGGAAATTGGATATACTAACCACTCAGGCTAGTCGTTCCTACTGGAAGGAGTCATTTGCAAGTCATGCACTGAATGATTGCCTGCGGAACAATTAAAATAATGTAATGTATTTTGCATAGTACTAGCCAACTAAAGAGACAAAATAAGTGTATTCCATATACAACTGTATGTATTCTCAAGTTTTTCTTTTCCTTTCTTTCTTTTTTTGAAACTTCCACCCATGAAAGGACTGGCTAAATGAATATGAGAGGAACAAAATGCTCTAAGTAGGTTTAAACGTTTCTCTAGATGTCAATCCTTTCTTTTAAACTTACATGGTGATTCGAATGCATTTTTGAAAATTATGGAGACAACTACCATGTTTGAATAACAACTTTAGTTTAATATGACTAAAATCTACATTCGACGTTTCGACCTTCATGTCAAGGTCATCTTCTGAAGCATCCAACTATACACAGAAAACAAGCTACACTATAATGCAACCTCCTTCACAGTCTACCGAAAACCGACACACACTGGCCAATACATACATGCTAATTCATACCACCACCCATCACAAAAATATGGAGTCATTAACATCCTTAAAAACAGAGCTACAACAATTTGCTCTAACCAGCAAGCCCTGAAACAAGAACTAAAAATCATCAGCGACACATTCATAAATAATGGCTATAACAAAAATACTATTAATAAAATACTCCATAAAACAACAACAAAAACAAATCTAGATTACAGTTAAACCATAGCCATCCCATAATAAAGGGTTATCAGAAAAAAATAAACAGAATCCTACAACATTATAACCTCAATGCCACTTTAAACCACTCACTAAACTTAAAACCATATTCAACTCCTCTAAGGATCCTCTCCTCCCATTAGCACACCCTAGAGTCTATTGCATCTGCTGCACCTGTAACTTACCGTACATTGGTGAAACAGAATGGACAATCCCCTATATGCAAGAAAGAACACATTAGACACATTAAATATAACCATTATGGTGAAGCAGGCCTCTCAGACCACGCGCTCAACATCTTACACCAAATCAACTGGAAAAGCTCCCGCTCTTTACACCACAAAAACCTGGTATGAAAGGAAATTTAAGGAATCCTGCAAAATCCTGATAAACCACCCAAATATTAACAACAAAGTTGGCATGAAAATTCCAAGGATCTGGATGGCACACATTCAGCATATCTAATATATAAGATCCAGCATAAGTCAGGACTCTAGCCAATCTTCAACTAGTATTAGAAACCATTCCATACCAACTGGCTGGAATGTACAGGTATAATCATAATGTTAATATATGTATATAGATAGATACTTGTTGTTACGCCCAATGTATTCCTACAACCAACAGATAACACTAATAATAGGACTCTAGTGTTGATGTATAATTTTTTTTTTTTTTTTTTTTTTCACCAGAGGGCAGGCCAACAATTGTTGTAGCGCGGTTGGTGAGTATCTTTAACAAACCAGTTTGATTGTAGTGTAGCTTGTTTACTGAAGATGACCTTGACATAAAGGTCGAAACGTCGAATGTAGATTTTAGTTAAATTAAACTAAAGTTTTTATTCAAACACAGTAGTTGTCTCCATAATTTTCAAAAATTTCTCTAGATGTGTTTTCAACCTTTACTGAAGTTTAGAATAAAATTAAATTTGGGCTATCAGAAAAAGCAGACATAAAAACAACATCTTTTCTCTGGAGACCTAAAAATTTAGGAAATGTTATGAAACATTGTGGGAAAAGGGTAGGACTAATAGTAATGATATGCATCTACTACATTTCTGCTCAGAACAGACTGGTAACATTAATAGCAAATTCACATGAGGAGAGAGCACAAATACAAGACAAGAATACCCATAAGGAGTCCTGTAAGCTGTGTTACAGATGACAGTGATATCACAATATCCCAGTCTGGGATGCGAGAGTATGCAATGCAGTTGAAGAAGGAAGTGACCACTATCTAGTGTTAATAAAGATAAAAATGAATATCACAAGGGAAAAAAATTATTTGCAGGTCTCCAAAGAATTAGAGCTGAAGGCTCTCAGATGTGAAATGTACATCTCAAATATACAATTATCGGAAAAAAAAACGTGAAATGATTTCAAAAATAATTTAACTGAGCAGCAGAAGTTTTGCTGTAGGAAGCACCTAAGGAAGTTGCTGCCAAGAATACAGAAATAAGATATCCATAGTTGATACAGCAGAACCTTTTTTTTCCCTCCTCCACTCACAAATACAGATGTACAGCATGTTTGACATCCATTCAAAAGAATAGAGTTCATTGGAACAAGACAAGAGTCCTTCACAAAAGTCGGTTCCTCATGAAACGGCTTTATAAAGAAACGTGAAACTTTACTCCACTCTCCTAACTTAAACAGATCCGATGGTTTACGTCTATCCCCTTTATAGGAGATAGTACTTTATAAATCAGTTAATCTTTCCTAACTTTTATTTTGTGTGTGTGTGTGTGTGTGTGTGTACATATATATATATATATACAGGGTGTTCGGGATAAATTTGACATATTTATAATTAATTATATTTTTCCGTAAGTTACATGTATTAACACACGCTTCTCTTCATTTAAAAGTTTGGACCCTTCTTCATTCATATACAAGATGTCAGAAAGGATGGATAGCTGGAACCCACCTGAATCATGGAAGAGAATAACTTGTATCATGATGATTCGTGCCCGCCATCAAAATAAGGATATTACGACTGCTGCCCAATGCTCCCTGAATACAGTAAAAACAATCAGGCATGAACTAGAGACTTGCAATGGTGACTACGAGGATGTAGCAAGAAGAAAGATCCCTAGCAGACGATCTGATTGCGTTCGTACAGCAGAATTCCTCGCAAATCTGCAGGAACAGGTGTTGAAGAACCCTGGCATTGGAATTCGGGCTTTGTTCGTGGAGTTGCTAACTGTAGTCAAGCCCTGGATAACAAGGGTAGCCAATGGTAGGCCGTATGTATGGCAGCAGGATTCGGCCCCTTGCCACACCTCTGGGAAAAGTCAAAAATGGTTGTCTGAAAATTTCTACGACTTCACCAGTCCAAATGTTTGGCCTCCAAACTCCCCAGACCTTAACCCCATGGATTATTTTGTATGGGGCGCAGTTGAAAAAGACACCAATCGCACTTCCAGTAATACAAAAGCCCAGTTAATGGATAAAATTAAAACAGTTTTTGCGGCCCTTCCCAGGGAGACTGTAGCATCAGCTTGTTCGAGGTTCCGAAGCAGAATTGAAGCTGTGATCGATGCTAATGGTGGTTATTTTGAGTAAATCTTGTTGATAGTATTGTAATTAACTCTGCCTGTAATGTTTTTTTGTCAATTCATTAAATTTAATAGATACAAAGAAGATTTTCTTTTTCCTTACGAAACTGTCAAATTTATCCCGAACACCCTGTATATATATATATATATTTTTTTAGTTAGGAAATTTATTGACCTTTTAAGTTATCTTACATGAGTTACTTAGGTGGCACTTTTTGGAATTGTCAGTTATTGTTTAATTAGCTTTATAAATGTACTGAAGATGCCTGTGATACTTAGGCAAAAATGATACTAACAAATAATATTTTACGTTATTATAATTTTTAATTCATGTCTGCTCACAGTATTTCCTTATTGAAACATAGTTGGCCTATTGTTCAAAGAAATTCCGCACATGGGGGGGAGCATTCACACTCCTTAAATAAAAGGCCATGCCTCTGAATGATTGTTTATTTAAAATTTGAAGTGACCAAATCTAATGTTTCGAACTCCACAACCAAGTTCGGGTTTACTTTTTCCTCATTTCCTCTAGCATGCAGTGAAGGTTTTTTTTTCTTTTTTTCAAGAGCTATATTTTACATCAGATGCTATGAAGAGAACTCGACCTTTCTTCTTTTTGATGCTGCAAAATGGATATTTTTCACATTGTTGTTGGTAGTACGAGGTGGTATCAAAAAAGTTTTGAGACTAGTTTTGTAACACGGCAACAGATGGCAGCACAGTCACAGGGAGCACCGACCTTCATAAGTCAGTGTGCCAAAAGACATTGTCATGCAGAATTTCACGTTCGCTCTTTGTTCGGGAGCCGTGCAACTGATGCTATTCTGACCATGTGTGTTACCACATTGGCGATTTCATCATAGACAGCAAGTTAGAACAAAGAGCGAACGTGAAATTCTGCACGAAACAGGGCAAATCTGCCATAGAGACATTTGACATAATTTGGCAAGTTTACAGCGATGCTGCAATGAGTCGTTTGAGGTGTTTTGAATGGTATGCGCACTTCAAGAGTGAAAGAACATCACCGGAAGACGATGAGATATCAGGAAGACCATCAACGAGCTCAATCCCAGAAAATGTCGAAACCATTCGGCAACTTGCGCATGAGGATCATCGGGGAATACTCCACAACATTGCTGCCATTGTCAGTGTGTCATACATTACAGTCCAGGCAATTCCCACGTGTGATTTGAACATGCATCACCAAGCTCTCCTCACAAGAGTTTCTCGTCGTTGACAGAACCTGATCATGGTCATAGTGCTAAGGGGTATGTGCTTTTGTTTCAGGTCCTCAATCCATGATGCAAGTAGCTTTCACATATCACCGATAGGACCTTGTCCTTGCTTTGTCGCTATCGTTGATTTAATGGAAGCAGATCCTTTCACAGTCTCTACGATTTTATGCTTATTTTTCAAAATGATTGTCACCGTAGAATGAGACCATCTAAACTCATGTGCGATCACACTGACAGCGTTACCAGCTTCATATTGCTTTATAACTTGCAACTTCTTTTCAAGATCAATTGCTCGCCTCTTTTTCTGTGATTCTTTGCTAGGTTTTTTTGATTGGGCATGTAAGGGCCATGTTGCACAAAACATTGTGAAATATTTAACGATAAATACACAAATAACCCATTTCTCATACACAAAATCAGCAGAGGAACTGTTGAATACAAAGGGCTGACTGCCGAGGGAGATTGCCGCTGAAAGTGCGTTGCCAATGTGCATGCTTTACTTTAACCTCGCTTGTGTCTAAATATAGCCGAAAATGTTATTTATTCCCTGATGGGATCACGGATGAATCTTCGAAAGAACGTAAGGTGAGGGATGACTGTACTTGAATTTGCTGGCTTCCTCAATTCTTTCTCTGTTGAGGGCACACTTGTTTCTCAAGAGCTTCCCTATCTATATTACTTTGAGAACCATAGTCTTTGTCTTGCTAGAGTTGCATTTAAGTCCTCTGTTCTTGCTGATCTCATTAACTTTGTTAAGGATTCATTATAGTTTTTCCTTGTTATCATATAAGAGTATTGTATCATTAGTGTACTTCAGATTACGGATTCATCTTACCACCTCCCGCAATTTCACATATCACCTCAATAACCATTTAGTAAAAATTTTAGACGTCACCTATGAATTTTTGTTAACATAGTCAAGAACTTGTAAACTGCCCATTCAAAATGTCCTTTAAAGATAAGGCTTAATGTTTTTTCCAATAACCATTAGCTTTTATTTATCAGTTCCTGACATGTTTGAACAGCCTAACACAACCAAATGATTCGATTCTTTCTCTGAACCTGGCAGTATTAAATGTTTGTAGGTCACAGAACCATCCAGCATGGCACGAAAACTGCAGATGTCATCTGCACAATTTCTAAAGCAAGTTGAGCAATTTGGTGACTATTCAGTTGTTCAACACTTGCAGCATCAGCACCTCCTCTGCCTTACTTATCAGCAATGGATCATCAATATGCACAGTATGTCGAGTTAACAACAGAGAACTCTTGATTGAGGAGACCCACAATATTTGCATCCTCCCCCTTCATGTAACGTTCATCCTTCCCAGTTTATCTTGCTGCTGTATCACTTGTGCAACTGTAGATTTTAGAAATCCAGTTATCTCTACAAGAAGGTGTTAAGCAGATGGCTTCTGATTTGATCCAAGTAAAACAATTTTGTTATCTAGTATCAAATCTCTGGATGACATCTTGGTAATCATCAACATCTTGCATGTCAGAATGCATTACTTAGCAAATCATCCTGCATTCCACATGCTTGTACTAATCGCAAACATGCTATTTGACAGTCACTTCAAGCAGGTTCGTTAAAATATCTGAATAGCCTTTGCACTACTGAATGAAGTGGCAATGACAGACTCAGTAATGTGGCCACCATTCAAATTAAATGATATCCCAGACAGGCAAACCAAATTCTGATGTTAGAGGCTTAATGGAGTGAAAGAGCACTGAGAAAAGATTTAAAATATTTAATTATGAGTAAGTAGATTTTTTGCCCAAAAAACAAATGTGACAAATTATAACTAATAACACTGGGTTTAATAGGTCATGATAATATAGATAGTTAAAGCAACTAGTTCTGCCACATATGCTAGTGGATTCTTCTGGGTTAGGAAGAACAAAAAAATACAATAAACGATAAACACGAGCCATTACATAACTAAAACCAAACACATATGAATCGTTACACAAAAGTGAAAAAACAGAAAAATGTGGACTGTTGAAACTGGCATGGGTCAGCCATTGTTCACATGCATGATAGATGACAGGAAAGATCAAACTTCCAAATATCACATAAAATCATTCTTTGGTTTCTTTTGCATGTACCATGTGAGTGGATAACCATTATAACCTCTGATGTTGTGGGCACTGAAGTTGTCTCCTATGTAAGGCATGGTGCTCTTGTCGCATTCAGTATTGTGGTGAGTGTGAGAGAAGTGGAAAGGCAGGCCTGAGCTATCTTCTCTGTTGCTATTAATGTTTCCAATATGTTTTTTTATCTAATTTCTAAATGTATTCCCTATGTAAGCAAGACCACAAGAACATTGAATATTGTACACTTCGGGATGTATATTGAAAGAGTTGTGTTCTTAGGTGAATGTAACAGAGCTTGTATAGTCACAATGGGTGGGCTAGAAAGCCACTCTTAAGTCATGAGATTGGTGATTTTGAGAGAAAGTTTGTCAATATAAGGGATGGAAACCAAGGCTCTGTAGAGAATGTGAGGGATCTGTTGTGGAGCAGGAGTAGAGAATAGTATTCTTTGTACCATTTTCTTAGAATATTCATTGCTCACCAATAGTCGGAGAAGAGAATTTAATTCTTCTTTTAGTGTTTCTTCCTCTTCTGTAATAGAGATTACCTTTTTTTTTTTTTTTTTAAATCTAATTCTTTAAATTTAAGAGCCCCCCCCCCCCCCCCAAGGCATTGATGTTCTTGTTAGGAGGAGAGAAAGAGAAAAGGATTGCAGTCTTCAGTGTAATGTCATTTGCAACAGGTTGAGGAAGAAAGTAAAGCACCTTTTCTGCATTGCAAATAATATATATTTTAGGAATATGCTCTGGCATGACAGCAAAATCGAACCCTTTCTATAAAATGCTAGCTTCCGGCAATGTCAAGTTATGATTAGAAATGTTAAATAGTACTTTTTCATCAGGTAGGGTAACTCTTGGGATGAATTTTTTTCTCATACAGAGCATAAAATTTTTTGATTTGAAGGTTTTTGAAGTTAAGTTATGAGTAGAAATGTTAAATAGACCTATGATCAATGCTACTTATAACAACATTTAGCTAACATTCAAAAACCTTCAAATCAAAAAATGTAATGCTTTGTATGAGAAAATTTTCATTCCAACTTATCAAAACATCTAGCTAATTTTCTAAATGAGCATATCAGACAAAAAGACTCCTCCATAAATCTTGTAACACTTTGTCAACTAAGAGAAATTTCTATCTTACCAACAGCTATTCTAGATATTGTATATTTGTTCACAAATGGTCCTGTAGATTAAGTTATGGCACTTGTAGATGATCTCTTGCCTCCTGACATCTACCAACTATTTAGACATTGTCTCAACTCAAATTATTTCCAATGGAAAGGGAAGCCCCCTATCTCCTCCATATGCTGCTTAATTCATGGAAAACTTTCAGAAAGATTTCCTGCTATCTAAAAATTCAAAAAATTCAAAACTGTCACTTTGGTGGAGATACGTAGATGAAATATTTATAATCTGGAAACAAGGTGTGCCTGAGTTAAAATTTTCTTTCATCTATTAACTCCTTCCATCATAAAATTAAATTCACTTTAGAACTTGAAAAATGAAGGAAAATTACCTTTCTAGATGTTTTAATTTTGAAAAAGCAGGAGGCCTTTCTCTCTTAGTGTAGGCTATAAGAACACTCATACAGCTCGTTACCTACATTTCTCTTCATTGCACCATTATATCGTAAAAATTAGGTATAATACATATACTGAAAAAAGGATGATCTCCATTACAGGACATGAAGAAACATTAAAAGAAGAATAGAATTCTCTTCTCCAACTATTGTGAGCAATGAATATTCCAAGAAAATGGCACAAATAATATTATTTTCTACTCCTGCAACACAACAGATCCCTGACATTCTCTTTACAGAGCCTCGGTTTCCATCCCTTATGCTGGCAAACTTTATCTCAAAATCACCAATCTCATGACATAAGAGAGTGGCTTTCAAGCCCTTTGTGACTATAAGAGCTCTGTTATGAGAACCTAAGGATGCATTCCTTTCAACAAACATCCTGAAGTGTGCAATATTCAATGTTCTTGTGGTCTTGCTTACATAGGACAAACATCTAGAAGTTTGGAAATTAGACAAGAGCATACTGGAGACATTTATAGCAACAGAGAAGACAGCTCAGGCCTACCTTACCACTTCTCTAACACTCTCCACAATACAGAATGGGATAAGAGCACCATGACGTACATAGAAGACAACTTAAGTGCATGCAACATCAAAGAGGCTATGATAGTTATCCACTCACAAGGCACACAAAATAGAAATCAAGGCATGATTTTATGTGATATTTGGAAGTCACTTATTAGATCTTACCTACATATTAGACTAACTTTTTGGCCAACTATATGGCCAGGTTCTGTGCTCCAAGGCTTTTTTTTTTTTTTTTAACTTTTGTGTAACAGTTCCTACATGTTTAGTTTTACTTATATAATGGCTCATGTTTACCACTTACTGTATTTTTTTTTGTTCTTCCTAACCCAGAAGAAGTCACTAGCATATGTGGTGAAACTAGTCGGTTTAACTTTCTATGTTAGTATGACCTGTTAAACCTAGTGTTATTTATTATTTATCATAATGTTTAATTCTTCCAATATTTTGTACATTCACTGAGACATCGTCAGGGAGTACAAACACATAGACAACACAAAACTAAGTGAAACATGTGGACAAAAGACTAGAGTCCTGACTGGATGGGGCACATGTTGGCAGCCTAGGATGTAAACTGAGATCTCGAAGTATTCATATTTCACATATTTTGGGAAGTTTAATGCATCCATATTTATTCAAATTAGAGTGATTTCTGAGAGCAACTGCACATTACAAAAATCAGTCTTTCTCTTCTAAATTTACTGTGATGAACCATGGTGGTGTTTTTCTATTTGATTCTATCAGCTGCAGACACATTTTTTGTGTTTTTCGATTCAGGAAAATAAAGATTTATTAACGTATTGCTGATACTATGCTGGTATTATATCCAGCATCTTCAGATCACAAAAAAACAGTATACAACAATCTAGAATATAGTATAACAATGGGACTAGTTTAAACAATTGCAACAGGCAACAAAGTTCTAATTAGGTGCCATCAATGTTGGGGGGGGGGGGAGAGAAAGCAGGTATTAATTAGGTCTTAAGATGACTCTTTCCCAAATTCTTGGTGAATTTATACAGCCATACTTGTTGAGGTTTGCAGTATATTTCAAGGCTTCTGTTGATCCCAGAAACAATCTCTCTGATTTATGACTTCTTTTGTTTTTTTCCAATTGACCCTGTGTGCAGAAGGTATTTAAGGCATGGTCTGCTATACCCGACTTGCCATAATGACAGTGCTGGATGTATTTCTTATGTTCACTGAGCCTGATGTCCACAGTTCTTCCTGTCTGTCCATAGTAAGCTCGATCACAAGAGCAGAGCACTTCATAGACTCCTGGATGTGATAAAGAAGAGATTCTGTCTGCAGATATCTTTTCAGAAGTGCCTTGAATGTATGTGTGGAGGGGGGGAGGAGGATTTCTGGGGAGCATTTAGTATTTTTTTTATCCTATGGGGATTATAGAGATTAGCTAAGAAGGTGTTGTTAATAATTTGAGATTTTTATATAAAGATGCTTATATAGAGGATATTATCATAATATTAATTCTACCGGCTGCGCCATTGTTTAAATATAGGATTTTTATTTATTTTATTTAATCTCTTTTTCTAACAATTATTTTTTTTATTCCGAGTGTACCTATATATTATATGCACAAGGGTTCACTCCGATTGGTGCAATGACTTCTTTTTTACTATTTCTTTCAGAATCCAAATAAATCACTGACTCAAGACCAAAATACAAAATAAACACATTTAATAAAACAAAAACAATATATATATATATATATATATATATATACACTTCAAACAATATTACATAACTAACTACAAATTTAATTGGATCCAAGGCCTTTTTAAAAATAAACTTACACTTAAGACTAGACTAAACACTTGTTTTCACAATGACAAAATGTTCATAGCCAGTTTCTCTCTCTGTCAAGGCCTTTTTCTGAAGATATATGACTTTATTCTTCATTTTCACAGGATCCTTTCTCATCACTCATGTAGCACACCTTAATTCTTCCTAATTCAATTCTGTCTCTTTTAAGTAGAAACAATAGTTAGATCCGGCATCCTTAATACAGATGAAACTTCCTAATCAGAGTTTTCTCGAACATTCCTTTAGAACGTAAATAGCAACTTCTTTTATTCACTAATGTTTATTGACAGTCCTCTTCCACTTTAAAAAATTTACAGTTCTACGATTCCCTTTTCGGAACCTACTATAAATCTTCCGATTAGCGTTTCCTCGAATATTCCTTTTAAAACGCTTATAGCAATATTTCCCTTTTATTTATCAATACTTATTCCACTTTAAACTTCATAGTTCCACGATTCCTTTTTCGGAATATACTATTAATTTTCCTCCGACTGTCACATAAAAAACTCAATTTCCCCCCCGAATCTAAATATCTGCCGGCTTGTGTCCAATTTTCTTCCAAACACTCTCTCTTGTTTACAGGCATTACTCTGATACCGAACTTGTCAGCTGTCAATCACACATTGAACTTTTCAGCGAGCATGCACACTCCATGAAGGTGGCAAGCGAGAAACTAAATATGATAGGTGACACGTAGATTACGTTAGTGACAAGAGAATGTCTTCATAAAACACAACTTAATATTTTAAACTATAATAAATATGTTTAGAGTAACACAACTATTCAAATCCGGTAAGTACATCAATTTTTTAACTTCTTTACATTTCAATTTGACAAAACAATTTCAATAACGGGCACATTGCAAGAGGCGACGATGCGTGTTATGAAACTAAAACTAATAAACATTCTAACAAACTATTCGTAAAAATATTCAGAATTTTAAATTATGATTATTTTTACCATGTGACATGAGTGAGTGAGTTCAGCAGTGAGAGCATTGTCATTGAAACAAATCGCTCTAGTGCTGTGGGTTAGTGTTTTTAGGATACCATACTTTGAGATGGGTGATGGTATGATTGTTTGTGCAAACATCTCCCTGTGTATGTTGGTTTCCTATAAACCATAAAGAATAGGGAACTCTTCCAGATGGTTCCCGATGGTTTAGGGAACCATCTGGAAGACGTGTGATTAGTGTATCCAGGAAGGGCAGACAGTCATTATCTTCCAGATCCATTGTATTTCTGACACAACGGATAAAAAAGAATTCGTGAAATTTAAAAACCAGCACCAGAAAAAAAACTAAAATTCTCCAACAACATAGTGCTATGAAATGACTGCAATTACAACAAGATCGCATCATGGTGAATTTAACATCAGTAGCGTTAACCAATAAAGGTACTAGTGCATTAAGTCGAGGACATGATTTCACCGTTGCTCCCAGGGAAATTCCAAAAGCCAAAATAATGGCTTCTGTTGAATGGAGGAATATATGACCTACCTCCAGCAATAGCAAATAACATTCATTTAGATGTGGCTAACATCGTAATCCATTCCAAATCTCCCAAAAAAATATCCCTAAGGAAATCATTGTTTTAAAAGAGCTACAGAGTAATAACCACAATGTTATAACTAAAGCGGACAAAGGAAATGTAACTGTGGTGAAGAATTCAACAGAATATGAAAGCAAAATGGACACACTTCTACAAGATCAGTCAACATACCAAATTATGTATCGGGATCGCACCAACTCGCAAAAGAATAAAGTGGATAAATTATTGGAAAAAAGTCACTTCCTGACCTAAAGAAACAGTTAAACTCAAGGCCTTCCACGTTAAAACAGCCAGAATATATGGAGCACCTACGCCCTATTGTGGATAGTATAAACAGTCCCACATACAAACTTGCTAAGCATTTAGTTAAATACTAGCCACTCTCACAATCAATTCTCCCTCCTTTGTTAAAAATTCCGTGCATCTGAAAAGTATTTTAGAAAACCACACCTTAAAATTTTCAGACAGAGTGGTATTGATGATAACTGATGAACTGCAGCCATAAAAGTTTTGATATCACCTCACTATTCACAAATGTACCATTAATTGAAACCCTTGATTTACTGAAGTCACCCCCCCTCCGATATATTTGAACTATTTAAATTCACAGTACATACAGGTTATTTCACAATCAGATGCCCCCCCCCCTTTCTCCCTCCCAGCTAATTTCTAACATGGAAGAGCTAGCTATCAATACAGCCACTCTCAAACCAGTGCTTTAGCTATACTAAGTTGATGTTAACTAAGGCAAAACAGCAGCTGGAGCAGTTGCAAAAATATCTACCGTGTGGATCAGCTAATAACAAAAAGCAAGTGTGAGATAAGAAAAATGAGGACATGATAGGAAGAAAAAGAAAAATTAAGGAGCGAGTGTTATATAGCGATTCGATCATAAATGGTGATCGATGCGAGTTTGACAAAATCGTGCTTTCCTGGTGCAAAAATGAATGATGTAATGCTATTAGAGCACAAAAGCATAGGTTGAAAGAAATGATTGTAGTGGCCAGAACAAATGATTTAAAAGGAGAAAAGCATGGCATGAGCAAAGACTTGAAAGAATTATTGAAAGTAGATAAAGGAAAGAGCGAGAGAGTTAAGATAGTGAGTCTGTTTTATTCATATGAAGTTTCCTCCCTTTTCTCCCCTGTCCCTATTGGAGCGAGTTGAGCCCCCTCATGGGGTTAAGTATTTATGGTTGTAAATCCGTTTGTGTTCACGGGGCCGGTTTGCCTGCTTGCGGGATGAAAAAACCCCAGATAAACGGGGGGGGGACACTGCTGTCCATGCTCAAGACTGGTTAACTTGGCTATGGCTCAGATCCTTAAGCTCCTCAACGTCAGCGATGGGAATCAAATCCAGGACACTCCTTACACCAGGCATATGGTTGCGAAGCACAAAGCCATTAGGCTAACCGCGCAGACTCAGTGAGTCTGTTGCTGTGGTATGACAGAGTAGAGTTGAGAAGGAGGGCCATAACAGTGAATGGCTTGATTCGTAGGTTATGCAGGAGGAGTGGTGTACAGCTTGTGGATGTGTGGAGTGAGTTTGACAGGCAAAAGGACTTATACAAAAAGGATGGTTTATATCTGAAAGGATTTGGTGTTTGGAGACTGGAAAAATTGTTATCAAATGAAGTGAAAGTGGATGTGCAGAATCAGGGAAACTAGAGCTTTTAGGGTTCTGTGTGTGTGTGGAGGTAGGGGGGGGGGGGGCTGTTGAGTGGACATGCAGACTTCAGTGAGGCAGTTGAATGTAAGAATGCATATAATATGCCTGAGTTAGTATCAATATTAAAAAGATGTTGAAAGTTTATTTTTCACTTGGTTAGACTATAATAAATTTAGTTTAATCTTTTATCCAAGTGTAAGCAAACAAAGTTTGTGCCTGAAAATATCTTCAGGACTGAGGTAAGGTAGTGCAACACCACGCAAATCAGAGCAAAGGTGGACCAAGCTCTCTCATCACTCCTTGTCTCCGTATCTCCCATAATGCAAAGCACATCTCCTTGCGGACATGTATACTGCTATGCATTAAGGGAAGGGCCACTACCCAGACCGGTTTCAACCTTTATTGAGGTCTCGTCGGTGGGAGGCAGACCCAAATGTGGAAATACTAAGGCAGAAGCAATAGGAGAGGTCATATTTACCTATAGGAGTTGCCAACAGGTGTACCACCTTATTATTGAATTACTCTGGATTTAGAGAAAGATGCTGAAAGTTTATTTTTCACTTGGTTAGACTATAATAAATTTAGTTTAATCCTTTATTCAAGTGTAAGTAAACAAAGTTTGCACCTGAAAATATCTTCAGGACTGAGGTAAGGTAACACCAGGCAACTCTGGACAAAGGTGGACCAAGCTCTCATCGCTCCTTGTCTCAGTATTTCCCATAATGCAAAGCACATCTCCTTGCAGACAAGTATACTGCTATGCATTAAGGGAAGGTCCATTACCCAGACGGTTTCAACCTTTCTTGAGGTATCGTCAGTGGGAGGTTGCTTCTGCCTTAGTATCTCCACGTTTGGGTCTGCCTCCCACCGATGAGACCTCAATAAAGGTTGAAACCGGTCTGGGTAGTGGCCCTTCCCTTAATGCATAACAGTATACATGTCCGCAAGGAGTGATGAGAGCTTGGTCCACCTTTGCTCGGAGTTACCTGGTGTTGCACTACCTTACCTCAGTCCTGAAGATATTTCCAGGTGTAAACTTTGTTTGCTTACACTTGGATAAAGGATTAAACTAAATTTATTATAGTCTAACCAAGTGAAAAATAAACTTTCAGCATCTTTCTCTAAATCCAGAGTAATTCAATAATAAGGTGGTGCACCTGTTGGCAACTCCTATAGGTAAATATGACCTCTCCTATTGCTTCTGCCTTGGTATCTCCACGTTTGGGTCTGCCTCCCACTGACGAGACCTAAATAAAGGTTGAAACCAGTCTGGGTAGTGGCTCTTCCCTTAATGCATAGCAGTATACGTGTCTGCAAGGAGATGTGCTTTGCATTATGGGAGATATTGAGACAAGGAGTGATGAGAGCTTGGTCCACCTTTGGTCCACACATGGAAGGAAGTGAATTTTCTGCAGTTACTAAGGGATAATTACCTGAGACAGCATGTGATGCAATATACTAGAGGTTCGAGAGTGCCCGATCTAGTAACTGCATCTGAGAATTTGTCTATAATGAATATGACCAGGTTGCCACCAAATGGTGAGAGAGAGAGAGAAATCCCATGGTCTTGACCTGGGAGGTGTCTAAATGTGTGGAATTTTCAGTAGGAGTATATGTGAATTACAGGACTGGTAAAGTATGACAAGCTTAGGAGATTGCTTGGATCAGTGCCATGTCATTTAAAAGTGCAAGGGTTGGATGTTGATAGTGCATGGGAAGTGGTAAAGGAGTGTTTAAGGGAAGTAATGGCAGACTTCATAACTAGAGTCAGAAGTGTAGCTCAACTGAGAGTTAAATGGATGAATATCATCATTAAGTTGGAGATGCAAAAAAAAAAAAAAAGAAAAGAAAAGAAATAATTGTGGAGAGAATTTAAGGAGAAAATTGATCAGCAGGCACACGAACAGTACAACGCACAGGCTAGAAAGGTAACTAGTGTTGTAAGAAAGGCAAATGCAGAGTACAACAGAAAGTTAGCAATGCAGGCTAAAGATAATCCCAAACAGTTCTTTCAATATGCTGCAAGAAAAAGACAATGTTTATGACAGAATGATTTTAATTAAAGCAGATGAGGTAACTGAATCACTCAAAATATTTGAATTACTAAGTGAACACTTTGCAAGAGTATATCATCCAGGTGGTGATATTGCAGAAACGAGAGAGGCAAAAGCTATTATGGGAACTGAGGTAAATAAAATGGAGGTGCATAGTATATTACAGAACCTAAATTGTGAATATGACTGTGGGATTGAATGGTATACCAGCTCGAGTCTTACGTGAGGCAGGAAAGGAACTGTCAGTGCCCTTGACCACATTGTTTAATTTAAGTCTCAGCTCTGTGCTAGTTCTGAGAGGGATGGAAAGAGGGGGAAAATAGTTCCATTGCATAAAGGAGGCTCCAAGCTTGCTGTTGCAAATTACCGATTGATCAGCATATCAGGAGTCATTGTCAAAAAATTGAAGAAGTTGGTCAAGTGCAAAATACAGGAATAGATGGATGGAAATAAGATACTGTATTGGGGGGAAGGCAGCATGGTTTTATGAAGGGTAGATCATGCTTCAATAATTTGCCCACGTTTTTCAATACAGTGACAGATGAATTGGATAAGGATAATGGGTTTACAGTGATACTGCTGGACTTGGCAAAATCCTTTGACAGAATACCACATGGAATTCAGGAGTAGAGTCCAAAAGAAGGCCTGTGACTAGTGGCATACCAAAAGGTTCTGTTGTTGGATGCTACTGTTTAATTTGTACATTAATGATACAGGAAAGGATCTAAGAGGAACTGTTCAATTGTTTGCCGATGATTCAAAGTTGGGTAGAGCAATAGTTAATAGATGTCAAAATTTTGCAGGATGATTTGGATAGATTGGCAGATTGAGCTAAGGAGAATGGATGTCAGTTTAATGTGGAAAGTGCTTTAATGTGGCTAAGGTTATGCATTTTGGGGTGAAATGCATAAGTTTATGCATTTCACCCCCCCCAAACACCAATGTGGTGTACAGCAGTATACCACATTGGTGGAACTGTACTCCAAAAATGGACGAAGTCTGAGACTAGGGAGTGTTAGTGGTTAGTGAGTTCAAGTTTTTTTTTTTTTTTTTTTTGGGGGGGGGGGGGGGAAACAAAAGCGGCTAAATCAGCTCACTTGGTTACTGAAGAATACTTTGACGAGCAAAGACAAGCAGGTTATTGTTTTTCTTTATCGAGCCTTGATAAGACCCCATCTTGACTACTGTGCACAGATCCTGGCACACAGATCTGGGTATCAAGGTTTCTTGGTGATGGGGAGGAGGTGATAGAGAAGATCCAAAGGCGAGTGACCAAGATGGTAGCTGGTCTGTGGAATGAACCATACGAGAACAGGTTGAAAATTTGTGGGTTTCAGAAACTGGTTGATAGGCAGAAAAGGGGTGATATGATTGAGACATTGAAATTACCGAGGGGCTATTACAAGATTAATTCAAAGGAAATTTTTCAGAACAGGTGTGGTGGTGGTGGGAGAACTAGGAGCCATCCATGAAAACTAAGCAAGAGTGCAGTTGGCAAGGGTGTTAGAACTAGGTTATAAGCTGCATAATCTGTTGTGGGTGTCATGACTGTGAATGAGTTTAAAGCAAAGTATGATAGATACTAGGCGAATTCTGAATAATTCCTGACATGATGTTTAGGGTCTCCCTCGACGAGTCTAAGGACTCCTTGGAGTTGTCCGTAATAATAATAATAATAATTATAATAATAACATGTGTACTATTTAGCCACATGGTCCAGACACACTGGATATGTTCTTAGTGCATTTAAATAGCCAACACCCAAAAATCCACTTTACAATGGAACTGGAAGATAATGACTGACTATCTGTCCTTACAGGATGCAATAATCACAAATATCACAGAATAAGAACCAGATGGTTCTCTATCCTTTTCATTTTATAGAATACCCACAACATACAGGGAGATATATATGCACAAACAATCACACCATCACCAATCTCAACAGTATGATATCCTAAAAACACTAACCCAAAGAGCTAGAGTGATTTGTTCCAATTACAATGCTCTCACTGCTAAACTCACTCACTTACATCATACCTGCTTAGCCAATGGCTAAAATCCTCATAGAATAAAAAAAATATTAAATGCTCCCCAGAAATTCCCCCAACTGTCTACCACAAAAGACTACAGGAAAACTGTCACCATCCCATACATTCAAGACACATCTGAAAAGACATCTAAGAGTGATTAATAAACATCAGCTACACACCATATTTAAACCGTATATCAAATTGGCAACTCTCACCAATTTCACCCAAGGACAGAATCTCTTCTGTATCACCTCCAGGAGTCTATGAAGTGCTTCGTTCATGGATCAAGCTTACTATGGACAGACAGGAAGAACTGTGGACATCCGGCTCAGTGAACATAAGAAATACATCCAACACTGTCATTATGGCAAGTCGGGTATAGCAGACCATGCCTTAAATACCTTCTGCACACAGGGTCAATTGGAAAAAAAACAAAAGAAGTCATAAGTTAGAGAGATTGTTTCTGGAATCAACAGAAGTCTTGAAACATACTGGAAACCTCAACAAGTATGGCTGTATAAATTTACCAAAAATTTGGGAAAGAGTCATCTTAAGACCTAATTAATACCTGCTTTCTCTCTCTCTCTCTCTTTTTTTTCTCCCCAACATAGATGGCACCTAATTAGGACTTTAGTCTTTGTGTTGTCCATTGCAATTGTTTAAACTAGTCCCACTGTTATGCCAGACCGTTGTTGTTTCGCGTACCGTGACAAACTGTTTTTTTGTGTTTTGAAGATGCTGGATATAATACGGGGAAAATATCAGCAATAAGTTAATAAATAATTATTATTTTCTTATCAGTCTGTGTTTGCGTTAATACTGTTAAAAATAAATTAACCAGATCTAATGTTCAACATCGAATGCTCTGGAAATAGTTAACAGCATTAGACTTTATGTTGCCAGCATTCTTTTTCGATCTTTGTCTCCTAAAAGAAATCTATCATCTTGCCAATTCAGTGCCCTCAAGACACTACACAAATATTGCAGTATAGTGATCACCAGAGCTGATAAGGGGAGTACTACTGTTATTCTTAATACCAGAGAATACAGTAGAAAAATGGGCATCGTTTTCAGATACATCACTTACAGACCTTTAGATTGCGATCCCAGCTAAAAAAAAAAAAAAAAAAAAAGGAAAAATCTGTTTAAAAAAAAGTTTCTTCATAGCCTCCTGAAATCACAATCCCCCTCCCCAAAGATATATGGATTACCAAAAATACAAAAACCTAATTCTCCCCCAAAGACCTAAACATGCTACTGATTCCCAATGCTATAAATTAGCAAAACAGCTAATTAGCAAGCTCACTCCCCACTTCATTGGTCACACCACTTCTTATATATATATATATATACACACTGTATTTTCCGTTGTATAAGACGCACCTAAGAAATTTAATACAATTTTCTGGAAAAAACCTCACAGGCTACTTTGACTGCATGTGTACGAATCATTTTTGTTGAAATGGCAATGCCATTTTGCCGATTTTCTTGCACCCATTTCAAAACTTCGGTCTCTAGTTCTGGCCATGTCACAATTTTTCCACATTCCGCACGCTTTTCATTACGCAAATTGTACAAAATCTCCTTCTGATCACGCCAAGTTCTAATAATTTTTTCTGTAGGTGGAGGTCCAAAATGTCTTTCAGCTTCCCTATTCCCATGTTCTTTCGCATATTTTACAACCTGCAATTAGTAACTTGACGTATATGAATGTCGCCTGTTTTTTTCCATCACTAAAATCTACGGGGAAATATCAAACTGAACACAAAATATCTCAACACGTCAACTCAATACTGATAAACATCGGTAACTGATTACTCAGATAAGATATTATGAAACTTGAATAGGGACTCCCCGTTCTTAGCCAATGACGTGCTAGAAGTCACGTGAAGGTCATGCATCAATTTGATTGCATCATTAACTGCCTACAAAGATCTTGGAACATAAAAGGGAGTGCGTATGACTTTGAAAAGAGGAAACAATCTTTACCTTCATTATATAAGATGCACCCCATTTTTAAGATGAATTTTTAAGGTAAAAAAGTGTGTCTTATACACCGGAAAATAGTATATATATATATGTAGAAAGTTTTTTTTAACTTGGGTATATTATATTATGTTTTAAAGATACCAAGTAATTTTATATAAACTTGGTTTTAATCCTATTTCCCAAGTAAGCCAAGTTTGCGCCTGCACGTAGTGCAAGTCTGAGGCAACTCGTGGTAAAGGTGGCGTAAGCTCCGATCACTTTCCTTAGAATTTTCCCCTAATGCAAAGCACATCCCCTTGCAGAGATGTATGATGCTATGCATTAAAGGCAAGCATATATAGATATTATTTAATAAGGTGAAAGCACCTTGTGGCAAATTGTTTAGGTAAAATTCATAAGCTCTGTATTACTTCAACCTTGGCATTTTTAGGTCTGGCTCCAACTGACGAGACCTCAATAAACGTTGAAACTGGTCTGGGTAGTGACCCTTACCTTTAATGCATAGCATCATACATCACTGCAAGGGGATGTGCTTTGCATTAGGGGAAAATTCTAAGAAAAGTGATCAGAGCTTACTCCACCTTTACCACGAGTTGCCTCAGACTTGCACTACGTGCAGGTGCAAACTTGACTTACTTGTCTGTTTGCTTACTTGGGAAATAGGATTAAAACCAAGTTTATATAAAATTGCTTGGTATCTTTAATACATAATATATATATTTACCCTATATATATAAAACAATGTCTTTTTATGTCACGTTTTGAAACTCAGGGGCTACCCTGAGTGTCGAGCCTTCAAAATTCGAGTCATCAGAATTCAAGAACCGGGCTACCAGCCCGGAACACAGGGGAAGGGGGGGGGGATTCCCCCAGTATATATATCTACTCTATAATATAAAATGATAAGCCTTTTTTTGTAACGTTTTTTGTCAAGTTATTTGAAACGTTTTGAAATTCAGGGCTACCAGTCTGGAATGGGGGGGGGGGGGCGTAGTCACCATGGGAGGACCCCCTTTCGAGTCTTCAGATTTCAAGGAGAACTGGCCTGCCAGTCCGGAACTTGGGGGGGGGGGGGGGTTATGCCATAGTCGCCGGGAGGGAGGTGAAACCCCTTTCGACTCATCAAAATTCAAGGAGAACCGGTCTAACAGTCCGGAACTCAGGGGGAAGGGGCATAGGCGCCATAGGGAGAACCCCCTTTCGAGTCTTCAAAATTCAAGGAGAACCGGCCTACTAGTCCGGAACTCAGGGGGAGGATGCCGTAGGCGTCAGGGGGGGGAGAGCCCCCCCCCCCAGTATTTTAAAACTTCTGTTAAGAATTTAATGTTAAATAATACAGATATTTTAGTTAGCTGTGATATCACCTCACTGTTTTCCAATATTCCTTTAAATGACACCTCACTACGGTTCTCTCCTCTCACCCTCAATTGCCAATTTTTTTTTATGAAATAGTTTGAAAAACAAGCTATTGGTTCAGCCCCTCTCAAACCTTCTATTTGTTAAAATATGTGGATGATGTGTTCTCCATCTGGCCTCACAGTCCAGACAAGTTAGATTTCTTCCTCTCTCACTTCAATGGTCTTAAACCTAGAATCCAGTTTACTATGGAAAAATAAACTGATAATAGATCAGCATTTTTAGACACCTTTAACATGCCATTTTTGGTAATAGGAAACTCACTACCCACACAGGCAGATTTTAGTAATGCTATCATAATCCCCTATGTCAAGGCACTTCAGAAAAAACAGACCAGAATCTTAAAGAAATACAATCTCTACATAGATTTCAAGCTACATCAAAAGCTTGTTACCATATATAAAGTGCCCTGTCCATGCAAGTTGGCATATTATGGACAGAAGGAAGATCAGCCAACATCCACATGGAAGCGCGCGCGCACACACACACACACACACACACACACACACACAAAAAATACATCTGCAGTCATGAATGGTCAATTGGGCCTTGCAGACTATGCTTTTGTATACTGCTCATAGAATCACTAGAAAAGAATTTCTATGCGCATAGAAAAGAAAGACTGCTTTTGGAATCTGCAGTTGCTATCAAAAATCAGCCTAATTTCAATAAATATTCGTTCATTAAAGTCTGTTAGAAATAAATGGCTTTCTGATTAACCATTTGGTCATTGGTTACTCAGGCAGCTCCCTCGATGAGTCCTTGGAAGTGCATTTATAATAATAATTAACAGGGATGTAATTAATTCCAGAGGTAGAAGGAAGTACGACTGATAATTTTTTAAGATGATGGCTGCAAAACATCACACAGGATAAATGAAATGAAGAGGTGGAAAGTTTTTTCTTATCTTGCAGAGCTCTTGATTCTTTATTGAAATCACAAATGTCCAAAGATTTTAACTCTTAGAACAAACTAATCAAGACATTTCCATATCGTATGAATTATATAAAAAAAGGTAGTTGCATTCATGTATACCAGTAATGCAAGAAACAGGAATGGAGATGCACCTGCAGAATGACATTGCTGAAATCAAGAATTGAGATATTGTCAATTCTCAGTCTGTGTTTATTAGGTATGCCATCTGATGTAAAATGAATACGAAAACTGAAAATCCTGCAAGTTGAGAGATACCATTTGGCTTTTTGATTTTGCAGTAGCCTAAACAAACAAAAGGTGAAGCCTCTTCAGCTTTGGAGTTGTTTCGATTTACAAAATTACTCCAAATGATGCATTATGCTGCACTGTTGTTCAAAGATGTTTAACTGAAAAGTCTTAAAATGCTCACCCACTATCCCAATTGTCCACCCACTGATTTCACTCTCCACCCCAAGATTCTTAGCAGCTCCACAATTCAACAGTGATGATGCCTTGAAGACAGCTGTGAAGGATTTGGTCAAAACACTGTGGAAGACTACCTCAGTGTGGGGAACACAAAAACTTATGCTGCATGATGAATGTCTCAATGTGTAGGGTTAATCGTGGAGAACAAGCTGAAAGTATGTGTAAACTTATGACAATACTGAAAATGTAATTTCATTTCATTCATTTAAAACCAAATGGAAAACTTAGTTTCTGGATGTGCCTCATATTTCAACGTTTTCCCATGAATAATCAAATTTTGGCTAGTTCTGAGTTCTGGAAAAGTGAGAAACAAAGACTACTAGAACTGAGTCAATATGCTTTCACACTTGCAATTATCTGTTGTGTCAAATGCTGTTTCAGTTTATTTTGCAAGTTCAAGATAAAGGACAACTTCACCTTTCTTAAAAAAAACCTAGGAAGGCTGCACGCACACTATTTAACAACGATTTCAAGAATTCATTTTCAAAGAATGAATGCCAGTGTGACTATGAGTTAATTGAATATTGCATATTGTATCGTTCAGAAAATGAGTGAGTTTTAATTTTTGTTCATCATGTTGCAAATTGTCAATGAAACCTATCTATGCCTAAGGCACTACAGAAGGTCTCCTAAGGAGTGGAGGAATTTTTCGAGTCATTAGAACAGGCAGCTAACATAAAGAAAATGGAAAAAGTGGTCCTTTAAGAAACTGAAACAGCAAAGTGTGGAAACGAATCCCACCTGGCATAGAGAAACATTTTGAGAATATTTGAAGAAAAGAGCAGAGCTAATAATAATGGCAAGTATCTGCTGGAGTTCTGCTCAAGGTATGGACTAGTCATTACTAACACCATGTTCCAACAGAGAGATGAGCATAAGTTCATGTGGAGAGAAGAAATAAGAAAAGACTCATTGACTGTCATTGTTTGATAGTGATAATCTTCATGCTGGTTCAGGATACAAGTGTACACAGGATTTGAAATTCTCTGTACCGTTTAAGTAGGATAAAAATGGATATCACATTGTTCAAAAAAAATCAAAAAAAAAAAAAAAAAAAAAACCAAACTCTGGAGTCTCAGTGGCAAACTCTAAAGAAACATTCATTGATGCCGCTAGGGATAAACATGACAAAGTTGTCTGCAATTATACAAGAACACCATAGTGGACACAAAATGTTAAAGAAGCAGTCCTGGAGAAGAAAAAAAGATTGCTGAAAGTTCACAATGATAAGTCGGCAGACACCTTAAGAGAATAAAGAGAAAAATGTAAAAGAGCTAAAATGTGTAAAAGTAAGTAAACAAAAGTCATAGGAAGACTGGTAAGAAGCATAACATTTTACCACCTTAAGCTTAGAAATCAAGGAAAGAGAACTGTAAAAGGAATCAAAGATGAAGTTGAAATGAAAACTGAAGATAAAGATATCCTTGATGATTATTTTGAAAGACTGTTAAAAGAAACAAGTGGTGATGAAGCAGCATGAAAATTTTCAAGTGCAATGCAAACAGGAGCATATATCAATACTTAAGGTAGAAAAAGCCTGAAAAAAAAAAAAAAAAATTGAAATATAGAAAAGCAACTGGAGCAGATGATATTCGACCAGAAATGATCAAATATGGTGGTATAAAAGTTTTGCAGCCAAGGCAATTCCAGCATATTGGAGTAGCGTTCTTATAGTTCCCATCCATAAAAAAAAAGGAGAGAATAAAGAACAAGGTGGGTACAGGCCAAATGGAGGTTGTCAAGATCAGATTTTCACTTTATGACAAATAGTTGAGAAATCACAGGAATATGATGGGCCTGTTTTGCAGATCTGGAAAAGGCATATGACAAGATGCCCAGATGAAAGCTTTTCAAAACACTATGATTATATGAGGTAAACAAAACATTATACAGCGCAATACATGATCTACATTTAAGTTATAAGTCAGCAGTTAGAACTGAAGGAAATACAGGAAGTGGTTTGATGCAAAATGAGGGGCACGACATTATCTCCACTCTTATTCATCATCTACAGAGTGATCAAAATTAAAGTATCCCTGTTTAACCTCCCTGCTGTCTGAGATGGATGAAACAGTGAGACCAAACTGCACTTCTTATCCATGTTATTCAATAGGTGCTACAGAATTGTATCCAAATTTAGCTGGATGTCTATAGGTGTCATGGCCGGTTGGGGAGGGGGGGGGGGGGTGTTAAGGCCTTGTGGAATGCCACCCAATAATTTAAATGCTGCAAAATTTGCAGGAATACCTTGTCCATAACACAAAAGCAATATCTGAGAAAAAAAAAAGTACAGTTGACCCTTGAACAACACAGGGTTTAGGGGTGCTGACCCTCCCGTGCGGTAGAAAATCTGCATAACTTCTGATTCCTCAAAACTTTACTAATAGCCTACTGTTGACCGGAAGCCCTACCAATAAAAAACAGTCGATCAACACATATTTTGTATGTTATATGTATTATATACTGTATTCTTACAATAAAATAAGCTAGAGAAAAGAAAAGAAAATGTTATTAAGAAAATCATAAGGAAGAGAAAATACATTTACAGTACTGTATTAATTGATACTTTAAGTTTACTTCGTCTGTTTACAAGATGAATGGTCTGTCTGTCTGTTCCGTACCTACATCAGTATTGTCTTACATGATACAAAACACTGCAGATGTTATACGTACATACTACTAATACTAGACATCAAAAATGAAAAGATAATGTGAATAAGAAATTCATATTTATTTACTAGTATAATGATCCATGCATGATAACGAAGAAGCAGCAATATGACTGATTTATGGTAGGCTAGTGTAATTGATACCATTGCTTCAAGGTAGCCTAGCCTATGAACTAATGAATGAATCATTATAAAATTTTTATTTCATGCTAATCAATTAAATACATTTTAATAATTAATTAATAACAGTTAATTTTATGCAGTTATGATTTAATACTGCATCTTATGTTCATTTCTGTTAACTGCGAATGGTGCCATGTACAGTCTGTAAGTGTTTGTGTGCATAGGTTTTGTTAAATTTTAATTTTTTATAATAGATTTGTGTATATTTTATGGTAGTAAATGATAAAAAAGATATCTACACATATTTTATGCATTCATGACATACGTAACTTTTTCTTAATTTTTTTGATATTTCTAGGTTATTCGGTTGGTCTGCGAGTTTTTTCAAATTTTTGCAAATCTCCAAAAAATGTTCCAACATACTTATTGAAAAAAAATCCGTGTATAAGTGGACCCACGCAGTTCAAGGGTCAACTGTAGTTCCACATTTCATCATCGGGAGGGGGAATGCTGTATGATGTACAGAAAGTAGATATAGTAATTTTTATCTGTGTGTGTGTAAGAAGGAAAAAAGTGACACAAGCATAAATAACATTTTTATTCACTTCCATCATTCAATCACTGGCTGCACTGTTCATTGTGCTGCCATTCCCAGTATGCCATAAACTGCATCGTTTGCACAGTGTGTTCAACAGCAGAATGCAGCTGGTCAGAACTGACATAGTGCACATGCTGCACTATGTAGTCTTTCAGCGGTGGAAAGTTATCATGATGATCCCGAGAAAGCCCATCTCTGAAAAATCCACAGAACCAGAAGTCACAGAGAGTCAGATCAGGTGAACGAAGTGGTCATTCAGTAGGAAACGCAAGGATGATCACTATAGCTTGTATGAAATGTTGTTGGACAACCTCCTGTATATAGATCAACCAATGTGTGTGGAGGTCCCATCCTGCATGAAAATGACTGAATCCAAACAGGTGCTGCTGTAGCTGTGGCACAAAAGAACTGTTTATCATATCGCGATACCTCTTGGCAGTAACTGAGCAGGTTACAGGACCTAACTCGTGAATTTCTTCAAAGAAGAATGGTTCAATGATAAACGAAGCTGTAAACCAACACCAAGCAGTAACTTTGGGTGAATGCAAAGGAATTTGTTGGATTGCATGTGGGTTTTGCATAGCTCATACTTAGCAAATTGTGGGTATACACAGCTCCGTTCAGATGAAAGTGAGCCGCATTTCCCCCACAAAATCATCCACGGGCACACATGTTGGATGCGTGCCCGTGTTGGATGCTTAAACAGCATTAAACAGATTAAGTTGGATGCTTAAACAGCATCCAACTCCACATGAGCAAGGAATGTTCATGCAAATATAAGTCAAGTTTCAAAGTCCTGAGTGCTCGCCTCCTGTGTCAGGGTCATTGTGTAAAGTACATCCATGTGTTTTGATACAATTAGAACCAATGCTGTGATTCATGGCCTGTTCCACAATGGCAGTAGCTGCTTCATTCGCTTGTTGTGAACTGATTGATTTGACCTTTGCCAGGTCAAACTACCCATAGTGGTGAATTTTGAAACTACCCCCCCCCCCCCCATATATCACTTATGCATGAAGCACAATTTATTCCTGCAAAGTTTCAAAGCATTTGGATCACTGGAAGGCACTCCACAAGGGTCTTAAACAGGGATACTTTAATGATCACACTGTATACGGATTGCATTATGAAAAAAAAAGTTGTATTAATTCTGATATTAGAATTGGAGACATCAAACTTAGTTCTTTGCTTTATGTAGTTGATATTTACTCCTAGGAACATCAAGTGAAGTCTTCAGGATTCTCTAAATCAAATAACATCTGTAACAAAAAATTTCGCATGAAAATCAGCAATAAAAAGACCAAAACTATGAAAATAGGAAGAAAGAGAAAAATTCAGCTGCATTCTCACTGGAGAAGCCATAGAACAAGTAAAATATTTCGGCTATTTGGGAAGAATTTTTAGTGAAGATGGCAAATAAAATTTGGAAATACACAACAAAATAAGCAAAGATGGTATGGCAGGAAGCTAGTTGAATAAATTTATATGGAATAAGAGAGAAATTAACCAAAACACTAAATTAATAGTATACAAGACAGTGTTCAAACTAGTTTTAAGTGGATCTGAAAGTTGGGTTAGGAATAGAGCACTTAATAGAGACCACCAATAGATTGGGTGAGGAAAGATTAGTAAAAGAGGTATTTGATACCAAGATGACAGGAGGAAGACCCAAGTATAGTTGGACATAATAAAGTGACAACTTCAGCACCTGCGACATCAAACAGAATATGATGGTAATCTACTCACAAGACACTCTCAACGGAAACCAAAGCATGATTTTATGCAAATTTGGAAGTCACTTATTAGATATCGGACTTTAATTTTTCTGCAAGCTATCATGCATGCTGCTGAACAATGACTGAGCCGTGACAGCTTCCACTCTCCGTGTGTTTCTGGTTTAACTTTTATTTTTGTGTAACGGTTCCTACATATTTGGTTTTTAGTTATGTAATGATTCCTATTTACTGCTTACTGTATATTTGTTTGTTCTTCCTAACACAGATGAAGCCACTAGCATATATGGCAAAACTAGTAGGTTTAATTAAATAACAATTACGACCTATAATCCAAGTGTTAGTTATTTTTGTTAGCACATTTATGGTTGATATTAAAATGTAATTTGATAGCCCCATTAAAAAAATTAAATAGGGTAACATGAAATGAGCATACCAATATTTTATATAAACTGTCATTACATCAATTTGCTTAAGCAAACTGATTCTTTAAAGGTTATCTGCATATATAAATTAAAACCATTTAAAATACCTGCACAAATTAATACCAGTTGATATCATGCAAGATCAAGTTTCAAAGTTCATGTTAATTGAAAATCTCCTGGTTTCTTTTGCAATGCAAGAAAAACTCAAATCCAAATGATAATTTAAATATGGATTTACAAACATTCAAATGAATATTAAATATCCTACCTAGCATACTCATCACAGGCATAATCATGAATATAGATGTTTATATGCAAGTATCAAAATGATGCTACTATTTCGCAGCTTTGAAAGAGCTCCATAATTTAGTGAATCCTATAACATTAACTACAGTATTACATTTGAGTTAATTTATAATGAATAGTATTTAAAAACTTATAAAATGGAGATGTACCTGCATTTCCATTTGTTGAGGCCTGAGCTGCAGCTAATGTTGCTAACTGTTGTACACTTAAACAGTTTACCCCTGAAATAAAATTTGCTAAATTACTGAAAACAACATCTATACAAAAACTGGAAATGTCAAGCAACATGGACTAAAAAAATGGTATCATTATTAAAAACAACTTAAAAATACATGAAAATAATAAACATCTGGTTTGGGAAATAGAATAAAACAAAAGGCATCCATGGATGGAAATCATTTCCATTCCAGGAATACCTATCTGGTTCAATGGTTTCACTATATGTCAGATGATTGAAAAGTTCCATCTTTCAACTGCAATTAGAATAATTTTAAAAATCTTTCTCAAGATCTCTTAGACTAGTGTGTGTGTGTGTGTGTTTTAGATGGAGATAGCATGATTTCTGTCATCCTGGGAATCAGTTTGAGAATGAACGAATGTATTTCTTCATCTTCTCTTCAAGGATTAAGTATTTGCCTGTTTTCTATCTTGCCGCTGGTCTTCCTCTTTCTCTCTCTCTCTTTCCCTTTGGTCTATATCTATCCACTTCTTTTGGTAGCTGATATCTTTCCATCCTAAATAGATGTTTTTTCTATTTCTCTCTATACAAATGTATTCACATAATTTATTATACATCTGTCACTATCAGTTTGTTAGTGAATGGATAACACTAGCCTAAACAGGCTCAAGTGAAACAACTTGGAAATAGAAGCAAGAGAAAAATTATTAGTAAGTATTTCCCTCCGATGGACAGCAACTAAATTATTCTATGTAAAACACCATTCTTGTAATTTTATATATTAAGAATCATTTTCATCAGAATCTCATTTTGTAATACTTGGAATTCTTATTTTCATATCAACTCTTTAATCATTACATGTTATACTAAATATATTTTTATGCTTTCTGTAGTAATCATGTCACATCTAAAAACATTATCAAGATGCCAAGAAATTATATTCTTGGTTTAATCCCTTAACCAAGTGTAAGCAAACAAAGTTTGCATGTGAAGTAACTTCACAACTGGGCAAATCATAAATAGAGGCTAATAACTTCACGTCACTTGCCTTAATATCCCATAATGCAAAGCACATATCCTTATGGACATGTATAATGCATAATCTCAGACCGGTTTCAACCTTTATTGAGGTCTCATCAGTGGGAGCCAAACCCAGAAGTGTTACCAAGATTGAAGTAATATTTCCATGTACAAGTAGCCAAAAAGGTGTCACACCTTATTACTAAAATACTCTGGATTAGAGATAGATGTTGAAAGTTTTTCCACTTGGATATACTATAAATTAAAGATGCCTCACGTGCAAACTTTGTTTGTTTAAGCTTGGATAAAGTATTAAATCAAGAATATAATATCTGGGCATCTTTAATTTAACATTATCAAGATATCTCATTGTGGGGATTTCTGTGGAGGAAGGACATATTAAAATCACTATTTTCCACTATTAAACCACTCACAAAGAAGTCAAAAAGAAATTATGTTTTAATTTGACTAGATTTGTGAAATAACTTTGTTTCACTTTAACAGGAAATGAGCATGAATAAATTAAAGAAAAAATAACTGCAAGCAAAGCAATAACGGTTAACATTTCTAGTAATATTTGAAAACATTTAAACAATGAAAAGCGTGCATTCGCTGTTATGCTGGTTCCTAAGTTGCAGTATATACTGCTGGAAGATAAAAGTGTGTCGTGATGGATTAAGGAAGACCAGATTTCATGTAATATCATCCCTTCATTTTTGTTACACAGTACAGGATATTTCATCATTTCAGTTTGTTTGCCATTTCTACTAGATGTTTTGTATTAGTTGCATGTGCTGCCAGCCCTGATTCATGCTTTCTTTCATTCTCAACATCCTTTCCTTCATGGTTACATGGTGATCAGAATTCATTGTAAAAATTATGGAAACAACTATCATGTTACAGAAAAACTTTAGTTTAATAAATACCAAAATAATCACTCGATGTTTCGACCTTCACATTAATGTCATCATCTAGAGCAGCGGTTCCCAACCCATGGGTCACGACCCAAATGGAGTCGCGAAGGGTTTTCTGTGGGGTCGCCGAGCAGTGGTGAGCTATGAAAATTTTAAAAAGGGAAAACAAAAAATCACAGCATTGCGTCCTGCACAGAGATTTGTTTGCGTAAATGTGTAACGATCTTTCGCTCATCAGGTTAACTTGTTGTGAGGTCCAGGTTCATGCACAGTTCAGTGACTGGCTCTACGGAATGCGGGCTCGGCTTGTGATTAGTCGATTCTTAGTGATATGTGCACGCTGAGTGCCTAGCCTTGTTTCTTGGGGGCGGCAATGGTTTTTCTTCGATACCAGCGAATTCTGCGAAATATAATAAATCGTATGATCCCGCTTCCAGGAAACTGACGCCCAGCTCATCGTGTTATTTCCCTTCTTTGGCCAGTCAAGAGCAAACAACCATGAGCAGAGCAACCAGTCAAGAGCAAACAACCACGAGCTAAGCGGTGCTGTAAGGTCCAGACACCATAGTAGAAGCACCAAAAGCTCCAGACTACGTAGCTAAACTCAATCAAAATATAATCTGCAGATCGGGCTTTTCACTCGGCATCGTCCAGTGGCCTGATAACACTATTTAGAAAGGTACGCAAAATTATTTTTAATTTTTTTATGAATTAAAACCACTTAACGTCCAGGTACGTAATTTTCGCATTTATCACACAAAAGCAGACATTTAAATTAGGTAATTGTAATTTCATGTAGTTGTTTTGTAACTAAAATAACTGCCAGTAATATTTATGGATGTGGATTCAACAGTATTTGATTTACAGTGTACATTTGAAAATATTTTTTTGAAATAAATGTTTCACATAAGTCTTCAATAGTATTTCTTATAAATTCAATAAAATAAATGGTTATTTTAGCCAGTTTTTTTGCTAATTAATTGAGATCTTAAGTGTTAAAGTTCAAATAAATGTTTTTGCTTTACCTTTACTTTTAATAATTATTTGAACTGTTTTGTTTCATTATTTGTGCACATTTGTATTATATTATCTAAACTGTTTCAAATATATATTTTTATGTTTTTTAGAAATCCCTCCCCATGGAAAGAAAACGTAAATATTCAGAAGATTTTTTGAAATATGGCTTTACTTACTTGATTAACAATGGAATAGTGAAGCCACAATGGGTTTTGTGCAAAGTTGTTCTCCGTGCTGAGTCTATGATACTGTCATAGACTCAGCACTGAGTCTATGACGGTATCATAGACTCAGCACATAGTCTATGATGGTATTTTGTTGTACTCAGCACAACAAAACTCTTACGTCACTTACAGACAAAGCATTTTGAACATTCTAAAAAGGATTTAGAGTTTTTCGTTGGTGTGAAACTAGTTGCAAATGTGAGAGACTTGATCAAACAGGAATCTTACATCAAGAACGGACAGCATTACTGCAAGCATCATATGAAGTAGCATTGGACATTGCCAAGCAAAAAAAACCTCACACAATTGGAGAAACACTCATAAAACCCTGCATGTTGAAGATGGTAAAGTTAATTCTTGGGGTTTCCAGCGAACATGCAACGAATATCTGTCTAAAAATACTATTCAAAGGCATGTAGCAGACATATCCATGGACATTAAAGAGCAGATTTTGAATGAAATCAAAGTTTCACCATTGTTTTCTTTTCAAGTAGATGAGTCAACTAACGTAAGCTCATGTTCTCAGTTGCTTGTCTTCGTGAAATATATTCATTCAGAAGGCATCAAAGAAGAGTCACTATTTTGTAGTGTACTTGAAACTGCTACAAAAGGAATAGATATTATGGAGAAGATAAATAACTTTTTTGTGACTGGAGGACTAGAATGGAAAAACGTCTGTGGGGTTTGTACGGATGGTGCACCAGCTATGCTAGGGTCTAAGTCTGGTTTTCAGAAAAGAGTAAAAGAACTTGCTCCCCCCAAGCAAAGGAAATCCACTGCATGATTCACCGATATGCTCTTGTCTGTAAGACTCTTCCAGCTCTGCTGCAAGAAGCACTTGATTCGGTGATCAAAATTGTAAATTACATCAAATCTGGAGCTCTTAACAGCCGTCTGTTTAAACTTTAAACAGCTGTGTAAAGACATGAATGCTGATCATGAGGTTCTTTTTTTCTATACTGCTGTACGATGGTTATCAAAAGTAAATGTGGTCAATCGTTTTTTCGAGTTGAAAGAAGAAATCAAGTTATTCCTGGAAGTACAAGGGAAACATGAACTTGTGGCCTATTTTAATGATGAAGCTTGGTTGAGAAGAATTGCTTACCTGGCAGACATATTAGAACAGCAAAATAGGCTTAACCAGAAACTCCAAGGAAAGGAAACAACAATTATCGAATTTCAGGATAATCTCAGGGCATTTATATCCAAACTCCAGAACTGGCAAAGAAAAGTTAATCTAGGAAACATTACCATGTTTGAGAAACTGTGAAGCATGGTAGACGAAACTGAAGGTGAAATAAATGGCAATTTGAAAGAAGAGAATACTGGGCATCTCGATTCTCTTGAAAACGAACTCCAGCGTTATTTCCTGAGCTGACAGAAGAAGCTGCTGCACTGGCACGATATCTGTTCTCTGCTTCCCTTGATCTCGCCAGCATCCCCAATGAAGTACAAGATGAATTCTTGGATCTGCGAAACGATTCTGGTGTGCTATGTATCGGTCATATCATAATGTCACCATGCTTGCGTTTTGAGTTTTACTCCCCTTTGTTTCTACATATCTCTGCGAGAGTGGATTTTCAACACTTCTCCAATTGAAAACCAAAACAAAAAACAGAATAAATGTTGAGAACGATATGAGGTTGGCATTAATGAAAACTCGACTACGAATTTTTAAGCTTGTAAATGAGTTACAATTGCAATCATCGCATTAAATATGTCGTAAGTTAACATTATTTTGAATTATATTATACTGAAAAATCTATTTTCGATGTGTTTTCATTTACCCTATTAAAAAGCCTATTTTTAATATATCGGGGTCGTGGGGTCACTTTGCCTCTATAAAATGGGGTCGCGACTCGAAAAAGGTTGGGAACCGCTGATCTAGAGCATCGGTTCCTAACTGGTGGTACACGTATCCCCCAGGGGTACATGCTGGGCCGTTCAAGGGTACACGAAAAATAATCAGTAATGGCTGAAAAACAAGCAAACAAAATGCAAAACTTTAGTTATGGAACAATAAATGTTAAGTTTGAATCACCGCTAATGGAGACACTTCAAAACTAACTAACATTAGTTTTGGCTTCAAAGTCTTGTGTATTTATCAGATATTTTTCTAGAAATAAACAAACTCAACTTGGGACTTCAAACCAGCTCAATCACTATGTTCAAAGTAACTGATAAAATTGAGTCAATGATTAAAAAACTGGACATTTGGAAAGCGTGTATTGAAAGAGTTCAGCCTGAGGTTTTTGAAACTCTGCACAACTTCTTATCTGAGAATGACTTGCACGTGAAATTTGAAAGAAAATATTTTAAGTCATTCGGAAGGTCTCGAAGTGTCCTTTTATAAGTACTTTCCTCAACATGGAAAAGAAAACAATTGGATTGCAGATCTCTTCAATGAAGAATTCTTTAAAGAAGTTAAACTATCAATCAATGAAAAAGAGTAGTTAATCGAACTTTCAACCGATTCTTCTTTAAATTCTGATTTTAAAAGAAAGCATCTTATTACCTTCTGGGTAGATGTCAGTGAGAAGGCTCTCAAATATCTCTTGCCATTTACTAATACTGAATTAGTGGAGAGAGAGAGAGCTTTTTCTTCTTACACCTTCATAAAAAAATAAGTACCACAACAAAATTAATGCAACTCTGGATTTAAGACTGTATCTTGCATATTTTGAGCCTGATTTCAAGAAACAAAGTGCATCAAAGCAAGCTAACGATCTCACCAACATTTCAATCGACTAGTGATCTGTATACCAATTATTACAGACTTTTCAGATAACACAAATAAATATTATTAATAATAATAATAAATAAAAAGTTTGTTAAATACTTGATCATCATTATCAATAATGAATGAAGTGTTGTCTGTTTTTTATATAGGAGGGGAATGACCTTCTCATAATCCATGGAGATTTGACTCACAAACAATGCAATTATTGCAGTAAGCTAAAGATACATGTTTCATTTTTGATCAATCAGCTGGCTTTTTTGAAGATGTGCAGAGACAGCTATCTTATTCCTAACAGCATCAAGCTGAAAAAGAAATTTACTTTCCCCAAAAGCACTTCATATCTATGCTCATACAGAGAAAGCAATATTTCAGGAACAAATTCAGACAGTCTGCAAAAACTTAGCAATGACCCAAAATCAAGTTTTAAATTTATAATCTGAACTCTCTAGTTAAAGGATTCCAGATATTTTGAATGTGATTGAAAGAAACACTGATAATTCAGCTAAACAAATTCTGGAAAGTAATGAAAAAAAACTTAAAGCTAAATTTCATCTTTTAAAACAACAGCAAAATGTGAATGCCAATCACAGGTATCTAACCAATCAGGATATCTCTTCTCCGACTAATAACTCTAACAGTAAACAAGAAATAAGTGAGATGAGGGACGACTAACAACATGCAGGCAATGTTCATGTAAGCAACCTATCTAGCCACACACTACATAATGGTTAACTTTCATTACTTAATAAAGGCTTAAACTAAACTTTGCAGAAGCACCTAGAACTGTTAATAAACTGGATATTATATACAACATAGAAAGAAGCATTAAGTCTCTTCCAAATAATATAGCTGATAAAATTTGTTCAAAAACCAGCAATGTTTCGAATAAAAAGAAAGCCTTACTAAATCACTTAAGGAATTGAACAACGTAGATACGAATATAAATTAGATTACACTTTAATAAATATTTCCAATATTTCAGCAATGTCACGTTGCCATTTTCAAAAGGAACTTACAAAAAAAGCATGTGCACGTAGGCAATACAACAGAGTAACTGAGAATGAAGAGATGAAGCTATTCTCCTAAAAGTCCTCACAACAATATGGAGTGGTGAAAACACTATACAACAGGGCTAAACTAATCTGTTCTAACGACATGGCCCTAAACACTGAACTAAATCACATCCTCAACACTTTCTCAGCCAATGGCTACCCCCCGCCCAAAAAATAAAAAAATATTAAAACCTACAAACCACAGCTCCCCCCACACCCCCCAACAAGAATTACTCTAAATCCATCACCATCATTACCAAAATCTTAAAAAAACATGACCTGACCTCCTGTTACAGGCCTTACAAAAAATTGGCATCCCTCATCCGCCCCACCAAAGACCAATCACTTCCACTAGACCTAGCTGGTGTATACCAGGACCCTTGCAGTTGTAAACTGTCTTACTTTAGCCAAACAGGCAGGACTGCGAATATCAGAATTTCTGAACACAAGGACTACATGCGTTTTCACAAGTACAGCCATTCTGGCAGACCATGCTCTGAATACACGCCACAGAATACAGTGGAAGAAAGTTACAGTAATACACAGTAGCAAATACAAATTCGAAAGACTATTTATGGAATCAGCCTCGGCCCTAAGAAACTCTCCACACCTCAACAAATTTGGTTGTATGCGACTGCCCCAAATTTGGGAGGCTTACATCAGCAGACCTTCAGCCCAATGGCCAAGAACACCTACTTAGCCAGTTAGAGGGCACCATCAGGACTTTTAGGAGAACAATAGCTTCATCTCTTCATTCTCAGTTACTGTGTTGTATTGCCTACAATGCACGTGTCTTTTTTTATAAGTTCCTTTTGAAAATGGCAACGTGACGTTGCTCAAATATCGGAAATATTTATTAAAGTGTAATTTAATTTATATTCGTATCTATGTTGTTCAATTCCTTAAGTGATTTAGTAATACATAACCAACATATAAGCCTGTTTACAAGAAAAAGAAGGCCATTATGTAGCAATCTTAAAAATAGAACTAGCAGCAGTCAAGTCATTAAAAGCTAATCAGGATATAACTGTTACAAAATCGGACAAAGGTAATGCCACGGTCCTCCTTAACAGATCAACTTACATTTATCAGATGAATCAACTAGTCTCTGATTACAGCACTCATCAACTTGTGAACTATAATCCGACTAACAGGATTAAGAAAAAAACTGTGAATTATTTAAGTCTGTCACTTCTTGCCCATCGGACACTGTTAAATAACTATTACCCCATTACGCCAGTTCTCCCAGAATATACAATGTTCTCAAAGTACACAAACATAATATTCCACTTCAGCCAATAGATGAAGGTTTAGACAGTCCAAATTATCACCTAGCGAAGAAATTAGCGTCAACACTAAAGGGGTTGGAAGGTCATTCCCCCCTCATATAAAAAGAACACCCAACTCTTCATAAACGGAATTAAAAACATAACACTTGGCAAAGATGATTTATTAGTGAGTTTTGAGTTTCTGCCCTTTTCACAAAAGTCCCAATCAGTGACACAATTCTTCTCTTACAGAACAAATTTCCATCTGACATTACGGCTCTCTTTGTCCATGTACAACAAGTTGTTCATAAAAAAATACATGTAATATACATTACAGTAAAACCATAGATATTCCATACATTAAACGGTTATCAGAAAAAATAAATAGAATTCTACACCATCATCATCAAATTCCTGCCATGTACCCTCAAGGGGTGTACAGGATATGATAGTACTACATGAAAAAAATTACATCATTACTAACTTCCTATCTACAATTATCCTCCAAATCAGTCTGTTACTTGACAAGACTCCAACATTATCAGATCTTATATTTCTATCATCTAAGACACTTTGTACCGTATCAATCCACCTATATCTTGGTCTTCCTCTGGGTCATTTTGCTGCCAACCTGGCAGAGAACACTTGTTTTGCTAATCTTTCTTCACCAATTCTGTTTAAGTGACCATACCACCTGAGATTAGCTCTGCTAACGCATTCCTGGATGCTGACAATGTCAAGTTCTTTCCTAATATCCTCGTTTTTAATAAGATATTGCCATCGATGCCATCTCTTCATGCCTATAATCTTTCTCAGGACTCTTATATCTGCGGTCTCTAGTCTTTGGTCAAGTGTTTTACTTCTGACCCAGCTCTCAGATCCATAAGTTAAAACTGGTTTGAACTGTTTTGTATACAGCTAATTTAGTGTTCAGACTAATTTCTCTCTTATTCCATATGAATTTATTCAATTGACTTCCCACCATACCAGCTTTTCTGATTCTGTTGTCTATTTCTATATTTAATTTACCATCTTCAGTAAAAATCGTGCCTAAGTAGCTGAAATGTTTTCCTTGATCCACAGGTTCTCCATTCACAACACAGTTGACATTTTCAATGATTCTGCCTATTTTCATTGTCTTTGTCTTTTTATTGCTGACCTTCATACCATATCTATTACAACAGTTATTCAATTTAGTCAGAGAATCTTGCAGACTTGTAGCGGATTTATTTAGAAGTATAACATCATCTGCATAAAGCAAAGAACTGACATTAACATCTCCAATTTTGATATCATGTTTAATACCACTTTCCTTCATAATGTGATCCATATAAATAATGAATAAAAGAGAGGATAATGTACATCCTTGTCTCACACCAGATTTAACATTAAACCATCTTCCTGTACTTCCTTCAATTCTAACTGCTGACTTACAACTCAAATAAAGACTAAATATTGCTTGATATAATGCCCCTTTAACACCATATAACTGCAGTGTATTGAATAGCTTCTCTCTTGGCACCTTGTCATATGCCTTTTCCAAATCGACAAAACTTAAATACAGATCCTTGTTATATTCCCATGCTTTATCCACTATTTGTCGTAAAGTGAAGATCTGATCCTGACATCCTCTATTTGGCCTGAATCCAGCTTGTTCTTCACCAAGCTTTTCTTCCACAATTCTTCTCACTCGTTTCTCAAGTATACTTGCATAGATCTTGCCAGGAACACTCAGTAGGGAAATACCTCTGTAATTCTCACATTCAGTTTTATTTCCCTTTTTATATATGGGTACTATGAGAGCTCTACTCCAATCATCGTGAATTCGTCCCTCTGTCCAGGCTTTCTGAACTATGCAGTGTAGCCACTGTAAGACTCTTATACCACCATACTTCAGCATTTCTGGTCGAATATCATCTACTCCTGCTGCCTTTCCACATTTCAAGCCTTTGATGGCATTTTCTACTTCAAATAATGATGTGTGTTCCTGACTGCATGCCTGGTCAGTGTTTTTTACCACTGTGCTGTCATCAGTGCTTGTTTCTACCACTTTTAAACCACCAATAAAATTAAAAAACATATTCAACTGTTCTAAGGATATTCTCCCCCCCAACTGGCTCACCGTGTAGTTTATTGTATATATTTCACTTGTAACTTACCTTATATTGGGGAAACTGTACATACAACCCCCATCCATAAAAAAGAACATAACACATTAAATTTAATAATTTTGGTGAGGCATGCATCATATATCACACTCTTAAGACCATACACCAAATTGATTGGAAAAGTACCTGTTCTTTACATCATACAAAAACCTGGTATGAATGCAAATTTAAAGAAAACCATCCTAATCTTAACAATAATGGTGGAATAAAAATCCCAAGAATTTGTATGGTACAAATTTAGTCCTCTTTGTTCTTCAAGTTTTTCAGCAAACCTTGATTTTAGGACTCTAAGCAATTATGTTACAATATAGCTTCATTTATTTTTGCAACCAAATAGACAGCCATTTCTCAACCATTTAAAAGTACTGCCCTGACCCTAACTGTTTGCAACCAAACAGTTAGGGTCAGGGCAGTACTTTTAAATGGTTGAGAAAATCAATGTAACTTTAGCATACCATGTAGATTGTAGTGCAGCTTGTTTCTTTGTATATATGTGTATACTCCAGATGATGACCTTAATGTGAAGGTTGAAACATTGAGTGATTTTGGTTTATATAAAACTGAAGTTTTTCTCTAACACAGTAGTTGTTTCCATAATTTTTACAATGAATCCTTGATATGTTCTAATTGGCATATTGCCAGCCTGGTTGGTCGAGTGGTCAGCGTATTCACTCTCCAGCCAAAAGGCCGCAAGTTCAAATCCTGCTTTGGGCATAGATGTTTGTGATTGTCTATGAAAATATTAGTGGAGGCAGTGGGCAGTAGATGGAGCTGGTGTAGATGATGCGGTTCGCTGTAGTTGATGGATCGAGTGGTGGAGACGGAGAGTTGTAGAGTACGTGCCCTTCCTCGAAGAGTCTTTGAACTGCCTGGAGGTATCACGTAATAATAATATCTCCTCAAAATCTAAATTGCTAAACCTGGAAAAACAGTAGTGTATGGTGGGTATGTGCTGTGGTAAGCAACATTACTAAAAAATATCATTAAATATGTATTAAAAAAACTTAGTTTTTTAAGAAAAAAAAAACACTTTTTATACATCACCTCAAACCTTTATTTGAGATATAAACATTACGTAAATTTACATAGCAATGGATTGTACACGTTGAGAGATGCAGACCTTTAATTCCCAGACAAATTTCAGTCAGTCAATGCACCAGTGGCTGTGCTGCACAATTACTGTTCACCTCTAGTTGTTAAAAATGAATGCACGCTGATGCCTCGTTGCAGGCTCGGCATATGGAATCACATTATTCTCTCTTCATACCAGGATTATAAATAAAGTAGTGACAACATGTGCACAAAATGTAAAATAGTTTATCAAGTCTATAAAATTACATCCCTTCAATTATAATCTCCTGGCATGTTCTGCACCTGTTGATATCAGTGATAGTGCAACCTACTGCTCAAAGAACCTTTTGCACACCTTGAAACCGCAGACCTCTTAGGGGGCTCTTTCATTTTGAGGAACAAGTCAGTCAAAGTTGCAAAGAGTCATATCTGGTTCATATGGAGGATGTCCAATACTTCCCATTGCCATCTATCCAACATCTTCATCACCAATTGCAACACAGAACATCATGCATTGTTGCACACAAAACACAGTAGAGAACCCATGAAAAAATGTAGTTGCTTTCTTTTTTTAAGGTCAGAAACAAATGCAACTGCAAAAATTTTTGACAGTACTGTGCATTAACAGTTTTCCCTTGGGACACAGAATGATGAAGAATGACACCTTGAATATTGTAAGTGATTATCAGCATGACTAACTTTGCTGGGTCCGTGGCAAAGTCGTTTAGTAAAGGGTGTTCCTGAATGGTGCCATTAGTTAGATTGTCTCTTCAATTCAGGAACGACAGACTTGAAATATTCATGAAGAAATAATTTTTAAGCAGTTCTTTTTATTTGAAAAATTAGCACACTTGTAATTTATAGGAAGAGAACAGGATAATATTGATTTTATAATCAGCTACAAAACATATATAATAAAATAAATAAAAATGATTACATAATTATAGCACGAGACTTAAATGCAAGAATTGGAAACACGAAAATTAATAATAATATAGGAATACATGGAGAACACACTCTAAACAGAAATGGTAAAAAATTGATTGACTTTGTAGTTTATAATAACCTAAAAATAATGAATTCCTTCTATAAACATAAAGACATACATAAATATACTTGGGGAGCAAGAGGATGGAAATCAATATTAGATTACTTCATATTAAATGAAAAGACATCAAAATTTTCACTAGATGTTAGAGTTCACTGAGGATATGAAATAAGCAGTGACCACTTCCTTGTTAAAATAAAATTAAGATTACCACCTGGTAAATCTTAATTTATTTAATAAATGGCTACAAGTAACAAGAACAAAAAGAAAAATTGAAACATTTGTTTATAAAAATAGACTAATGAATGACACAAATGTACAATGGCTATATGAACAAAGAATTAAACAATATATAAAATAAGATAAAATAAAACAAAATGAAGAAATAGAAATAGAATGGCTTAATATAAAAACAATACTAAATGCAGCAGCAAATAAAAGCTTAGGAAAGACCAAAACATTCAATAAAAGAAAAATACTGAAGATCTGGGATGATACAATCAAAGAAATAATCAAAAAGAAAAAAGAAGCCTATCACAAAAGCAGTGGTTAAGCAGTAAAAGATTAGAAGATGAAATAGAATATAAAAGAATAAGAGCCATAGCTAAAAGAGAAGTCAGAAAAAGACAACGAGAATCATGAAACAAATTTGTTTCTAATTTAGAACATGATTTATATAAAATAAGATCCAATGTATATAAGATTTTGAAACACTTAAATGCAGATACCAAAGAAAACATAAAATTAAACACTGAATTCAAATTAGAATTTCTAAACTACTACACAGAACTGTGGACAGACAAATATTTTAAAAAAGACAACTGGCAAACAATTAATGAAAATGAAATAACTAAAGAAGAATTAGAAATCAGCCTGAAAGAAACAAGAAACGGAAAATCACCTGGAGAAGATAAGCTAGGTTCAGAACTATATAAATACGCAGGAACAAGATTCAAAGAAAGACTCTTATTATTTTTAAATAAAATTTACTCAACTGGTATCCACCCAATAGAATGGAAAAAAGCAATTGTGATTCCTATCTTTAAAAAAGGTAATAGAGATGACCCTAAAAACTATAGAGGTATCAGTATACTAAATTCCTGTTACAAAATATATAGCAGAATATTAAATAACAAACTAATGAAATATTCCGAAAACTTTATTCTAGAAGTACAGAATGGATTTAGAAAAGGACGATCATGTATAGACCCAGCCTTTTGCCTAAAATTAATAATAGAGAAAAGAAGAGAATACAATTTAGAAACACATATTGCATTTATTGACTTTGAAAAAGCATTTGACAAAGTTAAAATAAACATATTATTTAACATATTAAAAGAAAAACAAATACCAAACAATATCCTAAAAAGCTATCACAAGTATATATGAAAATAATCAAATACAAATAAGATTAAATCACGAGCTATCATATACGAGAGAGATAAACCAAGGGGTTCCGACAGGGATGTCCCCTCTCAGCAACTCTTTTTAATATCTACTTAAATGAAATAATAATAAAATGGAATACAAATTTGCATCAAGGAATTAAACTTTCTCCTACAGTTAACTTAAACACTCTCCTCTTTGCCGACGACCAAATAATAATTACAAATTCTGAAGATAACTTACAGAAAGCTATTTTAGATCTAAATAAGATATCCAAAGATTATGGTATGATAATATCAACAGAAAAATCAAAAACTATGGCCATTAAAGGACAAGATCCAGCAAGAACTAAAATAGTAATAGATAACAAGATCTTAGAACAGGTGAATTCATTTAACTACCTAGGATGTATGATCACATATGAAAATGAAAAAGATATAAATGTAAAAATTGCAAAATATTTAAAAATAACAGGTGTAATTAATTCTATATTTAAACCAAACCTAGTTCAAAAACAAACCAGGCTAAAAGTATACAATACATTAGCCCTACCAGTCTTAATGTATGGAAGCGAAATCTGGATAAGAAAAAAAAAAGACAAAGATTAACAACAGCAGAAATGAAGTTTATGAGAAAAACTGCAAAGTATACCCTATTTGATCACAAAAGAAATGAAGATATTATGAAAGAATTAAACCAAGAACCAGTAATAGAAAAAATTAAAAAATAGAAACATAAATTACTTAAATATAAAGAGCCAATAGGCTTCATTTCAGCGATATAAACATTGTTTAAATTAAGGGGATATTAAACCCCACATTGTTTTAAAACCGAATAAGAAACTCAAAGATTGGAATCAGAGAGTTTCATGCCGAATATAGTATAATAAACTATAAAAGTATCGGCAATTACTAGCGTGAGCTAATGCAAGTAGTCTTAGTATGTAGTACAATCTCGGGCAACTCCACCTTTGCTGCGAGTTGCCCGAGATTGTACTACGACTACTTGCATTAGCTCACGCTAGTAATCACCGATACTTTTATAGTTTATTATACTATATTGGGCATGAAACTCTCTGATTCCAATCTTTGAGTTTCTTATTCAGTTTTAAAACAATGTAGGATTTAATATCCCCTTAATTTAAATAAACATAAAATGGATGGAACACGTTCAAAGAATGAAAACAGAAAGATTACCAAAACAAGCCTTAAAGTACAAGCCATTAGGAAAAAGAAAACCGGGACGTCCTCTTAAACGATTCAACGATGACTTCTAAGGCTGGAACAGGCCATGCTAGGCCTAAATTCTTGATACGCACGATGATGATGATGATGACTTGAAATTTATGCCCCTGCCTAGAATGCAACTTTTCATTATCTTTTCTAGCTCAAAATTTCCTTACCAAACTTTTTGCTTTCATTTATAGTCATTATTACTCTACATATTCTGATGACCACTATTTGATTATTTACCAGTGAGGTTGATTTTCTAGTTCATTGAAACAGTAACATATTTGTAGATACCAATGTCCATAACTCAAACTGTTATTCCTTCTCTAACTTCACAAAATTTGTAACAGATGCTCAAGTACTTGCTATAAATAAATGTCTAACACAAAGTGTCTCTCTATTCACAGACAAAATGACAGTCATCATTTTCCCACTATTCCAGACCTTTTTCATAGCTTTCTTTAAATACACTGTAGATGTTATTTCTTTCTCTCCCATTAATCAGACCATAACCAAGTACATTTCATTTTCTAAGGTAGATATCAGACCTGACCTAGACAATCCTCAGTGTGTCCTTTCGCAATAACAATGGCACTAAATGGGATATCTATGCTTCTTTAATATGGTTTGTAGGAATCTTCTTTCTTATCCAAGCTTTGTATCTTTATCAAGTGTTCCAAAACAGTCCAAGATAAAATGAAACATCTCATGAGTCTTAAAAAAAAAAAAAACTTTGGACTCTACCTACAAGCAAAAAATGCCGAAAGGGACAAATAAAAAAATCTCCCAGTTGTTTGCATGGTAATCTAATTCTAAACCCACACCTAGACAACTTGATGCAACTTTTACCCATCATACTTCTTTCTCTCTCACATCCATATCATGCTGACATAATCCAAAGATAATGCTGCTCTCTCAACATCATTATTCTCCTCTAATTCTTCTATATATGACCAAGAAAATAATATCATCTTTATTTTAATTGTACTTTAGAATTCTCACCTCGTCCACCTCTACCTCACATCAATACTGCCTTAAACCCCCTAAATGACACACCTTATATACCTTGCATCTCCACTTTGGAGGGGGTGTAACTCCTCTGCTTTTAATTAACGTATTGTATATTTGACAATTTGTTGAAATAACAGAAAGGAGAGTGTAATCATTAGTAGTTATTTATCGTATGGAAAATAAATAAATACTACTATTGATGACACGCTCCTTTCTATTATTTCAAAAAAATAAAATAAAATATGTAAGCAATATTAAAATTTTATTATGAAAATGAAATAAGTGTGATTCTAAATGTATATACTACTACTAATGATGACACTCTCCTTTCTATTATTTCAAAAAATAGAAAGGAGAGTGTCATCATTAGTAGTAGTATATATATTTAGAATCAAACTTATTTCATTTCCATAATAAAATTTTAATACTGCTTACAGATAATATGTATCAAATTACTGATATGTATCCTTGGGGGGGGGGGGGGGGGGTACAGGATATTATGATAGTACTACATGAAAAATTTATGCCATTATTAACTTCCAATCAACAATTTTCCTCCATGTTAATCTGTTATCTGCCAAGACATACATTTCAAATCTTATATTTTTGTCTTCCTAGGCACTTTTTACTTTATCTATCCACCTACATCTTGATCTTTTTTTCTGTGAACCTGACAAAGAACACTTGTTTTGCTAATCTTTCCTCTCCTATTCTGTTTAAGTGACCACACCATCTAAGATTACCTCTGCTAACATATTCCTGAATGCTAACAATGTCAAGTTCTTTTCCAATATCTTGATTTTTAATACAATACTGCTACTGATGTCATTTGTTCATGCTATTAATCATTATCCATATAGATAATGAATAACAATGGAGATAATGTGAACTCTTGTCATTCATACACCTGATTTAACATCAAACCATCTTCCTGTATCTCCATCAATTCTAAATTCTAAATTACAATTAAAATAAAGATGAAGTATAACTACATCTTGATCTTTTTTTCTGTGAACCTGGCAAAGAACACTTCTTTTGCTAATCTTTCCTCTCCTATACTGTTTAAGTGACCACGCCATCTAAGATTATCTCTGCTAACACATTCCTAAATGCTAACAATGTCAAGTTCTTTTCCAATATCTTAATTTTTAATACAATACTGCTACTGATGTCATTTGTTTCATGCTACTAATCTCTCTCAAAACACTCATATCAATGGTCTCCAGTCTTTGGTCAACTATTTTATATCTAACCTAGATCTGAGATCCATAAGTTAAAATTAGTTTGAAAACTGTCTTATTACAGTTAATTTAGTGTTTTGAACTAATTTCTTAATTATTATTATTATTTGACATTGACACCTCCAGGAAGTAGAACGACTCATCGAGTGAGGACACCTGATCTAAAACTAAATCTCCACTATTCACCAACTGACTGCAACCACACCAACACCATCTACCACCACTGGAATTTACACGGACAATCACAAACATCCATGCCCACGGCAAGATTCGAACCCACAGTCTTTTGGCTGGAGAGCGGATACGCTATCCACTCGGCCAACCAGGCATTAGTTCAGAGACTAGAGACCACAGATATGAGAATCCTGAGAAAGATTAGGGGTGTGAACAGATGGCATGAATGGCAATATCATATTAAAAACGAGGATATTAGGAAAGAACCTGATATTGTCGGCATCCAGGAATGCGTTAGCAGAGCTAATCTCAGGTGGTATGGATATTTAAACAGAATGGGCGAGGAAAGATCGGCAAAACAAGTATACTCTGCCAGGTTGGCAGCAAGACGACCCAGAGGAAGACTAAGATATAGGTGGATTGATACGGTACAAAGTGCCTTAGACGATAGAAATATAAGATCTGATAATGTTGGGGTCTTGTCAAGTAACAGACTGATTTGGAGGAAAATTGTAGATAGGAAGTTAGTAATGATGTAAATTTTTCATGTAGTACTATCATATCCTGTACACCCCTTGAGGGTACATGGCAGGAATTTGATGATGATGATGAACTAATTTCTTTCTTATTCCATAGAAATTTATTTTGCTGACTTCATATCATGCCAGCTTTACTAATTATGTTGTCTATTTCCAAATTTAAATTTGCATCTTCACTAAAAATTATACCTAAATAGCTAAAATGTTTTATTTGTTCTATGAGTTCGCAATTTTCAGGATACAGTTGATGTCCTCAATGTTTCTGACTATTTTCATTGTCTTTTTTTATTGCTGATTTTCATACCAAATTTATTATAACAGTTATTCAATTTAATCAGAGAATCTTACAGACTTCTTACTGGATTTATTTAGAAGTAAAACATCATCCGCATAAATTACAGAGAGGAGATTAGCATTGCCAATTTGCTATATCAGATTTAATATCACTTTCCTTCATAACGTGATCCATATAGATAATGAATAACAATGGAGATAATGTGAACTCTTGTCATACACCTGATTTAACATCAAACCATCTTCCTGTATCTCCATCATTTCTAAATTCTAAATTACAATTAAAATAAAGATGAAGTATTACTTAATATAATATGCCATTTACACAGCATAACTGTAGCGTTTTGAAAAGCTTTCCTCTTGGCACCGTTATATTTTTCCAGATCTACAAATCTTAAATACAGATCTTGTTATATCCCCATGATTTCTCGACTATATGTGTTAAAGTGAAAATCTGATCACAAACATTTAATTGGGCCGAATCATGCTTGTTCTTCATCAATTATTTACTGTATTTTTCTGTATAAGACGAATCCTACTTTTTCGAAACCAAAAATTAAGAAATCAATATTTTAAACATAAAACAGAACACATTTAATATTTTTTTTAGTATATACTAAAATATATATATAACTATACTAAAAAGTATATTTAGTAATTAGATAATATTTTTAAGATATATACTAAGAAATTATGCATCATTCTCAAGTTCCGGGCATATCATTTTTCTTCATCGTTTTTTATTTCCAGACATTTTTATAGGCTAGTGCTCAAAATATTATTAATGCATTAACTTACCCTGCCAACAAGTTGCAGATGTATGAATGCTTTCAGAGTTCTGATTGGTTTATTCAGAATCAGCCATTAACAACGTCAATGGACAGAGTTAACAAAAGCTAGTGAGTGGTGGAAGCCTGTTCGCAGAGACAAGGTACCAGCAGTTTTGCCACGGTAACCGAGGGTCTCTCAACTGCTCCTTCCCCTGTATAAGACAATCCACCAATTTTTGGTCTAAAAATTTTAGAAAAATGTATCGTCTTATACGCAGAAAATACAGTATGTAGTTATACTTGAATCTTACCAGGAACGCTCAATAGGGAAAGACCTCTGTAATTCTCACACTGAGTTTTATTTTCTTTTGCACAGATGGGTACTCCAATCACCAGGAATTTAGCCCTCTAAGGCTTTCTGAAATATACAGTGCAACCATTGTAAATCTTATTTACCTCCATATTTGAGCATTTCTGAACAAAATTTATCTATTCCATCTGCCTTTCCACATTTCAAGTTTTTAATGTACTTTTGACTGCATTCCTGTTGGGAGTTTTCTACCATTGTTTGTTTCATTTAAGAATCTTTCAAAGTAATTACTCCAGACATCTAGAATATTCTCGTAGAAAGGCTTATACGCTGCTTATACATAATTATTAATTGACTTCAGGAATTCACAACGTACAATAGAATATAATTAAATTAAACTTTAATATATATTTCCAATATTTCGGCAATGTCACGTTGCCATTTTCAAAGGAACTTATGCATTTCACCAGTATAGCCACTCTGGTCTTGCAGACCATGCTCTGGATACACGCCACAGAATACAGTGGAAAAAAGCCACAACAATACACCATAGCAAGTTCAAGTTTGAAAGACTTTTCATGAAATCAGCCTCAGTCCTAAGAAACATGCCAAACCTCAACAAATTTGGTTGCATGAAACTGCCCCAAATTTGGGAGACATACATCATGAGACATTCAGCCCAATGGCCAAGAATACCTACATAGCCAGCTAGGGGGCACCATCAGGACTTTTAGGAGAAACGATAGCTTCCTGCTTCGTCCTCATTTATTGTATGTAGTGCCTGCGTGCACGTGTCTTTATTGTAAGTTCCTTTGAAAATGGCAATATGATGCCGAAATATTGGAAATATACATTAAAGTTTAATTTAATTATAGTCTATTGTACATTGTGAATTCCTTAAGTCAATTAATAATTATCTAGAGTATGTTTATTTTCACTTTTCACGACACTTTTATCATCTTTGATTCCATTCCTCTTACAGTACTCTTTCCTCCATTTCTAATCTTTTTTTTTTTTTTAATAGCCACGAGAATATCTTGCCACCTTCCAGATATTTATTTTTAAGTTCTTATCACAGTTTTCCCATGAATTTTGTTTAGCTGGTTTTAAAAAGTGCTTCACTTTCTGACATTTTTCCCTGTATTCTGTAAGAGCACAAGCTGACTCACATGCCAGCAACTTTCAATATACTTTCTTTTTTTTCCTACGCTGCCTATTTAACTTTCTTCAAGTGTAGAAACATTACCTCTTGCTAGTAAAGCAGTATTATCCTTTTCCAGGAACACTGATGAGATGTGATCAACAAGAGCTTGACAAAATCATGCTTTCTGGGTGTGAATATTAAGGATGTTAGCGAGGCTATTAGAGCACAAAAGAGTAAGGTGAAAGAGATAATCGTATTGGCTGAAACGAATGATTTAAAAGGAGAAAAGTATGGTATGACAGAAGACATGAAAGAATTGCTGGAAGTAGCAAAAAGAAAAGAGAGAGAGAGAGAGAGAAAAAGTTAAGATGAGTCTGTTGCAGCGATGTGACAGAGCAGATCTGAGAAGGAAGGCCATAACAGCAAATGACTCGATGTACAGGTTATGCAGGATTAGTAGTGTAGAGCTTGTGGATTGAGGCCAGCAGAACAAAATATACAGTTGGATGCTGCTATAGACTAGGGAATAGAAAAGATGATGGAGATAGTATGCATCAGCAAATCGGCTCACTGAGTGGAGGGCAGGTAATTATTATGGGGAATTTCAACTATAGGAACATAGACTGGAAGAAGGAGACGAACATATCGGAGGGATGAAATGGAATTTAAGGGATAATTAACTGAGACAGTATGTGATGGAATATACTAGGGGTTTGAGAATACTCGATCTAGTAATTGCATCGTGTCTAAATGTGTGGAATTTAGAATAAGACAGGAGTATATTGTGGAATTACAGGACTGGTAAGTATGACAAACTCAGGAGATTGCTTGGATTGGTGACATGGCATTTAAAACTGCAAGGGCTGGATGTTGATAGTGCATGAGAAGTGGTAAAGGACTGTTTAAGGGAAGTAATGGCAGACTCCATAACTAGAGTCAGAAGAGTAAATGAAATGGGAGTTAAACGGATGAACATCATCAAGCTGGAGCTGCAAAAAAAAAAAAGAAAAAAAAAAGAAAAGAAACAATTGTGGAAGGAATTTAAGGAGAAAAGTAATCAGCAGGCACATGAACAGTACAAGGCAGGCCAGAAGGGTAACTAGTTGTAAGAAAGGCAAAAGCATAGTATGAAAGGAAGTTTATGCTTACTAAATAACTTAAGGAAATTACAACGTACAATAGAATATACATTAAATTAAACTTTAATATATTTCCAATATTTCAGCAACATCACATTGCCATCTTCAAAGGAACTTACAATAAAGACAAGTGCACGCAAGCACTAAACACAGTAAATGAGAAACGAAGCGAGGAAGCTATGGTTTTCCTAAAAGTCCTGATGGTGCCCCCTCTTGAAATTCTATTGAAATCTAAACCTAGAGATATGGTGATCATCCAAATATATGCTCTTACAGAACAGAATGACGAAGCAGAAATAGATATCATGTATGATGAAATAGAATGGTGTATAAAGGAAGTCGGAGGCAAGAAAGATCAAGTTATTTGTGCTATGGGTGACTGGAATGCAAAAGTTGGATCAGAGAGAACATCTACACACGTGGGTCCATTTGGACTAGGAATTCGGAATGAGAGAGGAAAAAAGCTGATTGATTTCTGTAACAAGCACAATCTCATCATAACTAACACTTATTTTGAGCAAAAACCAAGCGCAAGATACACATGGGAAATACAAAAAATCAATTAGACTATACTGTAGTCAGTAAACGTTACTTCAATGGAATACAGAACTCAAAGGTGATGCCAAGTGCTGACTGTGGATCTGATCAGATCCACAGTCTGATCATAAATTGAATATTTGCCTGAAAACAATAAAATTTAAAAGAAGTCAACCCCTAAAACGGGATCTGCAAATGGTACAAAATCATCATCTCATCATCATCATCTTCCTTATACCCCTCTTTTTACCTTGCGGTGTCGAGGGTCCATTGATCTTCGGACCTCACTCCGTTTTACAGGATAAGGTGGTCAGCCTTATGCCCCGGTGTATCCTATGGCCTGTAGTGTTGAGTTCTCAAGGCCAGTTTGCCTGCTTTGCTGGATGAAAAACCCCAGAATAAACTGGGGAAAAAGCCCTGCTGTCCACACCCAAGACTGGCTAACTTGGCTATAGCTGAGGAAGATCCTTCAGCTCCTCACGTCACCGACGGGAATCGAACCTAGGACACTCCTTCCCCAGGCATATGGTTGCAAAGTGCATAGCCACTAGGCTAACCGCGCAGAAAATCTGATTATAAAATCAAAATTTAATGAAAATATTTCAGAACTGCTGTCGGCACAGTTGCAAAATGAAAATGAACCCTCTAAATGGAATAGATTACAAGCAGCTATCATAACATCTGCTAAAAACCACATCAATAAACAAGAAGAAAGAAAGAAAGAAAAAAACATGGATAACTCAAGAGGTAATCAATCTTATTGATGAAAGAAAAACATGGAAAAGAGGAGCAAATGAAGAAGAAGAAAAGTTAAGATATAAAACTTTGGATAAAAGAATCAAACAGTTATGTAAAAGATTGAAAGAAAACTGGATAAATAGGCAGTGCACTGAGATAGAAGAATTACAAAATAGGAACAAAACCAGAGAAGCATTCCTGAAAGTGAAAGAACTTAATGTAAAAACACAACACACACACAGTCTAATAACATCAAGGACAAAGATGGAAACATACTCATTGATAAGGAAAAGTTAAATGGAAGAAGGGTAGAGTACTTATCACATCTCTATGATGATGATAATGGTAACATGTTGGATGATTCATGACACCTTAAGTTAAACGTAACAACAGATGCCACGCTAACCACAAGAAAGGAGGTAGAACATGCAATCAAGAATCTTCCTAATAACAAATCCCCTGGGTATGATAATATTCTGGCTGAGCTGTTGAAAGCTTTGACTGGCAATAATAACTATTTAGTGGAATCCATTCAGGTCATCTTTAAAACAATACAATTACCTGAAGTTTTTACAACATCTATCTGCATACCAATCCCAAAGAAATAATAATACACAAAATTGCGAGGATTACAGAACTGTGAGCCTAACATCCCATGCATCTAAAATTATTTTAACCATTGTTAACAAACAAATTGAAAGAACCATAAATGGTGAATTGAGTGAACAACAGAAAGGTTCAGAAGAGGAATGGGAACCATTAATGCTATCCTAAAAACACTAATAGAAAGATCACTTGAAAGAAATAGGAACATTTTCATATGCTTCATAGACTTTCAGAAGGCTTTTGACCGGGTAAAACATAATAAAATGTTCAATATATTAGATAAATTAGACATAGAAGATCATGTACTAAAGATTATAAAAATGATTTACACCAAACAGAAAATGCAGCTGTTTAACAATGAGACTTCTGAAGTGAAAATAAAAAGAGGAGTTAGACAAGGTTGTATCCTTTCACCAAATCTATTTAATATCTATAGTGAGACATTGATGAAAAAGATTGAAAAACAAAAAACAGGAATTAGTGTTAATGGTATAAAATACAACAAACTTAGATAAGCTGATGATACCATTCTAATAGCAGAAAACAGAAACAAATCAATCAAATTACTGCAGCTACAAATTGAAGAAGGTAAAGAATTTGGATAGATTTTAATGCAAAAAAAAACCAAATTTATGAAAATCTCAAAAAAAAAAAAAAAAAGCAGATCTCAGCCAGAAATATTGATAAACAACATGAAAATGACCATACAACAGAATACAAATATTTAGGCACCTACTTTACTGCAGATGGAAAGCAAGATAAAGAAATAAAAATAAGAACAGCCATAGCTAAAGATGGATTCTGGAAAAATAAATATCTGCTCAGAAGTTCTGTGAGTGTCGAGACAAAGAAAAGAATGATAAGAACATTAGTGTGGCCAATTTTCACATATGCAAGTGAGACCTGGATATTCAAGAAGAGAGTAAGGCAACAGATAATGGCCTTTGAAATGTGGTGCTATAGTAGAGCAGTGAAAATCCCATCGACAGAAAATGTGACAACTACAGATGTCCCACAGAGAAATTTATTACAGGAAATGATCCAGAGAAAGATGAGATTGGCAGGACATGTACTGAGAGGTTCAGCAGGACAGAGGATATTAACAGTTTTAAAAGGAAAAATTACAGGAAAAGGATCAAGAAGCAAAAAATGAAGGACATGGCTTCAAGATATAAGATCATGGACAGGATCACATGGCTATGCAGAAACAAAAAGGAAAGCCACCAACAGAGAGAACTGGAAGGACATGGTGCTGCACCCTCTCACAGAGGAAGCTATATGAAGAAGAAGAAGCGAATCATCTAATGAACTGATAAGATATTTAGAATAAGGCATTGATAACTTATGTGTGAATAATGCTAGTGGTTATATGTAAATCTGAAAACACACCCCAACTCAACATCACCAGAGTTAAAGATCGGTACTATCAACATAAGAAGCCTGAATGGCAAAGAAATGGAGCTAGCTGAGGAATTAGATAAATCCCAGATCGACATAAACAAAACTGGTGAGCTCTTTTTGAGCAATAAATACAAAATGTTATATTCAGGCAATGACAATCAAGGAAAAGAAGGAGTAGCCATAGTATTGAACACAAAATACGAGGCTAATCTTCTTGAATGGCAATCAGTCGCAAGTAGAGTGATTTGGGCAAATATGAGAATGGGGAACTGGACAATGAGACTTATTTGTGCATATGGTAGCACAGAAGGTTCTACTAAGGTAGAAGTGGAGGAAATTTTTGATGCTAGAAAAAGCAACCGACACAATGAAAAAGAAAAAGTTGGTCCTTCTCGGGGATCTAAATAGCAGAGTAAGAAATGAATGTGAGACATACAAAAATATTTTGGGAAACTTTGGAGAAAAGAGCAAAGCTAATAATAATGGCAAATATCTGTTGGATTTCTGCTCAGGACATGGACTGGTTATTACTAACACCATGTTCCAACATAAAAATGTGCACAAATTCACATGGAGAGAAGAGGCTAGGAATAACAAAAGTCTCATTGACTATGTTATTGTTGATAGTGATGTTTTCTCCGTGGTGCAGGACACCAGAGTGTACAGAGGATTTGAAATTGAAAGTGATCACTATTTAGTCTTGAGCAGGATAAAATTCAATTTCACATTGAAAAGAATAACATGTAAGAAAGTTTTAAAGCGAATAAAAGTTGAGCAGCTCTCAGATGTGCATAGACTAAAATACACAAATATTATTGAAGAAAAAATGAAAGAGTTTGAGAACAGGAATCAAACCTTGGAGATTCAGTGGCAAGCCTTGAAGAAAGCTCTCATTGATTCAGCTAGAGAGGCATGTGGTGAAGGTGTCGGCAAGGATAAAAAAATTAGAACTCCATGGTGGACACAAGAAGTTAAAGAGGCAGTAAAGAAAATGAAGAAAGCATATCAAAAGTTCCTAGCAAATAAGTCAGCTTGTGCTCTTAGAGAATACAGACACAAATGCAAGAATGCTAAACAATGTGTAAAACTAAACAAAAGTCATGGGAGGATTTTGGCAAAAATATAGAAAACAAATATCAAGAGGGTGGCAAAATATTCTGGAGGTTGTTGAAGAAGCTTAAGGAATGGAGGAAAGAGTGCTGTAAAAGGAGTGATAAAGGTTACATGAAAATGGGAGAAAAAAAGATATACTTGAAGTATGGAGTAATTACTTTGAAAAACTGCTAAATGAAACAAGCAGTGATGACAGCACTGTGGTAAAAAACACTGACCAGGTATGCAGTCAGGAATACATATCCATTCCTGAATTAGAAAAAGCCATCAAAGGCTTGAAATCTGGAAAGGCAGCAGGAGTAGATGATATTCGACCAAAAATGCTGAAGTATGGTGGTATAAGAGTCTTACAGTGGCTGCACTGCATAGTTCAGAATGCCTGGACACAGGGACGAATTCCCAATGATTGGTGTAGAGCTCTAATAGTACCCATATATAAAAAGGGAAATAAAACTGAATGTGAGAATTACAAAGGTATTTCCCTACTGAGTGTTCCTGCCAAGATCTATGCAAGTATACTTGAGAAACGGTTGAGAAGAATTGTGGAAGAAAAGCTTGGTGAAGAATAAGCTGGATTCAGGCCAAATAGAGGCTGTCAGGATCAGATCTTCACTTTACGACAAATAATCGAGAAAGCATGGGAATATAACAAAGATCTGTATTTAAGTTTTGTCGATTTGGAAAAGGCATATGACAAGGTGCCAAGAGAGAAGCTATTCAATACGCTACAGCTATATGGTATCAATGGCGGCATTATATCAAGCAATACTTAGTCTTTATTTGAGTTGTAAGTCAACAGTTAGAATTGAAGAAAGTACAGGAAGATGGTTTAATGTTAAATATGGTGTGAGACAAGGATGTACATCATCCCCTCTGTCATTCATTATCTATATGTATCACAATGTCAGCTCTTTGCTTTATGCAGATGATGTTATACTTCTAAATAAATCCGCTACAAGTCTGCAAGATTCTCTGACTAAATTGAATAACTGTTGTAATATATATGGTATGAAGATCAGCAATAAAAAGTCAAAGACAATGAAAATAGGCAGAATCGTTGAAAATGTCAACTGTGTTGTGAATGGAGAGAATGGAGAACCTGTGGATCAAGGACCATCATCAAATTTCTGCCATGTACCCTCAAGGGGTGTACAGGATATGATAGTACTACATGAAAAAATTACATCATTACTAACTTCCTATCTACAATTTTCCTCCAAATCAGTCTGTTACTTGTCAAGAATCCAACATTATCAGATCTTATATTTCTGTCGTCTAAGACACTTTGTACCTTATCAATCCACCTATATCTTGGTCTTCCTTTGGGTCATTTTGCTGCCAACCTGGCAGAGAACACTTGTTTTGCTAATCTTTCTTCACCCATTCTGTTTAAGTGACCATACCACCTGAGATTAGCTCTGCTAATGCATTCCTGGATGTTGAAAATGTCAAGTTCTTTCCTAATATCCTCGTTTTTAATATGATATTGCCATTGATGCCATCTGTTCACGCTTATAATCTTTCTCAGGAACTCTCATATCTGCAGTCTCTAGTCTTTGGTGAAGTGTTTTACTTCTGACCCAGCTCTCAGATCCATAAGTTAAAACTGGTTTGAACACTGTTTTGTATACAGCTAATTTAGTGTTCCGACTAATTTCTCTCTTATTCCATATGAATTTATTCAATTGACTTCCTACCATACCAGCTTTGCTGATTCTGTTGTCTATTTCTATATTTAATTTACCATCTTCAGTAAAAAATCATGCCTAAGTAGCTGAAATGTTTCACTTGTTCCACAGGTTCTCCATTCACAACACAGTTGACATTTTCGATGATTGTGCCTATTTTCACCGTCTTTGTCTTTTTATTGCTGACCTTCATTCCATATCTCTTACAACAGCTATTCAATTTAGTCAGAGAATCTTGCAGACTTGTAGCGGATTTATTTAGAAGTATAACATTATCCGCATAAAGCAAAGGGCTGACATTAACATCTCCAATTTTGATATCATGTTTAATACCACTTTCCTTCATAATGTGATCCATATAGATAATGAATAACAGAGGGGATAATGTACATCCTTGTCTCACACCAGATTTAAGATTAAACCATCTTCCTGTACTTCCTTCAAGTCTAACTGCTGACTTACAACTCAAATAAAGACTAAGTATTGCTTGATATAATGCTCCATTCACACCATATAATTGTAGCGTATTGAATAGCTTCTCTCTTGGCACCTTGCCATATGCCTTTTCCAAATCGACAAAACTTAAATACAGATCTTTGTTATATTCTCATGCTTTCTCGATTACTTCTTGTAAAGTGAAGATCTCATCCTGACAGCCTCTATTTGGCCTGAAACCAGCTTGTTCTTCACCAAGCTTTTCTTCCACAATTCTTCTCAACTGTTTCTCAAGTATACTTGCATAGATCTTGCCAGGAACACTCAGTAGGGAAATACCTTTGTAATTCTCACATTCAGTTTTATTTCCCTTTTTATATATGGGTACTATGAGAGCTCTACTCCAATCATCGTGAATTCGTCCCTCTGTCCAGGCTTTCTGAACTATGCAGTGCAGCCACCGTAAGACTCTTATACCACCATACTTCAGCATTTTTGGTCGAATATCATCTACTCCTGCTGCCTTTCCACATTTCAAGCCTTTGATGGCTTTTTCTACTTCAAGTATGGATATGTATTCCTGACTGCATACCTGGTCAGTGTTTTTTACCACAGTGCTGTCATCACTGCTTCTTTCATTTAGCAGTTTTTCAAAGTAATTACTCCATACTTCAAGGATATCTTTTTCTCCCGTTTTCATGTCACCTTTATCATCTCTAACTCCTTTTACAGCACTCTTTCCTCCATTCCTAAGCTTCTTCAAGAACCTCTAGAATATTTTGCCATCTTCTTGATATTTATTTTTATAGAGTTATACTAGGTGCATAATTGAAACTGGAATATGGTAATTGTATGCATCCATAATATTGTATGTAAAAGTTATTACTTATTTTTTGTGACGTAAAATTTGATTGTTGAGAATTAAGTGAGCTATTATGAGAGGATACCTTGAATGTTATAATTGATTGCATGATTGAAACTGAGATTTTTTTGGGGGCGATCTTCCCTGATTTTATGTATTGTGAATAATTATTCAATTTGTCATTAAATATGTTTTATTATTATTATACAAAGGTGTCGTCTGAATTATCTTTTGCAATGCACTGATCGAAAAAACTTAATTCGAGCATTTAAGCGGGAACCATAAGATAAGAAGGCAGTTAAGATAGAGAACGCATTTGAAGCCATGACTTGACCAAAAAAGGATATATAACTGATTAATTAGAATCTACTGTGTGTATGAATATCATCTCCATTAGGAGAACTTTAGTGAAGCAGTCAAAAATAAATAACATGTACCATTCCTCTCCAGAACTTTTGCAGCTGAGAATAGCAACTCACTTCCTCCAACAACACCAAGAATAGCTCACAGCATGCCTAATCTGGTCTTCTGCTATACAGACATCAGGAGACTGAATAGTGCATAGCAACAAATGTTCTAGTCCTATCAAGAGCAGATGACAGCAACTTGTTAATATCCACTCCCCCAAACCGTACTCCAAATTTAATATCCATCAAATAGATTCTTTTCAGTTTATTATATGGCACAGACTAGAGTAGAGAAGCAAGCTGCTATTCAATCATCAAACTATTATCAATCACTGGAGGAATAACAATTAATTAATTGCCAATTAATTAGCAATCACCAAAATGGATTCCTTCACTTTCACATCAGATTTACTATCCAACATTATCCATCTTTGTAAACATGAAATGGAAAGGTTTGAAGATCTTCGCATAGTTGTTCTTAACATTTCAAGGCATTTAACAAAGTCTGGCATTGAGGGTCACTTATCAAACTACCATCTTATGGTCTGCCTTCTATCTTTTGCAAATAGGTTGCCAGTTTCTTCTCTCGTTCACTATGTGATGCATTCTGACTTAATTTCTTCCAATTTCCTCTGCAACGTTAGAGTATCCCAGGATCTGTACTTTCACCACACTCATCATCATCATCATCAAATTCCTGCCATGTACCCTCAAGGGGGTGTACAGGATATGATAATACTACATGAAAAAAATTACATCATTACTAACTTCCTATCTACAATTTTCCTCCAAATCAGTCTGTTACGTGTCAAGATTCCAACATTATCAGATCTTATATTTCTATCGTCTAAGGCACTTTGTACCGTATCAATCCACCTATATCTTGGTCTTACTCTGGGTCATTTTGCTGCCAACCTGGCAGAGAACACTTGTTTTGCTAATCTTTCTTCGCCCATTCTGTTTAAGTGACCATACCACCTGAGATTAGCTCTGCTAACGCATTCCTGGATGCTGACAATGTCAAGTTCTTTCCTAATATCCTCGTTTTTAATAAGATATTGCCATTGATGCCATCTCTTCATGCCTATAATCTTTCTCAGGACTCTCATATCTGCGGTCTCTAGTCTTTGGTCAAGTGTTTTACTTCTGACCCAGCTCTCAGTTCCATAAGTTAAAACTGGTTTGAACACTGTCTTGTATACAGCTAATTTAGTGTTCCGACTAAATTCTCTCTTATTCCATATGAATTTATTCAATTGACTTCCTACCATACCAGCTTTGCTGATTCTGTTGTTTATTTCTATATTTAATTTACCATCTTCAGTAAAAATCGTGCCTAAGTAGCTGAAATGTTTTCCTTGATCCACAGGTTCTCCATTCACAACACAGTTGACATTTTCAATGATTCTGCCTATTTTCATTGTCTTTTTATTGCTGACCTTCATACCATATCTATTACAACAGCTATTCAATTTAGTCAGAGAATCTTGCAGACTTATAGCGGATTTATTTAGAAGTATAACATCATCCGCATAAAGCAAAGAGCTGACATTAACATCTCCAATTTTGATATCAGGTTTAATACCACATTCCTTCATAATGTGATCCATATAGATAATGAATAACAGAGGGGATAATGTACATCCTTGTCTCACACCAGTTTAACATTAAACTATCCTCCTGTACTTCCTTCAATTCTAACTGCTGACTTACAACTCAAATAAAGACTAAGTATTGCTTGATATAATGCCCCATTGACACCATATAACTGTGGCATATTGAATAGCTTCTCTCTTGGCACCTTGTCCTATGCCTTTTCCAAATCGACAAAACTTAAATACAGATTTTTGTTATATTCCCATGCTTTCTTGACTATTTGTCGTAAAGTGAAGATCTGATCCGGACAGCCTCTATTTGGCCTGAATCCAGCTTGTTCTTCACCATTCCTTCTATAAATAAATTACCCTCTCTTGTTATCTTCCAATCCTGTCCATAGTTTAGTTAATGACAGTACAATGCTCTTTCCTTTGTCGATTGACAAAACTACAGTGCTCAAACAATCCAAACTTCAAGCACTTCCATAACCATTAAACAATAATCTCGCTAACCATTCTCCAGTGAGGTGGAAACACCCATGTCAACTTGAATGCTACCAAAACAGTGTCCTGTTTCATTTCTTGCAAAATCTCACTTAACCTCCCTTTTCCTTTGTATGTTAATACCCAGATCTTCAGATTTCTTTTCTCATGTTGAATTATGTCCTACTGTATCCTAATACAGATTATATCCATTATCTCTTTGGTTTCCAAAAAAACTTCCTATCCTTTTCCATTCATGACATGCCATCTCATTTGTACACATGCTAATTATACACAAATCTCAAATCTGCTTAACATATGATTAGTTTGATATTGAATGGATTTTGTTTATTCATAAACAAACCACCTAATTAAATCCATACCATTTATTTAGAAGAAAATAAACAGGAAAATGTACAATTCTAAAACACAGTTTTTCTTTTAACTATAAGCAAGAAAAATCAGGTGGTAGAGCAACAGATGAAGTGCAATATATAAGACAGAAGTACCAACTATGGCATCTTTTGAAGGTCATGAGGTGGGTAGTTTAAACCCATTATTAAGGATATCGATATCTTTAATAACACCTGTATGTTAATTCTCTGTTTCCACTTAAATTAGAGTAACATTTGGATTTACTTTATTCACTTTTGTTGTAATAAATATGGATATCCTTTTCCTTCTAATGCCAACATGTTTGGCTGAGAAGTTGGCATATGTACTCCCTCCAACTCATAGGCTGTAGGTTTAACTCCCACAGCACAGTGTGAGATTATAAAAAAATAAATAAAATAAAAAATATTTTTTAAAAATACTGGAGGCCTGAAGTCTCTCGAAAAAATGTCCTATTTAGTCTCTAAAGCAGTTTCCAGATAATATAATCAATTCAGAGTACTAATACCAATGTACTATAGCCTAGTAGTCTTTTGTGAGTGGAATTCATATTTAAAAATAATGAAATAAAGTAGTAGAATTCAGTTAATTAAAACACACCGATTTTCTTTTTAATAATTCAGTGTTAATAACTACAACTTTTTCTATATTTATCAAAAAATGTGTCATACCAATACATTATTTATTGCAAAGTGGCACATATCACAGAAAAACAAATCAACTGTAGGTTTTTTTTTAACATTCAACCTATCAAGATCATTCGAAATCCATTCATCTTCTTGTTCTCATATAATTTTTAATTAGTTTTAATTTGGAGGAACTCCTTTGTTTGAAACTACATAGTCTTGCCATAAATACTATTACAACTTCACACCTCTGCACTGCACACAGAATTGAACTAACACAGTTCCGTTAGTGGTGCTGTGTGCAGCCAACAGTTTATCAGTAGAGAGAGAGAGTTGTCCAGCTGTATTGAGTTAACATGAAGTGGGGAGATTATAAGAACTATGTAGCTGTAATAGCACTTCACAAGGTTGGAATGCAGCCACCTGTTACTTTCAACATCCTAAAGACACTCAAGATCAGTAGAATGTTTGATTATTGGACTATTAACCATCATAACGATATAGAAAACGCATCTGACTACTCAAGAAGAAGCTGACCATGCTGCATTAGGATGCAACAGTTTGTAAGGATTGTGAAGGCACGCCTCCACTGTAATCCTGTGAAGATGTAGAGAGAGTGATGTCGGGAGAGATAAATTTCACAGAAAAGTATGTCCTGTGTACAAACTGATGATCTGGGAGTGAGAGCCTTACTGGACACTTCCTAACACAATAACTTATGCCACAGAGGGTGATAAAATCAAAGGCACATCTCTGGCAGTACATAAACAGACACAGAAATATCGTATTCACAGATGAGAAGATTTTCATTGAAGAGTCATTTAACCCCCAAAATATGCTTCAGATGGTCGCACATTATATGTCACAGCATCCATGATTCAGAGCAGTTATCACCACATGTCAGTGATGGTTTGGTGGAAGTGATGTATCAGGGGGTATCCAAGTTGCATTTCTGTGAGAAAGGGGTCAAAACCTCTGCCAAAGTGTATCAAGACATCATGCTGGAACCTGTGGAACAGCCTGTGAACAACACCTTGTTTCATGGTAGGCAGTGGACCTTCGAACAGGACTCAGCCCCTGCAAACAAAGTGATGACCACACAACAGTGGTTGAAGGCAAATGTTCCCAACCACATATCATCATCTGATTGGCTGTCTGGGAGTCCTGGTATGAATCCATTGGACTGAAGTGGATTTGGAGCAATTAGTGGCATTGGATGTTATGTGGCCTCACAGACTTTGGACGGGCATGAAGGCAAAAGGATGGGGTGGAACATTTCGAACATTGAGTGCTGCTATATGCACATTATACATGTGGTTCGTGTGTGCTGAAAGCTGTAAATGATTTTCTGATAGATCAAAGGTTTATGCACTGCTCAAGTTTTAACAGCATTTATGGATAGACTAGATACAATAAATAGAACAGTTAACATAATATGTAGTGCAGATGCAATATCAGGGCAAATTTGATGACTTATGTGACTGCTTGTTCTGCACATGAGATTAAGCTCCTCAAGGTAGGGATCAGATAAATACATATCCTTCATTTAGAAAACAGCCTATTTTATGCAACTTTAGCATACTGATAAGCAAACATTAACTACCACTATCTAGTAAAGGTACAAACCAAAGGATTTAGGTAAAAACAAATATGGTGCCATCCAACTAGTTCAACAAAAAAGTGCATTTTAAACATTCAATGATTGTGAATTTTGCTTCCAGATACAACATGCTATACTAGTGCACAGAGGGCAATTCCTGGAAAATATGGCTGAAATTAATTTAAAACAATGTAACTGTCAAAGAACTGAACAAGCTTTCATGCCTTGTGCAGGATGTGATCCTGTGGCTTTTGCAATAAGCAAATAGTGCTTTTACCAAATGAGCTACAAAGACAAGTAAGGAATGTAGCTTTATTTTAAAAAAATACATTTCATCCATCTTTACAATACACATAACTGTCATTAATTATGCAGACTAAAATTTTATTTAAAAAAATGTGATCAGCATGAAGTAATAATGTGGAAAATAAAGTGTAATCTTGGTTCATATTCCAATTAAGATGCAAAGAACTTTCATAATTTCTTTTCAAATAAAGATGAGTTGGCTTGTCTCATATGAAGATAGCAGGTTATTTTCCCCATAACAGACAAATCAGCCAAAGAATATATATATATGTGCAAGTGACAGGAAATAATGAGCCTCCATAGCTCAGTCATTATAGATGAAACCCTTTAGTCAGAAAGACCTGGGTTCAATTCCCGTCAATGACGTGAGGAGCCTTTATCTGGTCTCTTTCGACAAAAGGTGAGTTAGTCAGTCTCATACAGAAACTTTTTTCACCCCCCCCAGAACAAGCAAACCAGCCTTGTGAACAGGCGCATTTACAGAAATAGGGCACACTGGGAGGCATAAGGCCAATCACCTTATCCTCGAGACGGTTGCAAGAATAAAAAACCTTGACGCCGTTAAAAGGTAGAAGAGGAAGATTAAGAAAGAAAGGCAGGGAAATAATAAGATTATGCAGATAGAGGGAGTTATTAAGCTGCACTATCAAAGCACTTATGATTAGATTTCTGTGAAGTCAAGATATCTGATATGACAGACCTCTGAAACTAACAACTTAAGGGGAAAGACGAGATGTATTTGTAGTAGATGAGATGAAAATTTCACTGATAACAGTCAAAACTACTATCATACACAGTTTCACAGTGATGATTACAATCACTTGCTACACATAATGCTGAAAATATCATGGCATCTTGCTTCATATCTGAAAATTCCAATCAGTATGAATATAAAGATCATGTTCAGAATTCCTTTTACCTGCTGTGATGTACAAAGAGTTTTTGACCAATATGTTGAGAAAATTCTTTGTACATAGAGCAGGTTTCTAAACATACTGTTAATGTTCTTAAAGAAAAACTCAATTTAACAACCATGTTCATATCTATTTAAAAAAAGAATCAGTGAATCAACTTCCATCACAGATACTGATACCACTTTCCCTGCCTGCAATCCCAATTTATCCACTTCATTCAATGAATGAAGGGAGTGGATAAATTATTTCCACTTATTTCATTTCCCCTCACACACAAGGAATTTCTTTCCAAAACATAAGAAGTTGTACAAGTAATACCTCTGCTGTGACATCATAAGAAATTAGTTTAAGATGATATATTCTGTTACGTCTGTAAAGCAGGGTTTCCTTATTGTACAAAAATAAATAAACGAATTACAAAAAAAAAAAAAAATCTTGTATAAAATCAATAAAACATGGGGGGGGGGGATTCTTAGCGCACCCACGATATATGATCACAATCGCACCCGGTTGTGAAGCGCAAAGCCTAGTGGCTTTGCGCTTCACAACCATATGCCTGGGAAAGGAGTGTCCTAAGTTCGATTCCCATCGCCAACGTGAGGAGCTTAAGGATCTTCCTCAGCCATAGCCAAGTTAGCCAGGCTTGGGTGTGGACAGAACCCCCCCCCCCAGTTTATCTGGGGGTTTTTCATCCTGCAAACAGGCAAACCAGCCCCGTGAACACACGGATCTACAGCCATAAATACTTAACCCCCTCCCCCCATGAGGAGGCTCAACTTGCCCCAATAGGGACGAAGGAGAAAAGGGAGGGAACTCTATACGAATAAATAAATAAATGAATAAACAGTATAGGAATGAATGAATGTACTTACCACCTGTTAACTGAGATGCATTTGTAAAATTTCCAAAAGTGCCATTCTGAGCAGCCTATGGAAGGAGAAAAAAAAAAGATGGCAAAATAAATATCACCATGAAGAAATAAAACTTGGTCATGTATATATATATATATATATATATATACAAATTTTATTATAAATATAATTTATATATATATATATATAAATTATTTGGCCAGTCTGGTTGGCCGAGTGGTTAGTGTATCTGCTCTCCAAATTATTTTTATTTTCAACATAATCTCCCTTAACACTAATACATTTATTCTAGTGATGCTCCAGTGCCATTATCCCATCCCTGTAGTGGTTAGATTTAGATGTAAGATCTGCAAAATACCCCTCTACAGCTGCAATCACTTCTTGATTCGAAGAAACAAGGTGACCAGTGAAGAAGAGTTTTAGTTTTGGGAAGAGATAGAAGTCAGAGGGAGCCAAATCTGGGAAAAAGGGTAGATGTTCCAACAATTCATAGTGCAGATCCCTTAATTTTCCCATTGCCAAAACACCTTTGTGAGCAGGCGCTTTGTATTGATGAAAGATGATTTTTTTCTTCTGTAAACCGGGTCTTTTCTCAAAAATTTTTTTGTCTAGTCTGGTTAAAAGATCTGAATAATATTCCCCGGCTATTGTTTTACCCTTTTCAAGATAATTAATAAACAAGATGCCTTTAGCATTCCAAAACACCGATGCCATTACCTTTCCTGTTGATGGAACTTTGTCTTCTCTGGCACTGAACAACCGGTTTCTGTCCACTGTTTTGACTGCTGTTTGGATTCTGGTTTGTAATAGTAAATCCAAGTCTCATCAATAGTAATAAATTGATGCACAAAATCAGTTTTATTCTTATTAAAGTGTTCCAAGCACTGTTCAGAGATTTTCATACGAGTGCATTTTTGATCTGCTCTGAGCAAGCTTGACACCCATCTTGCGCAAAGCTTTTCATTTGCAATTCTTCATGTAAAATATACCCTACATGTTCTTTTGAAATGCCTATAGTCTCAGCAATTTCACGCACTTTGACTGGCCGTCATCCAATACCATATCATGTACTTGAGCAATGATTTCTGGTGTTATTACACTTGCTGGATGTCCTTCACTTGGATCATCTTCAAGGCAGGCATGGTCACGTTTAAACTCGGCAGCCCATTTCTTAATTGTCAGACACGAAAGAGAAGAGTGCCCATAAACTTTCATGAACTTAAATGAATTTCTTTTGGCACTAAACCTACTTTTACAAAGAATTTTATAACTGCACGATACTCAATTTTATTCATTTCAATGGATACAGACAACACTTTTGCTTCAGACAGCTGTATAAAACAAACTACTTGATAGAATGACTTGCAATTTCACATGGATGCTTATGACAGATGTACTAACATAGAAAAGAAAAAAAATCTTGTCGATAGTGTTGTCATCTATGGTCAAGGCCGAGAACATTTCAGACCAACCTCATAAGCTGTATACAATTCAGAGAAGAGAATGATGTGTTTCCATATGACACTGAATTTTTATTCAAAAGATAATTAATATCCTATGTACAGATTGTAATTCATGATAACTTGCTTAGGAAATATAACTGTCATCACCAATAAGCTCATGACTAATCTTGAGATTTACACCTGATCTTTCTGAAGAGAACTAATGAATTGAAAAGAATGTTGTTTGGTAGCTAAAACTCTCACTCCCAAACATAAATAAAAGATGAATATGTAAACTATCTGATCACCCCTTCACAATAGCAGCTATAGCTCTATACATATCAACCATGGCATATACAGATATAAAGGAAAGCATAAGGTCTTGCTATTTTCATAGACGAACAGTGATAGTAAAATGGGCCATACAGAAAAGCTCAGTGACTTTTGATGTGACACTATTGTAGGGTGCCACATCAAAAGTTTGTGAAATTTCTGTCCTACTGCAGCTATTCTGATCAACTAAGTGATGTTATTGTGAAGAGGTGGAAACACCTAGGAACAACAACAGCAAAATTGCAACCTGGTGGGCTGCATAAAATCACAGAGCAGAACGGCCAAGTGCTGAAGCATGAGACACACAAAAATTACCTGTCTGTGGTTGAAACACTAGTTGCAGAGTTCCAAAAATGCCTCTGAAAGTAATGCCAGCACCACAGCTGTTCATCGGGAGCTGAAGTACTTGGGTTTTCATGGCTATATCACACACAGCCTACTGTCAGCAAGGGCAAAGCCAAATGTCAGATGGAAGTGGTATAAAGCTCCCCACAATTGGATTTGGAGCAGTGGAAGTGCCTTCTCTATAGTGATGAATCATGCTTCATCAACTGGAAGCATGACAGATGCCAGGAGAATGTTGAAACCCTAGTCTACCCAAATGTGTGGTGCCAGCTGTGAAGTTTGGCAGAGGAAGCATTGTGATCTGGGGTAGTTTTTCATGGTTTGGACTGGGTCCCTTAATCAAGTGACAGGGAATCTCAATGCTGCAGCCCTTAATTACATTCTTGACAATTCTGAGCTTCCATTTATGGCAACAGTTTAGTGAAAGCCCTTTCCTGAATAAATACAACAATGCCCAATCCACAAAGCAAGAAATATGCAGGAATGGTATGATCAGATGAGTGTTGAAGAACTTGACTGGCCTGCACAGAGCCCTCATCTCAATCCCATTGAACAGCTGTGGAGTGAAGTAGAATGCCAATTGTGAGCTAGGCTGAACTTCCTGATGTCTGTGACCAACCTCACTAATGCTCTTCTGGAAGACTGGATGGGAATTACTGTAGCCCATGCCAAAATATAGTGGCAAGCTTCAGAGAAGACTATTATAAGCAGATGAAGGTGGAACAATTCTACATTAATGCCTTTCATATTAGAGTGAGAATTGGGGTGAGCAGGCATCCAGATATTTTTAATATGGTATTGTATATTTAACATTTTTCAAGTTTCTATCTTTTAAGTAGTAATGCTAAAGCAACTCATGCCAAAGGTATACATTACCTCAATGATCATGAGCAATCTACTGATCATTTTTGAAACTTTTTTAAAGTTTAAAAATGCAAATGCTGTTTACCTTCATATTATTATAAAATATAAATATTAATCAGTCAGACTAGTTGGTTGAATTGACAGCATATCCACTATACAAATTAAAATTTTGAATCTTCCCGTGGATGGTTGGCATGTGAATTCCATTGCCTGTTGACCACCAATCTGTTTACTGAAGGTCTCGAGTGGTTTGAAATAACAGCTAACCCCTAGTCTACTCAGAATATTCAGGAATGACAGGTTTAGAATCACAGATGGGATTCACATAAAATTCCTTCCTTTTAATAAGGTTCAGTGGCAAGGTGAAAAATTTTAGGACTGTTCCCTTCATTAATCATATTCTTTCAATTATTGATAAGATAGTTCTTTGATCAATAATTGAAAGGAGTCCTTTCAATTATGTTGTTTCATGTTTATACAATGTTTTCCTAGTGGTTCAAGACACAAGAGTATACAGAAGATTTAAAATTGGAAGTGATTATCATTAGTCTTAAGCAGGATAAAATTGAATTTCATACTAAAGAAGAGAGTGTATGAAAGATTTAAAATGAATCATAGTTGAGCAGCTTTCAGATATGAACTGTAGACTAAAATACACAAACATCATTCAAGAAAAAACGAAAGAGCGAAAACAAGAACCAAACCTTGGAGGTTTGGTTCTTGTTTTGTTCAGTGGCAAACCTCAGAGAAAACATTGATTAATTCAGACAGAGAGGTATGCAGTGAGGTTATCTGGAAGGATATAAAAGTATACAGAGGATTTGAAATTGGAAGTGATCAACTGAGCACTTCCATTTTCATGGTGGACTCAGAAATTTAGCAGCAGTGAAGAAAAAACAAAAAAGAGAAAGCATATGAAAAGCTCCTGGCATGTAAGTCATCTGATCAGATTTTTGCTTTAAGATAAATGAGAAATCATGGAAATACAGATCCTTGTTATATTTCCATGATTTCTCATTTATCTTAAAGCAAAAATTTAAATTTCATAAATATGGAAAAGGCATATTACAAGGTGCCAAGTGGAAAGCTATTCAAAATGCTACAATTATATGGTATAAATGGGATTATATCAAGCAATATTTAATTTTTTTTTAGTTGAAAATCAGCAGTTAGAACTGAAAAAGGTACAGAAAGATGAAATGATGTTAAATCAGGTGTGAGATAAGGATGTACATTATTCCCCTTTGTTATTCATCAATGATATTATCAAATTTTGAAGAATCAAATTATGAAGTGGTATTAAGCCTAGTGGCAAAATTGGATATTATAATCTCAGCTCTTTACCTTATGCATATGATATTATATTTCTAAATAAATCTAGCACAAGTCTGTAAGATTCCATGACTAAATTGAATAACTGTTGTAGTAGATGTGGTATGAAAAATCAGCAATAAAAAGACAAAGATGATTAAAATGAGCAGAAACACTGAAAACATCAAACTACATCCTGAATAGAAAACCAATAGAGCAAGTAAAACATTTCAGCACAATTAAAACATTTTAGTCACAATTTTTAGTGAAGATGGCAAATTAAATATGGAAATAGACAACAGAATTAGCAAAGCTGGTATGGTAGGAAGTCAACCAAATAAATTTATGTGGAATAAGAGAGAAAATAGTTGTATACATGATAGTGTTTAAACCAATTTTAACTTGTGGATCTGAGAGCTGGTTTGAAATAAAACACTTGACTAAAGACTGGAGACCACAGATATGCAAGTTCTGAGAACGAGTTGGCAGAACTAATCTTTGACGATATGGTAATTTAAAGAGAATGGGAGAAGAAAGATAAGCAAAAGAACAACATTTGCTTTCATTAGCAAAACAAGTGTTCTTTGGTGGCAGGAAAAAGTTCCATAAAAGACATAAATATAAGATCTGATAATATGGAGTCTTGACAGAAAACAGACTGATTTGGAGGAAAATTGTCATTGGATGTTAGTAATGATATGACTTTTCATGTAGTACTGTCATAATATCCTGTATTCCCTCCTAGTGTACATGTCAGGAATTTGATGATGTTTTACAGTTCTTTGTAACTAGTCTTTCAACATCAGTAGTACAATCTACCTCATCTTCCACATATGCAGAGAATGGAATTGGTATAAAAGATATTGTGCTTAACAGCTTTCCTTAAAAGCTTTATCAATGCTAAAATAAGGCATCTGATCCTACTTGAGTCTAAGGCTGTTAATTATACATATTCTGTAGCCAATTTCGTTTGTCTTGTAGAATAAAAATCCCCTGTTTCCAGGAAGAATACTCTGCCAACTCCATGTGAGGTGACAGAGTATTCTCTCTGGAATACTCATCTTCAGTTGAAAAGTCTTTACACAGGCTGTTAACGTCCTAAATAGAATTTGAACTCAGATCCTTCCAGCCAAATGGATGACCACCTACTGATCAGAAGCTCATTAGGGCAGTCATGCCATATAAATAATCCACAAACATTAAGATCAGAAAAATGAAATTCTTGTCAATGCCCTTTGCATAAAAGTATTTTAAAGAAAATTTATGCCAACATGATACTTGGGTGACAAAGGACAATATTGTCACAGGAATAGAATGTAAGGGATATTGTTTTCGGGGATGAAAGATGGAGCAGGACTGTAGAAGTGATAATTCCAATGACTAAAGTTGGGGAAAGAAGTGTATTTAACGTTATCTGGTGTGATAAAATCCAAATGTTCTTTGAACTATTGGCTTTTATAGTTGCCTGTTGCTATATGCCAAGAAGAGCAGAAAGGAATGTGGATGACATGTAGTAGCAAATTATCTCAATAAGAACAGGTAGAGTAATTATGGTAAAGACCAATTATGAGAACACCAACTGGATAGAGAAAAGGGAACACATAAGGAAAGAAACTGAATTTATGCAGCTATCGAGAGACAATTACCTGAAACCACATGTGATGGACAGGATTCAGAGTACTGCATCTGATGAGAGCATCAGAGAATTTGTCCATTGTTACGTTGCTTTCACTGTATTTTACTTTATTCTATATCTAATTAGCTCGCTATCTAATGTTGTGCCTTAAATATTAATTCAGTACTATTTCCTTTTCAGATACTGGCAAAATTTATTTTTATGCTGCGCCAGCCGATATCCTATAATGGAAGAGACTTTTGTTCAGGGAAACAATTCTAAATTCAAAAGGGATACACACAATAATTAATCTTACGCTAGCACCGAGCAGATTCAGTTAGCAGTCGTAACCTGAATCTCACTTAAACTACAATATCTAAATTCCTTCCCGCCAAAAAGGTTCTATTTCACAAGTGGTGGTTTGAATTCATAATCAGGCATAAACTCAGGTATAAGGTATAAAACATATTTATTAGAAAAGCACAAAACATTTGTACAGTTAAGAAAATTGAAACATTCAATAGAACAAAACTCACACTGAGTCAAGGTTCATACTAAATCACATCAATTAAGTTGAGTAAGCTAAATCCTTCAATTATGAAAAGATAAGATTAAGTGTAAGCATAACACTACTAGGTTATAATTCCTTCCACAAGTTATTCATTGAATACACATTAAACACTTTCATTAATATTCTATCAAAAGTTATCTTAATTCTAAATTCCATTAGTCAAGCCTAGTCATTCTCAATCAAAATATTGTCTATCAACAAGTCTTCTTTGTTACACAGAGTTAAACTAATTCAATCAAATTCTCACTTAAAAGTTCTCTAGAAAAATGTCCTTAGCTTACAGTATACACAAAACTCCCTTTCTTCAAAGCGATCTTAACATAGAATGAAATTCTTTACATTACCGGATCCTTTCTGATTGTTATAACGCTATCACATGTAGATCTGGGTTACCTTCCTGTATAGTTGTCGGCTGTCTCTGCGTCTGGCGATTCACTATGCTAACCCTGAATCACTTCCGGACTTTGGTGTATTTACTACCACTTCTCAGGAAACTTCCTCCGTTCTCTTTGATGGGACTTTTTTCGAAGGCTAGATTCTGCATAAGCAGTCATATCACAATCAGCTTCGCTTGGAAATCCTCAAGCATTCTCAGGAATAGGCCTCGTCGTCCGACATCATTGTAATCGACCCACCGCTCTCTCACAAATCGCCCGACAAACCTCCCAAGACTGGAATCCAGGAACCGAAGAATGAAAAAGCCCTGTAATATTGCGCGCATCGTCCTTTATTCACCCTTTTGTGCGCCCCTATTCGATGTGTCTTTTGCCGCACGAACCTCACAGTTCATGCCCCTTGGGTGATCCCACAGTCTCCCTAATCTGTTAGGTTACCGTATTCCAGGTAGTCGTTCTGACGTCACTTTCCGCGTAGGTACAGCCTCCAGCGCTACACTCGACTCATACAGATTACATAGGATTACTACTTATTATCTGTTTGGAAATTTCGTAATGCACCAGACAGCTTAATGGGATGTACAAATAATTTAACAATTCCCTTACACAATTCTCACTATTCTAACACAAAATTCTGTTTCTGAATTCAGTTATACAGGAATAAACTTCAGTATATAGCACATATAGAATACATTTTATCACATGACACAAGGAAATTTTCATAATTATGTGCTGATGTGCAGGTATCTCCTTAATTAGTAATATTTAGTATGTTAAATTCTGAATAAAGAATTTGCTTGTAAAGTTCTCCATTCAGGATCTAACACCATACACCAACTAGAGAGAATCTTCATAAATGAGTACATGTGGAAGAACAAAGCTGGTGATTATGACATAGTTGAAACTGTGGAATGGCTTAAGAAACTGCAAAGGAAGGGTGCTAATGATGCCTGGAAAATATTCAAGGGATACTTAAGGAAAGCAGTATCAGGAAGATAATCAGCTTTTGCAGTTACTCCTTCATTAAGTAAAAGCTAAAAAGAAGAAAATGTCTTTGAGGATATGTATATATAAGGAGAAAGATGATCGAGCAGGCTCATGAGCAATACAAAACACAAGCAATGTGACTACCAGGGAAGAAAGGCAAAATAAGATTGAGAGAAATTAGACATGTAAAGTGAAGGATATCCCAAAACTTCTTTCGTTATGTGGTAAGCAAAAGGAAGAATGATTATTTTAATGAACGCTGACAGGAAGACTGTAAAATCAGCGTTCATTAAAATAATCATTTCATAATCATTCTCCCTTTTGCTTACCACATAACAAAAGACATTTTTGGGATATCCTTCGGTTTATATGTCTAATTACTGAGTGGTAATGGTGGTTTCAATATCTCACGAGCAGTGGTGAAAGTATTGGAAAAGAAGAATAAGCAGAATTAGGTAAGAGTTGAACAGGAATAAGTCTATGGAGGACAGCATGGTTCTGTGAAGGAGAAGACTTATCTTAGTAATTTAAGATAAGACCTCTCCCTCACAAAAGAGGCATTTGAAAAGATACTGCATGGAACTGTATTATATTAATTAACATTAATTAACTTACAAGTTAAAGAGAAAATTAAGTGTGAAGACTCAACAATCAAGGAGTATTAATGAAAGTGTGACAAAATCGTGTTTTCTTGATGCAAAAAGGCGAAAGAACAAATTGTCTTGGTTGGCACAAATGACTCGAGAGGCAAGAAGCATTCTATGAGAGAGGATGTAAAAGAGTTGTTAGAAGAGATAAAACTGAAGAGTGAGGTGCATAAGTCTCCTGCCACACAATGTTAGAGGCTAAGTGAGGAGGAGGGCGTTGGTATCTAATGAATCAATACGCAGGTATTGATTCATTAGCTACATCATTCCTTCTACAAGGCAGAAGGAATGATGTAGGATTTCTGGATCTGGGGTCTCTGTATTTGACAGAAAGAAGGATTTGTACAATGCAGATGGACTGCATCTAAAGAGTTTTGGTGTTAGGTGTCTACAAAGATGTTTTTAAACCAAGCAGCTGAAGCACATATTCAGGAAATTTAAGCAATTAGGGAAGCAGGTGAGTTTTTGTGAAGGCATCCATGAGGCGAGTGAGTGTGAATATGACCAAGTGTGGAATCTAGTCTCCCAAGTAAAAATACTGAATAGTGCAGTCAATTCAGGAAGTAAAGGTGGGTGGGGGTTTAAAGGGATGCTGCAGTTTCTATATACTAATGTCAGAAGTATCAGGATCAACAGGAAGGAGTTCATGATACTGGTTAGTGCAACCTTGCCAAAAGTTATAAGCATTAGTGAGACTTGGCTAACAGCAGATGAAGTAGTTACAGGGACAGAATGTGAAGGGCTTAGTATTTTCAGGGAAGACAGAGTAGATAAAATGGAGGGAGGAGTTACTGCTGATGATAGCAGATGAATTGCAGCCAAAAAGAACAGGAGATATGTGGGAGGGTGGGTGTTCATTTGAAGCAATCTGGTGCGAGATCAAGGCCAGTAAGACAAAATATACAGTTGGTTGTTGCTATAGGACATGGAGTTCCATGGATGATCTAGAAGACATGCATCAGCAAATTAGTACGATGAGTACAGGTTGAGTGATTATTATTGGGGGATTTCAACTATGGAGACACAGACTGGAAGTAAGAAAGATCACATGGCAGGAAGGAAATGGAAATTGTACACCTACTGAGAGAGAATTATTTGAGGCAGCATGTGATGAAAGGGACTAGGGATGTGAGAGTATTGAACCTGGTCACAGAATCAAAAGAACTATCCATAATAACAAAGGTCTACAACAGGTGATGGTGACAATGTGGTCTTGAATTGAGAGATTGTAAAACATGAGGAATATTCTGTCAAGAAGGGATTTATGTGAAACTACAAGGTAGGTGATTATGAGAAGCTCAGGAGGAAGCTAAAAACTTAGCCATGGCATAAAACAATGCAGGGTAAGAATGTTAATAGTACATGGGAGAAAGTTAAGGGACAGATGAAGCAATATTAAATTGTATACCTAAGGTAAGGAGGGTTAATCAGTTGGATGGATGAATAATATCATTAAGCATGTGCTACAGAAGAAGAAGAAGAAGAAAATGCTGTGGAGGGTATATAAGAAGAAAGGTGACAGCAAACTCATGAACAGTAGAAGCTCAGGTAGGAAAGGTGACCAGCATGCAAGGAAAGTAAACTCAGATTACGAGAAGAATTTAGCCAAGCAGGCCAAAAGAAATCCAAGAGTTCTTTCATTATGTGGCAAGTAAGAGGAAGAATGACTATGGAAGATTAACCTTAATGAGTGCTGATGTTCACGAGGTGACAGAAGCAGATAAAATAGTTGAGTTACTGAGTGATCACTTTGCAAGGGCATATCATCCAAGTGAGGTTACTGCTTTAACATATGTGACAAACACTAATGTGGGAACAGCGGTGTATGAATTGGAGGTCCTTAAGATACTGCAAAATCTCAATGTAACTACAGCTGTGGGATTAGATGGGATACCAGATCGGATTTTGCAAGAATGTGCAATGGAACTGGCAATGCCTCTGACTAGGCTCTTTAACTGAAGTCTCAGCTCTGGTAGAGTTCATGGAGTTGGGGAAATTAATGGAGATAGGGAAAATAATGCAAAAGAAGGTTTTAAGACCGCAGTATCAAATTACAGACCAATCAGTATCTCAGACATGGTGGTAAGAGTACTGGAAAAATTGGTCAAAAAGAGAATTCAAGAACGGGTGGATAAAAATATGATACTGTATGAGGGGAAACATGGCTTTGTGAAGGATAGGTCATCCCCACAGTAATTTATTAACTTCTTATAATAAATAACAGATAAGTTGGATAAAGGAAATGGCTACAGGATGTTTATGCTGGATTTTGCAAAGGCATTTGACAGAAAGCCACATGGAACTCTGTTATGCAAATCTGAACAAATGGGGATAAATATGACAGTGGTTATGTGGTTAGGAAGGTGGCTGCTGGACAGATATCAAAACATGGTATATGGTGGGTAGAATCAGGCGAAAACAGTAGTTTTCCCAGCATTGAACCTTGTGGTTCAGTGCTTATTATATCCTTATAAGGACTGGCTTAAAGGGGCAAAGCAAGAATACTTTTCATCTTCCCCGTTATCTGTAGAGGACAGTGTAGGGAAATGCTTTTATTGAGCTATTAAAGCTCTGAACATGGCAAGAGGGTAACAGCAATAGTCGAGTCTCAGTTAGAACTTCATTGGCTACTGCATTGCCATCCATTACCCTCCAAGGGTATTAATCACCGCATCTCACGGTCTGAAAAACGATTCAGTGATGGGCACACTGTTTATTTGTAAATAAATGATATAGGAAATATTCAGGTGTTTGCTGATGATGTAAAATTAGGTAGAGTAATAGTTAATCAAGGCAATGTGCAGAGCTTGCAAGATGATATTAAATAGGCTGACAGTATGGGCAAAAGATAATGGATGTCAGTTTAATGTGAAGAAATGTACAGTTATGCATTTTGGGATAAACAGATTACAAGTCATGTATCACATTGATGATCTGTACTCCAGGAAATAGATGAAGCTAGAGATTTAGGAGTGGTGATAGACAGAGAGTTAAAATTTAGAGGACATATTGCTAAGGTAGCCCGTAAGATTACTAAGTTATTGAAGAACATATTAATAACTAGAGATAAGGAAGTTGTTAATCCTCTTTATAAAGCCTTGATACTTCCACATCTGGATTACTGTCCTCAGATCTAGTCTCCTGAGTTTCTTGGGTTTGAGGATGCAGTGGAGAAAATTCAGAGGCAAGTGACCAAGATGGTGAGTAGTCTGTGAATGTTCCCTATGAGGATAGATTGAATGTGTGTGTGGATCGCAGATGTTGGTTGATAGGAGAAAAACATGGAATATGATGGAAACATTAAAGTTGTTTAAAGGGTTTTATAGGATTGATGGAGGAAATCTTTCAGCACTTGGCTACAGGAGACAGAAAGGAATGACAAAGGGTCATTCCTTGAAGTTGAATAAAGGTGTGGTTAGCAGGGATGTGAGGACTAGATTTTTTGCTTGGAGAGTTGTGAATGAGTGGAATGAATTACCAGAGTCAGTAGTGAGTGCTTGGTCTCTTAATCGGTTCAAGGAGAGGTATGATAGATTGTATGGATAGTATGGTCTCCTGCAAAGGGTCTTTTGACTCCATGGAGGTGCTAGTTCAATAATAATGATGAGATTTCGCCAACCAAATTGTAATCTTATTGGCTTAAACCACAATTAAAAAATGATGGTACAACATGACAGAATTACATGCCAGAAGGGTCTTGCCTGATTAAACAAGACCAATGCTGTTTGTCAGGGAACCAGGGTGAACAGTGAAAAGTCACTGAAACAAACAAGGTAAAAACAGGTGAGATCTTTCTAAGCAATAAACACAAAATGTTATATTCTGGTAATAACAATCAGGGGAAAAGAGGCATAGCCATAGTAGTCAACACTATATATGAAGATAATCTTCTTGAATTGGAGGCAATATCAAGTATTTTGATATTGCCTCCAAGGTGTGGTTAGTAGGGATGTGAGCAAATATCAGAATGGGCAACTGAACAAAGAGACTTATCTATGTTTATGGTCAAGCAGAAGGTTCTACCAAGGAAGAAATAGATTAATTTTTTTGAGGCATCAGAAAAGGCAGCTGGCTCAGTGAAGTATTGATCATAAAACCAGAGTAAGAAATGATTACCACACACACATACAGAAATGTTATAGGATAATTTGGAAACAAGTACGAAGCTAATACTAATGATAAATGCCTGCTAAATTTCTGTTCAGGACATTGGTTAGTTATTACTAACAGCATGTTCAGGAATAAAAATGTGCACAAATTCATATGGAGAGAAGATGCAAGAAATAATAAAAGTCTCATTGACTATGTTATAGTTGACAGCGATGCTTTCACAATGGTTCAGGACACAACATAAAGAGGATTTTACTATTATTATATGGGCATCCTCCATGGAGTCCACAGTCTTATCGCAGGAAATCCAATCTATCACACCTTTCCTTGAATTCATTAACAGCCAAATCACTCACAACTGGCTCTGGTAACCCATTCCACTCATCATTCCTATTTGAAATAGGAAGTGATCACTATTTAGTTTTGAGCAGGATAAACTTGAATTTCATACTGAAAAGAAGTGTGTGCAAGAAAGTTTTAAAACGCATCAAGGTTGAGCAGCTTTCAGAGGTGAACTGTAGACTAAAATACACAAACATCATTGAAGAAAAAAAAATAATAGTTGGAAAACAAGAACCAAACCTTGCATATTCAATGGCAAATCCTGAAGAAAACATTGGCTGAGTCAGCTAGAGAGGCATGCAGTGAGGCTGTCTTTAACTCTTTAACTGCTGAGAACATATTATTATGGGCTCGGAAATACACGTCTGCTTTGCTGAGTCTGTATATGTATGGTTTGCAAGCCTCCCATATTTAGACAATTTTTAATATGGAAAGAATCATCGTAAGATATTCAAACTTCGCAGGTAGGTTCCTCCATCTATTGCCAATCAATTGAAATTTATTCAAGAGAAAAATTTGAACTGGTGCAACTAATCATATGTAGCACGATGCACAAACCACGTGACTGCAGAGATTTCAGGGATGTCACAATAAGGCGTCTGCCATTAAATATCTGCGTTATCTTACTGATGATCAAATTGATGAACTGTTAACAACAAATGAGTCGGGAGAAGAATTGTTCGAGTTAAGTGAATTGTGTACTTCAGATGAAGAAGAATATCTTGGTGATGTAAGTGTTACAAGCGAGCAAGATAGTGACAAAAGTCTCGATACGAACATGAGTAAGTGAATGCATACCGAAGATGTATTGTTCAAGTAGCGTGATGAAGCATTTACTCCAAGTGTACACCAATTTGATAGCAGTAATTCAGGAATAATCACAGGTAATATTACTGATGATTATTCAGCTTTAGATATTTTTGAACAATTTTTTTTCCATAGAACTAATGACAACAATAGCAGACGAAACAAACAAGTTTCATACCTTCACCACAAATAATAGACCATCTACATCATCTTCACGACTAAAGCAGTGGAAAAACACCACCCCTCAAGAACTTGACATTTTTCTAGCTATTACAAAAAACTATTTTTCCACCTTCTGGATATGACCATACTAAATTCCCACTGTCTCTACAATGTAAAATTTGGAAAAAACACAAACTTAGCAGACTACCAACTCATGCTTATCAGGGAAATAATTCAAAAGTACCATATCGCCAGAACAACAGGAAGGTTGAAAGGACTTCCATCACCTGGAGATCAACCACTGCATCTCAAAGAAAGGCATTTCCCTTCTCTTGTACCTTCTACTGAGAAGAAGAAAAATGAAGCTCGAGTTTGTTATGTCTGTTCCAATACCACTCTTGAGCAGAAAAAGCGTTGTGAGAGCCAGTATATGTGCACCAAATGTGACGTTGGACTCTGTGTACAGCCCTGTTTTGAAAAATATCATTCCGTGCTAAATTTTTAAGATTTTCAATACCCTGGCACTTGGTAGGCTTAGTAATAACTGTATTGTAAATAATAGTGCTCTTTATATATTTTGATTAATTTCTACATAAATTAATGTGTATAATCTGCATAATCAAGTGGACTTAATTATGCAAATTTTATAAAACATTATTATTGCCATTTTTGTGAGTGAATAAGTGTATATCAAGAATTGCTGTCCAGACTTCTTACATCAGTAAGAATTTTAATTGATTTATTTATAAATTTTTTGCAAAATTAATTCAGCACATGGCATAATGTCAGTAGAATATAAAATCAGCAGTTAAAGGGTTAAGGATAGAAAAATCAAAACTCCATGGTGGACAGAGGAAGTTAAAGAGGCAGTGAAGGAAAAGAAAAAAGCATATACAAAGTTCCTAGTAAGTCAGTCAGCTTGTGCACTTAGAGAATAAAGAGCAAAATGTAAGAGAGCAAAGCATCATGGGAAGACTTTGGCAAGAACATAGAAAATTAATATCAGGAAAGTGGCAAAATATTTTGGAAACTATCGAAAAAGCTTAAAAATGAAGGGAAGAGTACTGTAAAAGGAATCAGAGATGAAAAAGATCGCATGAAAACTGAAGATATTCTAGATGTCTGGATTAATTACATTGAAAAACTGATAATTGAATCAAGAAGTGTCAGCATGAAGCAAACTCCCAACAGGAATGCAGTCAGGAATAGATATTCATACTTGAAGTTAGAAGTCATCAAAAACCTGCAATTTGGAATGGCAGTTTGAGTAGATGAACTTCAGCCAGAAATGCTCAAATATGGAGGTATAAAAGTTGTACAGTGGCTGCACTACATGATTCAGAGGGCCAAATTCCAGATGACCAGAGCAGAGCTCTCATGGTATCCATCTATAAAAAGGGGAATAAAACTGAATGCAAGAATTACATATTGTACGCACACAGTTCATAGAACCAGGTCTGACAGATTGTCGAGAATAGTCAATTCATGCTGCTAAAGGAAATAAATAAATAAAGGATATACGAATTGGTCACCAACACACGAAATCACGTGCTTTATACATAAAAATTTCCAACTATTATATAAGCAAAATAGTTACCAGTTTAAAAAGTACAATGTCCATAAAGGAAAAGTTAATTTGTAACGTATAAAAATAAACAACTCATCCCAAAGGACGGATTGATTACCCTATTATCAGAATGGATTATCCTCCTTCTGACGTGCAGAAGTGTCAAAGGGTCTCGCATCTGTGGGCTTACAGCATGTATGTATTTCCCTACTGAGTGTTCCTGGTAAGATTTATGCCAGTATAGTTGAGAAACATCATCATCATCATCAAATTCCTGCCATGTACCCTCAAGATGTGTACAGGATATGATATTACTACATGAAAAATTTACATCATTACTAACTTCCTATATACAATTTTCCTCCAAATCAGCCTGTTACTTGTCAAGATTCCAACATTATCAGATCTTATATTTCTATCATCTAAGGCACTTTGTACCATATAAATCCACCTATATCTTGGTCTTCCTCTGGGTCATTTTCCTGTCAACCTGGCAGAAAAAACTTGTTTTGCTAATCTTTCCTCGGCCATTCTGTTTAAGTGACCATACCATCTGAGATTAGCTCTGCTAACGCATTCCTGGATACTTACAATGTCAAGTTCTTTCCTGATATCCTCATTTTTAATATGATATTGCCATTGATGCCATCTGTTCATGCCTCTAATCTTTCTCAGGACTCTCATATCTGTGGTCTTTAATCTTTGGTCAAGTGTTTTACTTCTGACCCAGCTTTCAGATCCATAAGTTAAAACTGGTTTGAACACTGTCTTGTATACAGCTAATTTAGTGTTTTGGCTAAATTCTCTCTTATTCCATATAAATTTATTCAATTGACTTCCTACCATACCAGCTTTGTTGATTCTGTTGTCTATTTCCATATTTAATTTACCATCTTCACTAAAAATCGTGCCTACGAAGCTGAAATATTTTACTTGTTCCACAGGTTCTCCATTCACAACGCAGTTGATATTTTCAACGATTCTGCCTATTTTTAATTGTCTTTATCTTTTTATTGCTGACCTACCATATATATTACAACAGTTATTCAATTTAGTCAGGGAATCTTGCAGACATACCGGATTTATTTAGAAGCATAACATCATCCACATAAAGCAAAGAGCTGATATTAACATCTCCAATTTTGATATCAGGTTTAATACCACTTTCCTTCATAATGTGATCCATATAGATAATGAATAACAGAGGGGATAATGTACATCCTTGTCTGACTCCAGTTTAACATTAAACCATCCTCCTGTACTTCCTTCAATTCTAAATGCTGACTTACAACTCAAATAAAGACTAAGTATTGCTTGATATAATGCCCCATTGACACCATAACTGTAGTGTATTAAATATCTTTTCTCTTGACACCTTGTCATATGCCTTTTCCAGATCGTCAAAACTTAAATACAGATCTTTGTTATATTCTCATGATTTTTGAACTATTTGTCATAAAGTGAAGATCTGATCCTGACAGCCTCTATTTGGCCTGAATCCAGCTTGTTCTTCACCAAGCTTTTCTTCCACAATACTTCTCAACCGTTTCTCAAGTATACTTGCATAAATCTTACCAGGAACACTCAGTCAGGAAATACCTCTGTAATTCTCATATTCAGTTTTATCTCCTTTTTATATTTTACTGGGGGGGGGGGCTAAATTGAATAACTATTGTAATAAATTTCAATATGAAAATCAGCAATAAAAAAGACACAGAAAACAAAAATAGACAGAAACATTGAAATCATCAACTGTATGATGAATGGTGAACCTACAGAATAAGTAACGCATTTCAGCTATTTATTCACAATTTTTTGTGAAGATGGTAAATTAGATATGGAAACAGACAACAGAATTAGTAAAGCTGGCAAGGTAGGAAGTCAGCTGAATTAATCTATGTGGAATATGAAAGAAATCAGTCAAAACACTAAATTAGCTGTATAAAAGGTGTTCAAACCAATTTTAACTTATGGATCTGAGATCTGTTTTCGAAATACAACATTTGGTCATAGACTAGAGACCTCTGATACGAGAGTTCTGAAAAAGATTAATGGAAGGAACAGATGGCATCAATGGCAGTATCACATTAAAAAGGAGAATATTAGGAAAGAACTTGCTATTGTTAGCATTCTGAAATGTGTTAGTAGAGCTGATCTCAGGTGGTGTGGTCACTTAAACAGAATGAGAGGAAAAAAGATTAGCAAAAAAAAAAAAATTCTTTGCCTGGTTTGGCAGGGAAAAGACCCAGAGGAAGACCAAGATGTTGATCAATTAATACAATAAAAAGCATCTTAAACGACAGAAATATAAGATCTGATAATATCAGACATATATCTTGACAGAAATAATATATATATTAATTTTTCATGTAGTGGTAACATAATTATCCTTGAAATGACAAGGAAAACCATATCCAGGCTACCCATCAGAAATTAGAACTATATCAAAATAAAACCAGAGAAATGTACTAAGTAGCTAATTCCTTATACACGAAAGAAAGGAATCAGAAAAGAAAAAATTTTTAAAAAAAGGAGAAAAAAATAAAAAATGCCTGATAACAGCAGAATATTAAACATTGAAAACAACTGGTAAATATATGTAATGCAGCTCTAGCTACATCCAACGTTCCATCACAATGGAGAGAAGGCCAAATAATACCATTACTTAAAAAAGACAATCTAAACAACCCAGAAATTTACATAGGAATCGCACTACATCTTACCACATTAAAATCTATAACAGGATTCTTCTAAACTGAAGTGAATCGTATGTAACACAATTTCTGCTCAAAATCAAGCATGTTTCTTGTAAAATAACAATGTTGACCACAGCCTTAGACGGTTACTAGATTGAGCAAGAGAGAAAAACATTCCCTTAAACTTCATAGATTTCCTCAGAAGTCTTTGATTCAATCAACAGACAAAGGATGTTCAAAATTCTCATTTATTATGACATACCCTTGATAATAATCAAAGCAATAGCAGAACCATATTACCATGCAAGAGTAACAGTTAATGGAGAGATCACTAAGAGCTTTCCTATTTCCACTGGAGTTCTTCAGAGAGACCCTTTGACACCATATCATTTTATTATTATCCTCAATTAGATATTCAGACCCACAGGAAATGGGTACGAAATAACTCTCGAAGATTCAGCAGGACAAAAATACAATAAGCAGTCTCTGTTTTGCAGATGCTATTGTACTGATTGACTAACATTCAGACTGCCCAAACCACTTAGATAAGTTATGTGAAAATGCAGCACTGATTGAGTTGGCAGTCAACAGCAGTAAAACTAAAATCCTAAAGAACAGAATAGAAAAGAAATATCAGACCATATGAATACACTCTTGAAGAAGTAAATAATTTACACTATGACAGTGAAAAAAAAGCACAAATATCTTCAATTCTATTATATCAATTATATCTGGAAATCCAATCTCATCACCAAAAAACCAAAATCAGTTGGTACAAAACAAGCAGTCAAGCCATATGTTCATATGGTTCCCAGACAAGGAACATCATTACTCAATAAGTAGTTAATATCAACAATAACTTTGGGACACCATGCCTTTGATCGGTACTAGGATACACATGGCAAGATCGTATTCCCAATACTGTCATTCTCAAAGAAAGTCAGCAAATATCCCTAATAGAAACAATTCGAAAAAGTCAGCTGAGGTGGTTGGGACACCAACTTAGACATCCACTTTCATGTACTTTCAGTGATCTTGCTCTCTACAGGCCAACTAATGGACACTGAGGAAGGCCATGAAATAGTTTTGGAAATACATAAGCAAACCAAACATCTTTTCTGAAAATGAGATTCAGGAACCATCTGACATTCACCAATTGGAATAAAGCAACCCGAGTTACTTTCAGTTTAATAGACTATCCCAACGAGTTGTTGCTATATGAATATTTCTGTGTGTGTGTGTGTGTGTGTGTGTGTGTGTGTGTGTGTGTGTGTGTGTGTGTGTGTGTGTCAGCACTATCCAAAAAACTGAGTAGAATCTTAAGGAAGATTAACATACAAACGTGCTTCTCGACTCTTCCAAAAATAAGATCAAGTTTCAGCAACTACAAACAATCTCACAACCTTCTACAATTCCCAGGTGTATACAAAATAACATGGGAGTGCGGAAAAACCTTACTATGGCCAAACGGAGAAATCTAAGTCTTGAGGAACACTAGAGAGACATTGCTTACAAGAGAACCAGGACTACTGCCCTATCAGGCCATGTCCTGTTTTCAATAAACACAAATAACGAAAGCCGCCAACATGAAGTAAATTGGACAACAACTTCAAACCTGCACATTTGCCCCGATGAGGTAGAACGCCGCATTGTCGAGTCAAAAGAAATTACCTTGGACCCTCTTCATATGAACAATAATCTCAGCTATAATTTGCCTGACTCTTTCAGCTCCACTATCAGATACTGGTGATTTCGTCTCTTTCAGCTCTACTATCAGATACTGGCGATCTCCTGGATCCACACACGCACAGATGTACAACAATAGAAGTTTAACACGGACTATAGCTCAAGTTAATAACTGTAATTTATAGTCGAATTTATAGCTTTATAATTTTATAGCTTTAGAGTGTCTCAATGTTTTTTTCAGTATCTTTTAATAGCTTTCTATGTTCTTAATGATGAAGTCGATCCCGACAAAACATGTTGCGTATCCAATAAATCTCAATTTGTTATAATTCTCAGATTTTTAGTCAGTTTATATAAAAAATTACAGACACACAGACACACACACACACACACACACACACACACTAGGGGGGTGGCCCCCCTAGTGTGTGTGTGTCATGTGATACCATTAAACCTTTTTCCCTTACTTTCGGTTTATGTCATTCAATTCTTTAAAAAAAATAATAATAATAAATATATATATATATATATATACAGGGTGTTCGGGATAAATTTGACATATTTATAATTAATTATATTTTTCCGTAAGTTACATGTATTAACACACACTTCTCTTCATTTAAAAGTTTGGACCCTTCTTCATTCATATACAAGATGTCAGAAAGGATGGATAGCTGGAACCCACCTGAATCATGGAAGAGAATAACTTGTATCATGATGAATCGTGCCCGCCATCAAAATAAGGATATTACGACTGCTGCCCAATGCTCCCTGAATACAGTAAAAACAATCAGGCATGAACTAGAGACTTGCAATGGTGACTACGAGGATGTAGCAAGAAGAAAGATCCCTAGCAGACGATCTGATTGCGTTCGTACAGCAGAATTCCTCGCAAATCTGCAGGAACAGGTGTTGAAGAACCCTGGCATTGGAATTCGGGCTTTGTTCGTGGAGTTGCTAACTGTAGTCAAGCCCTGGATAACAAGGGTAGCCAATGGTAGGCCGTATGTATGGCAGCAGGATTCGGTCCCTTGCCACACCTCTGGGAAAAGTCAAAAATGGTTGTCTGAAAATTTCTATGACTTCACCAGTCCAAATGTTTGGCCTCCAAACTCCCCAGACCTTAACCCCATGGATTATTTTGTATGGGGCGCAGTTGAAAAAGACACCAATCGCACTTCCAGTAATACAAAAGCCCAGTTAATGGATAAAATTAAAACAGTTTTTGCGGCCCTTCCCAGGGAGACTGTAGCATCAGCTTGTTCGAGGTTCCGAAGCAGAATTGAAGCTGTGATCGATGCTAATGGTGGTTATTTTGAGTAAATCTTGTTGATAGTATTGTAATTAACTCTGCCTGTAATGTTTTTTTGTCAATTCATTAAATTTAATAGATACAAAGAAGATTTTCTTTTTCCTTACGAAACTGTCAAATTTATCCCGAACACCCTGTATATATTCTAGTAGTAAGACTTATACGTTGGTTAGACATAACTGGTAATTAATTTACGGAATTGACAACGCATATAAAGTAAATAAATTAAAGATAACTTTAATGAATCACTTCTATATTTCGGCAATGTCACATTGCCATCTTCGGGAACATAAAAATATGGTATGTGCACTAAGGAACTAACAAAGCAAATGAGGAAGAAAATAAGAACTAATTTTGTTCCTAAAGTCCTAATGGTGCCCTCTTGCGGGCTAATTTGGTAGTCTTGGCAGTTGAGCTGAAGTTCTCAAAATGAAAGTCTCCCAAATTTGGGGCAGTTTCATGCACCCAAATTTGTTGAGGTTAGGAACGTTTTTTAGAGCTGCTGAAGATTCTTTGAATAGTCTTTCGTATTTAAACATGCTGCAATGGATTATTTTTGTCTTCTTCCAACGAATTTTATGGTGGGTATCTAAGGCATGGTCTGCCAGTCCAGAGCGGCTGTACTGGTGAAAACGGATGTAGTCTTGGTGTTCTGAAATCCTGATATTTGTTGTTCTGCCTGTTTGGCCAAAGTAGGACAATTTGCAGCTGCAAGGGACCTGGTATACACCAGGTAGGTCTAGGGGAAGTGGTTGGTCTTTGGTAGAGCGGTTCACCACTTTCCCCACCCTTGGCCAATTTCTTTATGGAGACATTTGAAGAGAAAGCCTTAAACTCCGCCCCACAAAAACCCACTATTTGGCTTCGTTATGTGGATGATGTGTTTGCTATTTGGCCACATGGCTCAGATACACTCCACTCCTTCCTAACACACTTAAACAACCAACATCCCAGAGTCCAGTTCACCTTATAAAAAGAGGAAAACAACACCCTCCCCTTCCTAGACACTTTAATCACCCGCCAGCTTGATGGATCTTTGGTTTTCTCTGTTTACAGAAAACCCACCCACACTGGCAGATACATTCACCAGCAATCCCACCACCCCCTCTCACAACAATATGGGGTGATAAAAACACTATATAACAGGGCAAAATTGATCTGCTCAGATGACAAGGCCCTGACTATGGAACTAAACCACATCCTCAACACTTTCTTAGCCAATGGCTACAACCCCAAAAAAATCCAAAAAATACTAAAACCTATAAACCACAACCCCCCTCCCCCCCTCCACAATAAAGACTACACCAAGTCTATCACTATCCCCTACATCCAGGGCACCTCTGAAAAAATAACTAATATCCTCAAAAAATATGACCTTACTTCCTGTTACAGACCATATAAAAAGTTGGCATCCCTTATCCGCTCTACCAAAGACCAACCACTTCCTCTAGACCTACCTGGTGTATACCAGGTCCCTTGCAGCTGCAAATTGTCCTACTTTGGCCAAACAGGCAGAACAACAAATATCAGGATTTCAGAACACCAAGACTACATCCGTTTTCACCAGTACAGCCGCTCTGGACTGGCAGACCATGCCTTAGATACCCACCATAAAATTCGTTGGAAGAAGACAAAAATAATCCATCGCAGCAAGTTTAAATACGAAAGACTATTCAAAGAATCTTCAGCAGCTCTAAAAAACGTTCCTAACCTCAACAAATTTGGGTGCATGAAACTGCCCCAAATTTGGGAGACTTTCATTTTGAGAACTTCAGCCCAACTGCCAAGACTACCAAATTAGCCCGCAAGAGGGCACCATTAGGACTTTAGGAACAAAATTAGTTCTTATTTTCTTCCTCATTTGCTTTGTTAGTTCCTTAGTGCACATACCATATTTTTATGTTCCCGAAGATGGCAATGTGACATTGCCGAAATATAGAAGTGATTCATTAAAGTTATCTTTAATTTATTTACTTTATATGCGTTGTCAATTCCGTAAATTAATTACCAACCCTGTATATATATTGTGCCTACTCATATATCAATAAATGATGACATAACCAGACTTCCCAGCTAACGTGATACTTAGTTATGTTATACACCATATGTGTTTATACATTCTGGTGTATTGCTTATGTATTATCTGCCATAATGTATAAACAATTTCAGCCTAGACAGAATACAATTTCAATTCAGCACCCAAGTGGGTAACTAATAACACCTCACAGGAAAATGAGAATTGGACAATCCATTCCCTTATAATCTACACAAAGATCTTCTATTTACCTTACTTAAGTGACTCCATCACACTTAAAGATAGGAATATTAGGTATAACAGAAGCTGAAGTAGCCTGGAAAGTTTGATGTTACCACTGTTAATCTGGAAGAAGATTTCCTGATTATCCAATCCATAGCTTACTTGCAGTTACTACCCAGACCAAACTGGTCTGAGTAGTGACTCTTCCCACAATGCATAGCGTTATACATGTCTGCAAGGACATGTGCTTTGCATTATGGGATACTAAGGCAAGTGATGTGACGGGCATGGCAAACCCGAGGTACCTGATGCTGGACCATGCCTTACTTCATGTAATATATATCTGTTATATTATTCTGTAGACTGGTCCCTCCTCTTCTTTCTTTGCTTCTTTCTCCTTTCAGGAAGGTGAGAGACTTTAGATACTTATAAAGAAATGAGGGAATTGGAAGAAAATGAGATGGTGATTGTCGGAGGAGACTTGAACGGGCACATAGGAAGACAAAATAGAGACTGTGAAAGGGTGCATGGTGGCCACGGAGTGGGAATGATGAACCAGGAAGGAGAGAGGGTTGTGGACTTTGCAGTAGCGTTTGATCTGGCAATTGTGAACTCGTTTTTCTTCAAGAGGGAAGAACATTTGATAACATTTAGAAGTGGTAACAACAGCTCACAAATTGACTACATTTTGACTAGAAGAAAACATCTTAAGGTTGTGACAAATTGTAAGGTAATTCAAACAGATCAAGTAGCACAACAACACCGACTGCTGTGCGCAGACTTTAAATTAAGATCGAAAATAAGAACTTCTGGTTGCCATGGGATGAAGACAATTAAGTGGTTTCGCTTAAAAGAAGAGAGTGTGAGGAATCATTTTAGGGAGAGAGTGTTAGAGAGGATTTCGGATGGACTGGAAAGTGTACAAGATTGGTGGAAACATAATTCCAAAGTAATCCTGAGCTGTGCAATCGAGGTGCTTGGTGAGACATCTGGAAAGATTAGAGAGCAGAAGGAGGGTTGGTGGTGGAATAATGATGTACAAGTGGCAGTGACAGCTAAGAGGAAGGCAAAGCAGAAGTGGGATGAGTCAAGAGTGGAAGAGGACAGAGAGGTGTACAAAGAGAGAAAGCAAGAAGCCAAGAGAGTTGTGGCACAGGCGAAGGCCATGGCATATCAAGATCTGTATGATCAATTAGAAACAAAGGAAGGACAGAGAAAAATTTACCAACTAGCGAAATGTAGAAATAAAGCAGCTAAGGACATCTTACATGTGAGGCAGATCAAAGATGCTGAAGGAAGAGTATTATGGAGGGATGTGGACATAAGAAACAGATGGAAAATATACTTTGAGGGACTTCTGAATGAGGAAAATGCAAGGACTCACAGAGGAGATGGGCAGCCTTCTGAGGGGATGGTGCAGAACATCAGTAGAATGGAAGTGACGGAGGCCATGAAGAGGATAAGGAATGGAAAAGCGGTGGGCCCCGACAGAATTCCAGTGGAGGCATGGAAGGCACTGGGGGAAGAGGGAATTGACCTGCTGTGGGACCTGTTCATGAAAGTTTGCCAACAGGAAAATATACCCGAGGAATGGAGGGAGAGTACTCTTGTTCCCATCTACAAGGGTAAAGGGGATGCACAAGACTGTAAAAATTACAGAGGAATAAAGTTGATGTCCCACACAATGAAGATCCTAGAAAGGGTTCTTGATGGTAGATTGAGGGAGGAGGTGGAGATTGCAAAGGAACAATTTGGCTTCATGCCTGGTAGATCAACAACAGATGCTATCTTTGGGTTACGACAGATGATGGAAAAATATCGAGAGAAACAAAGGGAGCTACATCTGGTATTTATTGATCTGGAGAAAGCATACGATAGAGTGCCAAGGCAAGAAGTCTGGAGGTGTCTGAGGGAGAAGAAGGTGCCGGAGAAATATGTCAGGTTGGTGCAGGAAATGTACAGAAATGTGAAGACAAGTGTTCGGACCTGTTTGGGACAGACAGAAAGTTTTCAAGTAACAGTTGGCTTGCATCAAGGGTCAGCATTAAGTCCGTTTCTGTTTAATATTGTGATGGAGGTGGTAATAGAGGAGGTGAGAGAAGATGCACCTTGGACAATGTTGTATGCAGATGACATCTTGCTGTGTGTAGATACAAGAGAAGAAGCGGAAACTAAACTGGAAAGATGGAGAAAAGTACTGGAAGAGAGAGGTATGAGACTGAGCAGAAGTAAGACAGAGTATATGTGTTGCGCAGTGGGCGGTGGCCAGGAGACAGACCTGGAGCTGGAAGGAAATGTCATCAGGAAGGTGAGAGACTTTAGATACTTAGGTTCGACAGTGGAAGAAGATGGAGGAGGTGAGAAGGAAGTGGGATGCAGGATACAAGCAGGTTGGAGGAACTGGAGGGAGATGGCTGGAGTGTTATGTGATAAGAGGGTGCCGATCAATCTGAAAGGCAAAATTTATAGGACAGTAGTGAGGCCAGCTATGACATATGCTATAGAAACTGTGGCCCTGAGGAAAAATAACATCAGCAGGATGGAAGTAGCAGAGATGAGAATGCTTAGGTGGATGTGCGGTGTGACCAGAAAGGATCATCTGAGAAATGACTATGTCAGGGGAACAGTGAAAGTTACGAACTTAGGAGCGAAAATACAGGAGGCAAGGTTGAGATGGTTTGGTCATGTGATGAGGAGGGAGGACGAATATGTGGGAAGAAGGGTCATGCAGATGGATGTGCAAGGAAGGCAGAAGCGTGGGCGGCCAAAGAAGAGATGGAGGGAGCTGGTAGAAGAGGACTTGAAGATGAAGAACTTGGATGTGGTGACAGCCCAAGACAGGAAGGTGTGGAGGAGACTCATAACAAACAGTGACCCCACTTAAGTGGGAGAAGCTGCAGAAGAAGAAGAAGAAGAAGAAGAAGAAGGCAAGTGATGTGAAGCTCTGTCCACCTTTGCTACAAGTTGCCCCAGTCCTGAAGATACTTCAGGCACAAACTTTGTTTGCTTATACTTGGATAAAGGATTAAACTAAATACATAATTTATAGTCTAACCAAGTGGGGAAAAACTTCCAACATGATAAGTACAGTACATGATATTTTTGTGGATGGTGTTCGCATAAATAACCTGCTAAAGCTGTTACATGTTTATGCCACAACTGTTGTTTACACACATAATGTGCAAAATTCAATATATACAAACTACTGATTCCAAGGATTGCAGATTTTTAATTTAATTTATTACCAATAAATATTTAAAAGTCTGATCAAGATATGAAGATATACTTACAGCAAAATACTGAGGATTAATAGTACCCAGCCCAGAAAATCCAGTCATATTCCATAAATTTGCCATCATCTGCTGTTGCCTTTTTTGATCTTTCTCTTTCTGAGTATCAGCAAATTTTACAACTAAAGGACTACCGCATCCCTGAAACGCATAACATATGTAAGAAAATGCAAAAAATATATTGAATGAGGGAAATATTCAAAAGGAATAATAATTAACTATAAACTACTTTTTACCATGTTAGTGAATTGAATTTGTTAGTTCGTTATTCGCTTATCAGTAATGTAAATTACAGGAATAACACACACACAAACTAACTACCTTTGAAATTAATGACTGAGTATTCCATATTCAAGAAGACAGCTGTTTCTCTTATAGAAACTTGTAGGAACCACAGGAATAGTTTGTTATAATGGATTTTCATTAATAAAGACAACACTGTGCCTAGTAAGGTTTGCACTGCTACTTTTCAGCAGTTTGTTATATTGAGTAATCTTCTTATGTTACAAAAACAGTATCTGCTATAATAAGCACCATTTTCAATGCATTCTTTTTTCTTAAAAATACATAAAAACAAAAAAAACTTTCAGAATATCAAACTCCAAAAAAAATGTTATATTATGCTTTTTAATAAAAAAAAAAAAAAAAGTTTTTCCATTCCGTTATTATTATTATTATTATTATTATTATAAAAACCACCATGGAGTCAAAGACTCATCGTGGGAGGTCCACTGTTATACACACAGTTTATCATACTATGCCTTAAATATATTCACTGTCTCTGCACACACCACACTCTCGGGCAAAGCATTCCAATCACTCACCACTCTCCATGCAAAAAACCTGCTCCTCACTCCCTTGCTCACACCCTCCTTATACAGCTTCCAGGAATGACCTCTTGTTCTCCTGCTATCCTCACCCATTCTGTGCAAAACCTCCCCGACGTTAATCTGGTAATAACCACTCAACAGCTTATATGTCTCAATCATATTCCCCCTCCTCCTTCTATCCACCAATTTCTGCAAATTGCATTTTGTCAATCTGTCTTCATACTCTACATTCCAGAGACCAGAAACCACCTTAGTCAATCGCCTCTGAACTTTTTCCAACGCAATTTCATCTTTTTGAAAATCAGGTGACCAGATCTGTGCACAGTAATCCATATGTGGCCTGATCAGAGCCTTATACAAAGGAACCATAACATCCTTACTTCTACAAGTCAATGTCCTCCGCATCATTCCCATTATCCGCTGTGTTGTCTTCACTATTTTAGTAACATGTCCCCGAAATTTTAGGTCCTTGTCTACAATCACTCCCAGATCTCTCATTTCCTCTACCTCTTCCAAGATATTCGCACCGATTGTGTACTTTACATCCCATCTCTGCTTCCCAAATTTCAAAACCTATGTACTGAATGTTATGTACTGCAAGTTTTCTGATATATTCTTTGGGAAAAAAAATTTTACTTCATTTAATTTTTAGTTTTACATGCTGTTAAGAACAACAGATTTATTTAAACAATACCTAAAAATAAATAAAAAATAAGATATAAAAATATAGAGAAAAATCTATTCACAAGCTTGCACCATAAAATATAAAGTAAAAAGGATTCTGAAGCAAAACTTCAACCACTGCATTTTCACAAATCAGAAAAAAAAGTTGCTCTAATTATTACACTATTTCTTCCATCCGTAAGTAAAATTGATATCTATAAGAGGCCTCATTTTCAGTAACAGTAGCCCCTTTATCAAGCTGCAACTTAATTATGTGAGATCAGAATCTGAAATTGAAAAAATCTATTATTGGGAAATGTTTTCCAGGCTTAAGATTCTTCCAAACGTCTTTGAAATTTTTTCCATTCTGAGATCAAAATTCTGTTATGTTATTTTCTGCTTAAAGATAACTAAATATACCTAGCCATTCTGTAATTGTACCTTCCATATCAAATTAAACCTCCACTTATAAATCTTCAGATTCAATTTTTAATTTCTATTTTTGTTTTGTATGTAGAAGCATTCATTTTTTCAAATGCTTCTCTTCATATATTACCTCTTTAAAAGCTGTTCATTTCAAAATAGGTTTAGCCAGTTTGGTTAGCAATGTTAAATTTAATATTTTAGATCTGAAAATTCCTCAAATGTTCAGCAAAACTGGTTTAAAATTCTGAAAGTGGATTTTAAATGAATCCCCAAATGATTTTCATAACCAGTCTTTTAAATTTCAAATTATTATCTCATATATATTCAGAAAACACGGACTTCAGAACACATGCAATTTACAGACAAAAAAATACTGTTGTTGGTGATGATGGGTGGTAGATGGCGTTGATGGTAGTAGTCTCTCAGTAGGAGAATTAAGAAGCAGTGGAGAGGGCGAGATGTATTTAGCGAAGTACAGTAGATTGACCTCCTGCGATGAGTCCTTAAGACTCCCTGGAGGTGTCACAATAATAATAATAATTAAAGACTGTATTTAATAATGGAAATTTGGTATTAGTAGAAAATAATGCGTTCTATTTGCTTTCATAGTGTTAAACAATTAACTGTTGTCACTCCTATAACAGTGCTGTATTAAGGATGGACAATAATGCATTTATTTAAGTAGAAAGTGAAGCATCAAGATGTTTCGTAATTTGTGTGTATATATATATATAAAACCATGAAAGTTCGAGCCTTACTAAAAAGACAGTCAGAGAGGTTGAAAACATTACAATGAAACACAGGAGGAGCTAGTCCGTATAACTATGTTATACAGTTAGATAAAAAGGAAACAATGGTACTGGATACTGCAACAGTAATACAAAGCAAGAAGTGGCAGAGGACAGGCATAATGAGAATGTCTGACAACAGGTGGACAAAGAGAATAGCAGAATGAACGCCAAGAACTGTACATCTAAGACTACGGAAGGCCAGAAGTAAGATTGGGATGATATAAAAAGATATTATGGACATTTATGATTTAGGGATGCACTAGATCAGCTAAAATGGAGAGACATTCATCAAGCAGAAGAAATGAAGAAAACTGCTGGTGTGTGTGTGTGTGTGAGAGAGAGAGAATGGCCAGGATCTTTACCCATCACACAAGAGATCAGATTTGATTCTCTATAAAGGAGAATATTTTTGCAGTTTGGATGGACAAGTAAATTGCATTCCTGCTTGGCTAATGAGAATACAGTTCAAAATTCTGCACAAACTTCTAATGCAGATATTATTCTGCACTACACGTTTGTGCTTGGAATCTCGTCAATAACAAAAGGAACTTATCCAAAGAACTTGTTCCTGGTTAGTACATCAGCCCCCCCCCCCCCTCCGCTCTAAAAAATAGTTTCTGCTTTTATCCCAAAACCTTAGAGTGATCCTCTGAAAAGTATCAAAGGGTGTATATATATTTGTCTGTGATGTGACAGTACTTCACACTTGGAAGAAAAATAATAGATTTAAGAGACATCAGGTAATAGTAATATAGAAGTATCAATGCTGATGCTTTATAACATTATGTACTAACCTCAGCCAAAACCAATGATGAGCAATTCACTGATCCAGGCAAGACACCAAATAATATGGAGCTTGCAGTGATATCAGTAGGAAACAAAGAAAATTCCTTATCATGGAGATCATAGAAAGTCATGATTCAATTACAAAATAAATGAGAATATTCACCCAAGCTCAACAGTAGATATGCAACAGAATTTATTTGAATAAATACAACCTTCTCCTTTTGCAGTAACAGTTGCTCATTTTTTATGTAACTTCCATCCTATGTCCTAAGAAAGGTTTCTTAAATTATATATATATTTTTTTTTAATTTTATATAGTTGTTAGTTTCTCTTCCATATCAAAGCCTATAAGAACACTGCCATTCACAGCAAACTAAACCTATCAATGCAGTCACTGGTCTATTCAAACAGATCTCTTCTATTCTCAACCCAGAACTAAATAGGACATCTTTTATGAGAAATTTGCTCTAGGAGTCTGTAAAAGTAAGGTATAAACTTATCAAGAATTATGAGAACTTTCATAGTTCTAATTCTCAGCTGCAGATTCAGCCTATTCAAGCTGTCATCAACCTATCTTCTAAAAGACTTGAAAATATAGCAGTCAGCATCCTAAACTTGGCAACAAATTTTTCCTCATTTTGACATGAACCTTTCTGTTGCATATAGTCCACAACTGTTGCCATCTAAAAGAAATCTCTCCAACAGCTAACTCTATGCATTCTACAGGGTGTCCCAAAATCCACGCAAGATTTAAATTTAGCGCCATTTGTGCAATAAAGTGTTGCCAACGAGAAAAAAAAGACAGCGTGACAGCTCACAGTTCAGGGTTATTAAAAATGGAGCGCTACACGAAAGAACAACGCATTTTCATTGTTGAGCAATATTTTAAAAATAATGAGGATTTGGCAGCTACAGTTCGAACAAAATAATCTTCAGCGATGAGGCTTGTTTTCATCTTGATGGCTTCGTTAATCGACAAAATTGTCGCATTTGGGGTTCAGAAAATCCACGAGTGATTGTTGAGAAACAAATGCATCCACAACGTGTCACTGTTTGGTGCAGATTTTGGGCTGGAGGCATCATCGGTCCATTCTTCTTTGAAAATGTGGCTGGTAAGGCAATAACAGTTAATGGTGCTCGCTATCGCGACATGATAATCCAGTTTTTTGAGCCTAAATTGCAAGATATGGATGTGGACGACATGTGGTTTCAACAAGACGGTGCCACATGCCATACAGCCCGAGAAACAATTCAATTACTGCATGTCCAAATTACATGCAGTAATTGAATACTGCATGTAATTTACATATCGTGAAATTACACGACTCATTTCCTGGTAGTGTAATTTCCCGTTTTGGCGATCAGAATTGGCCGCCCAGATCATGTAACTTAACGCTGTTGGACTTTTTTCTTTGGGGTTTTTTGAAGTCTAAGGTTTATGCCAACAAGCCCACGACCACTACACCTTGAAGGAGGAAATTGAGCACTGTATCAATGAAATTCAGCCACATTTATGCAAAACAGTCATGGAAAATTTCGACAAAAGAGTGCGTATGTGCCAGCAAAGCCGTGGAGGCCATTTACCCGATATGCTATTCCATGCATAACCCTATACTGTATACTTTATGAATCAATAAGAAATTACAATTTTTAATTAAAAACCTGTGTTTTCTATCAAAATTACTTCTTGCGTGAATTTTGGGACACCCTATATAAATTAAGTAAAGAGAAAAATAACGTGTTACTGTGCAAATACAATCATATAAGTAATGTCTTTCTCAGAGAACACATTACACACAAACCATTAGTGACCCCACTAATTCCATGAAAAAAAAAAAAAGTCTTTTCAAAATTTTCGCTTATGGACCCATGAAATAACTAAAAAACTCAAACTTTTTAGTTCCTCCCACTCCAGATATATGGATTACCCAAAAGCAAAAACCTTAGTCCAATAAAATATGTTACTGACTCCCTTTCCTTTAAACTAGCCAATTAATTAGCCAGTTAAATCTTGATCCCACTCCCAAAAAACAGTGACACTTCATCTTATATATATTAAAAAAAAAAGTTAAAACTGTAAAGGGAAAAAAAAAAAATTCTGCTCTGATTTCAAACCAAACATGAAGCTTGCTGCTCTTATCCACTCACCTAAACATCAACCCCCCTCCTCCTCGCAGTTCCAGATATACAGTTCCCTATTCTTGAAACTTGTCATATCAAAAATAAAGTCCAATCCATTTCAAATCTTTAATCCAAAATTGAGTTTTTAGGTAATGTTACCATAATTAGCTCTGACATCACTTCCTTATTAACCAATATCTTAAAAATGTTTTTCTCCCCTAAAATTCATATCAGTTATTTAACTCAGAATGATATATATATATATTTTTTAATAAAAAGATTTAATGACTAAAACCGAGAATAATAGTAAGGCTTTATTGAAATAAAAACACAACTAGTTTCGGCTTTTGACAGCCTTCTTCAGGTGTCTTCTAAGAATAGGAAACAGTAATAAAAACACTGAAGTTTAAAACTGTGAAGCACAGGAAAATTGCACTACATAATTGACATGAAAAAACGTATTTACATTTAAGTTGTTCTTACAAATGTGGCATTGTTTGTTGAGTGTGTGCTTGCAGACTCTCGCAAACGCCAGTACCGAACAATAGCAGAGTGGCTATCAGGAATATTGGAGCTCAAATTGCTATTTAAATGTTCACAATTCAGGATGATTTCTCTGCACTCCACAATTTTTCTTTCAAACTAATCATGGCAACGAAAGATGTTTTCGGATCTATCCCAGCAGACTGAATGACCCTGGTGTTCATCATCAGGATTGTTCGAGAAAATAGCATGACTAGACAAGGCACTGGCATGTGTTCTTTTGTAAGAGATGTCTCTCTCGTGTTCCTCCATACGTAATTCAATAGATTTATTTGTTTAACCAAAATAAGGGATATGACAATCACACCATATCTTATATATGCCAAGATACTTCAGATTATGATGACGAGACTTTGGATGGCTTACTAGCAAGCGGATTTTTGGAAGTGTAGTGAATAAGGTCCTGATGTTATACTTTTAAGAACTTTAGCTAATTTTTCAGAAACTGAACTGATATATCAGATGGAGATGTTACCCTTAAAGTTAGTTATTTCTTCAGTGCGGTGGCTAGGAGAATTTTGAAGAAATTTTTTAATGGTTTTATCAGAATATCCATTTTGTCTAAAGACATGAGAGAGGTAATTAATTTCTTTTTGAAGTTCATCTAGGTCATTCAGAAGAGAGTGTGCTCTATGTCCCAAGGTAGAAATAGTTCCAAGTTTTTGTGGAGGAAAATGATGGGACTGACTGTGAAAATATCTATTAGTTTGCGTAGGTTTTCTATACATGGAAATTCTAAATTTTCCAGAGCAGCGTGAAAGTTTTATATCCAGGAATGGTATGGAATTGTCATATTCAAGTTCAACTGTGAATTTTATATTAGGATGCTGATTATGAGATGATTAAGAAAATCCATGAGAGAGTTATGGCCATGACTCCAAATAATAAAAATGTCATCTACATAGCGTTTCCAAAGTTTTGGTTTAACTGAGAAGGATGAAATAGCTTTAGTTTCAAAATCCTCCAAGTAAATGTTAGCAAGAATACTTGCTAAAATGCTAACAAGAATGTCTGCAAGCACGCACTCAACAAACAATGCCCGTTTGTAAGAACAACTTAAATGTAAATACGTTTTTTCATGTCAATTATGTAGTGCAATTTTCCTGTGCTTCACAGTTTTAAACTTCAGTGTTTTCATTACTGTTTCCTATTCTTAGAAGACACCTGAAGAAGGCTGTCAAAAGCCAAAACTAGTTGTGTTTTTATTTCAATAAAGCTTTACTATTATTCTCGGTTTTTTTTAATCTTTTTTATTAAAATTTATATATTTTAAATTATTTGTTCAATGTTCCTGAACGCATATATATATATATATATATATATATATATATAAATAAACAAAAGGTGCTGCAATGGGCTCTCCTTCTCTTCCCTAAGCTAATTTCCATATAAAGCATTTTTAAAATCAAGTTCTTGATACTGCTGATCTCAAACCTTCTATGTGGTTAAGATACACTGATGATGTGTTCTCCATGTGGCCACACAGATCAGACAGGGACTCATTTCTCTTCCACTTCAACAGCCAAGACCCCAGAATCCAATCCAGGTTCACTATAGAAAAAAGAAAGAAAAAAATTGTCTCTTTTCTGGTTGCTTTAATCACACATCTCCCAAATGACAATCTTCCTTTCTCAGTTTACAGAAAACCTACTTAGAGATAGACACATTCACAAACTTTCCCATAACCCCTTATGCAATATAGTATCATAAAAATCCTTGTTAACAAAGCCACCAACCTCTTTTCCAAGCAGGCTTTAATAACAGCCGCCTCCGTTATTTCAAACACATTCCTATTCAATGGATACATTGAATTTACCATTCCCAATGTCTTGGGCTCCTCAGAAAAAAAAAAAAAAAAAAAAAAAAAAAAAAAAAAAAAAAAAAAACTGCACTGCTTTCAAAATGAAGCTGGCTGCTCTTATCCACTCTCCTAAAGATCAACCCCCCTGCTCCTCACAGTTCCAGATATATACATTTCCCTATTCATCAAACTTGTCACATCATGAATAATGTCAGATCTGCCAAAAAGTATCTTGAAGAATGCAAATATATTCGTTGAGCAGTTATGGACAGTCAAGTCTAAATGACAATGCCTTAGACATCTTGCAGAGAATCAAATGAAAACCACTCTTCTTCACAACTATGCAAATAAAAGCATGACAGGATTTTTCTAATCTATATCTAATCTAATCTAATAGATTATTCCCTTACTTTGGCATTTTTTCACAATAAGATCAGAACTCTTGACTAATCAATCTATTATTAAGTCTCCAAGTCCTGACAGTTGTTATTCTGCTTTTTAAAGGCACATAAGCATCTATAAATTAATGATATCAAGAAATGATATACTTGGTTTAATCCTTTATCCAAGTGTAAGCAAAATTTGTGCCTGAAATTTAATCAGGAAAGAGCAACGCATATATAGAAGCTAATGACGTCACATCAGTTGCCTTAGTATCCCTCAATGCAAAGCACATATCCTTATGGGTATGTATAATGCTATGTATTATGGGAAGGGTCACTACCCAGACCGGTTTCGACTTTTATTGAGGTCTTGTCAGTGGGAGCCAGACCCACAACTTTGTTTGTTTACACTTGGATAAAGGATTAAACCAAGTATATAATTTCTTGGTATCTTTAATTTATAGTATAAGCAAGTGGAAAAAAAAAAAATTCCAACATAAGCATCTATGATGTCTCAAGTCCAAGGTTAAAAAGCATCAACATTTAGTTCTCACTCAATTCCAGCAAGTGTTGCTGCTGCTAAGGCATACCTTCCCTGGTTGGAGAAAATACCAACTACACCTCTGGGTGGTAGATGTCTTTTTTTTCCCCAATGAAACACCACAACTCCTCTTACAGGAGGCTTGAAGTGGCCTTTCAGAGAAAGTCCCGCAGTTTCTGTCCCCTCCCCCACAGTTTGGATGGCATTCAAGGATATGCCAAAAATGCTGTAGAGATCTCCCCTCCTCCATTCAAGAATACAGCTGTGTGAAACAGTTTTGCAGATCAGCTGCTAGTCAGCACATGGAACCACACCTGACACTAACATACATCTGAGGTTTTGCAATCGGCTGGTGATAAATTCTGCTGCCCCTCAGAGAAAGATGTGGCCTTGACAATTCCAGGTCTTTTGATCATGTTTGGCATCAAGGCCTGCAAACTGCCTTCCTTCGTTCTACTTTCCACCCTCTGTACGTATTGCTCAAGCTTGATTTTCTGCAGTCAAATTATCCAAGCAGTGAGATAATCTTCTTAGGACTTAAATGTTCACAACTCAACTTGGCTTCTGTTCTCCAGTTCCAATGATCAATCAGGAAGGGATGCTGAGGTATTCACCATTAGCAATGGCCCATCACATGTAGTCCAACTTCCAATCAGAACACTCAATGGCATGAAGACATTGATCCCTCATTCCATCAAAAATTCCTGTCCCCTTTCCAAGTCCTGGTTCAACAGAAGATGTATGAAAGCAGTTGAAGAAAAATACTCAGCTCATTACAGGTGGCTTGCATTAAGAACCCAAGCTTCATGCTCAGCCTATGTGGAAGCACACAATAACTATAAATCAACTATCAGCAAATCCAACAGCAGAAAATTCATCTCTTGTCCAAACAGTAGCCATGCCTTCTGGTGCCATGCAAAAGCCATCATATGCAACTTCTGCTCACCTACACTCCCACCTCTCTTCCATCCAGATGGCATCACTGACCTCCTAAAATCACTTTTTATCTCTAAGTCCTGCATGGACAATGAAGGCAAATCACCTCCTTTTCTATATCAGCAACTAAGTACCATATACCTCCTGTGACATTTTGGCAGAAAGACCTAAGAAGAATATTAAACAACTTGAACACTACAAATCGTCTGGTCTCAATGGCATCTCTCCTATTCTCAATTGTTGTGCTCCAGAGCTAACACCTGTCCTCCATTGTCTCTGTAATCTTCTATACTCAGCTGGCACCTATCCCATCTCATGGAAACTAATATATATCTAACCAATTCCAAAAAAGAGATAAAAGCCTACCATCCAACTAATGAACAATTGTCATCACCTCAATCCTCAACTTCTTCACTACCTAGAAGCCCAATAGTTAATCAGCGACCACCAGTATTGATTTCGCTAATCGAGATCTATACTTGATATCTTAGCCTACATTACCCATCACCAGACAAGTGTCATTGCAAGGTTCAGAGAAACAAAAGCCTTGACATTTCCAGGTCTTTTGATCATGTTTGGAATCAAGGCCTGCAAACTGCCTTTCTTCGTTCTACTTTCCACCCTCTGTAGCTATCCAGCTACAGAGGGTTTCCAGAGGGTGAGTTAGTTCACAACTCACCTGCAGAGGGTGAGTTGTGAACATTTAAGTCCTAAGAAGATTATCTTACTGCTTGGATAATTTGACTGCAGAAAATCAAGCTTGAGCGATACGTACAGAGGGTGGAAAGTAGAACGAAGGAAGGCAGTTTGCAGCTTTCTCTCTGGTCATTCATTGTGTGTGTGTGTCATGGTGGATGATACCCTCTCTTTTGAGCTTTGCCACCAATACAGAAGTGCCTCTGGACTCCATCCTATCACCTACCCTCTTTCTCTAATACAGAAATGACCTACTCTCAATCACTACAAATCCTATCTGTAGCACTCTCCATTCATCCTGCTCCTTTCACAAACCATGTAGTTCCCAGACATCACTTACATCAAGATCATCTGCAACCAGTACCTGAAACAATGATCTCCACACCATCCTTCAGTGGGGCAAGGATAATGTGGTCACCGGACTGGATGAACTCTCTCCTTGGACTGACATTTACCTCCAACCTCTCTTGGTATAAACACATCATCAATAGTTCCTAACTACAAAAAAAAACTAGGCATTCTTTTCTGCTCAAGAACCTAACCCACCCTGCTACTAACCCTATATAAAATCCCAAATCTGCCCATCTTAGAATACTGTACACACATTTGGGCTGGTACACCTAAAACTACCTTAAAAATTCTTGATGCTTTCCAGAGGAGAGCAATTTGGCTCAGATAACCCTTTCTTTACAGGCTCACTTCACCCTCTATTTCAGATCTGTCTCTCTTCTAGAGGTACTTCCATGGTCACTGCTCGAGTGAATTGGCAAACATCATTCCTATACTTTCTGTTAAGTTGATTTTTTTATTTGATTTTTATGACACAGAGACATCAAATGTCATACTGTGCCAGGACACAGCAGTACATATAGTAATTTGTTAGTAGGACAATCACAAACATCCATGCCCATGGTGAAATTCGAATCCACAGCCTCTTGGCTGGAGAGTGGATACACTAACCACTCGATCAACCAGACTGGCTTGCTGTTAGGCCTGTTAAAACAAGAATAGCTGCTGTCCAACATGCTATCCACAGGATGATAGATATACAAAGTTTCTTAGTTTGTAAAGAACTTAGTGAACTCGTGAAAAAACTAAGGTTAAATTTTTCTAGGCTACAGAGGAACAGAATACAATATAGAGAAAGTTTCCAGAATTCATTTGTCATTACCATCCCAAAACCCAGAAAGGATCCAACATTTATCAATAATTAAATAATTATTCAACCTGTAGGAAGTTTTCGGTATTGAGACCACATATTAATATAAAGAGTTTATTAAAAATGAACAATTAAAACACCCAACAAGTTTCGTGTGTCGTAAGACTTACATCATCAGGGGTAATGGTACATAAGTTTTACACAACAAAAGCTTATTGACAATTAATTACACATATTGAATGTTTTTAAATTGTCAGTAAGCTTTTGTTGTGTAAAACTTTTATGTACCATTACCCCTGATGATGTGAGTCTTACGATGCACGAAACTTGTTGGGTGTTTTAATTGTTTATTTTTAATAAACTCTTTATATTAATATGTGGTCTCAATACTGAAAACTACCTACGGAACTGCTTAACCACAGAAACCTATGTTTAAATTATTCAACCTATTGATCTGACCAGCTGTCTTTGTAAGATACTAGGAAAAAATAGTAAATGCAAGGCTTCTATGGTATTTAAGAAGCAACAAACTTCTTTCCAACACACAATGTGGCTTTTGTAGACCAATTAACAATGGACCATTCAGTCCATTTAGAAAAGTGTATAAGAGATGCCTTTCTGAAACAAGAACATCTGGTTACAGCATTATTTGACACAGAAAAAGCTTATGACAGCCTGGAGATATGGCATATTAAAAGGCCTCTATAACCTAGGTCTCACAGGACACCTTCCTGTATCTATTGAAAACTTTGTCTAGCCAAGTTTTCCAAGTGCAAGTGGAAAGTACACTACTGCAGTCAAGAACAAGGTGTTCCCCAAGATTGTTTTGTGTATGACATTCTTTGTTAGCAAAGTCAACTCGGTCATTGAACAGTTTCTTCCCACTATAGGCAATGCTCTACATGTGGATGATATCACTATTCACTGACACTCTTATAACATGAGGGTAATTGAAATACAATATGAGCAAGCAAATGATCAGTCTCTCCACGGGCTCTTAATGAGTTCAGGCGTTTGGTAGAAATAAAAGTGTCTGTGTATACTTCTGTCGAATACACACTCTTCACCCCAATCCTGAGTTAAGAATGAGAAAAACTATCATTCCAGTAGCAACAGAAACCAAGTTCCTGAGACTCATCTTTGACAGAAACTTACATTCCTCGCACACATTCATCAACTAAAAGAAAATAATTCACTAAAAGAAAAGTACAAGAAGGCATTAAATTTTCTTTCCACTCTGTCCTCCATTGAATGGGGTGCAGACTGATCTTCATTGCTTCATTTTTATCCTGTGCTTATACATTCAAAGTTGGATTATGAATATCAAGTCAATGGTCTTTCAAGGCAAAAGCAACACCTGCAATGGTTGAATCGTATCCATCATCAGGTTATACAAATAGCTACTGATGCCTTTTGCACATCACCCACTTAAAACTTTATACTGAAGCAAATGAACCGCATCTATCACCTAGACAGAAACAGTTGTCTCGTAACTATGCCTTAAAAACAAAGTCTCTTCCAGAACATCCTACATGGACCTTTATTCTGTGTTTGGAAGTTCAAAATCACACACATGCCAGACTGCCATACATCCCTTTGGTATCCATGTTGATAGTTTTTTTTTCACCTGGTTATAAATTAAAGATGCCAAGAAATTATATTCTTGGTTTAATCCTTTATCCTGATGGCACCCATTGATGAGACCTCAATAAAGGTCGAAACTGGTATGGGTATTGGCCTTCCAATAATGAACAGAATTACATAATACACCAGAAAGGATGCGTGCTTTGCATTATGGTATACTAAGACAACTGATGTGAAGTCATTAAGCTCTATATACAAGTAGCCAGTCATTAAGATACTTCCCACCCAAACTTTGTTTGCTTACACTTGGATAAAGGATTAAAGCAAGAATATAAAAACTTTGGTATCCATGTTAAAGAGATTATGCAAGTTATCGACATGAATGTTGACATTACCTATGCCAAACATAAGAGCATTCTTCCATGGCAGTTTAGTACTCCATCCTGTAACCTTTCACTCTGTCAACCTGCAATTGTTTAATGGTTTAACTGATTTCTTGGCCACCTATACTAATGGTTCAAGATTTCAGACATTTCGCTGTGCTGCAGTGTTTCCTGATGTTACTATATCCAACTAGATCCCACTTAGTTGTAGTAATTATACGACAGAGGTGCATGCCATTCAGTTTCCACTTGTACATATAAAAGAAAACTGCTATCAAAAGTGTGTAATTTATGAAGACTCACTGAGTTCTTTACATGCCGATATATATTCCACAATGACAAACTATGTATAATCACTTCTGTTGCATATGTCACATGCAGTTTCTTTTAGACTTATAAAAACCATTTTCTCTAAATTTTTTTTTTTTAAATCTTTTAAATCCTTTCAAAGGTGTAATACTCAAACTTACATCCATCTGGGATTTTGTATGTTGTTGCCAAGATTATTAATAGCAAACAACAGTTCATACCAAATAACTGGATAATGCAAATTCAAAATTAATTTCATTGCTTGCACAAAGACTATGATTCACTCTTTGAGTATCTGCTGTTATTTCACTTAACACTTCTAGTGCATGGTATCTAGTCTAAATGAAACACTAATTGCTTTAAATGTATTTAGTTGGAATTCTTATCATGTGTCCAAGATGGGATGTAAAATCAAATTTGATAAGCAATTTATCAAGATGTTCCATTCAAAAAATGTCACATATAATCTCTGAATTGTAACAAAAAATGTCACCACTACTGGCACAGTCAAGGACATGTCTCCTAGTAACAAATTATGCACCGTACATGGCACAAAGAATTCTGGATTTCTGACCAAATTTCTAGTTCATACACCATTTCCTTTACCATCTTTTAAATCATAGGTGGCTGCGGCAGGATAAAAACTATATTAAATTATATGTATTATCAATTTAGCTATTAGTTTCGACTGCAGATTTTCTGATTGATATACTAGTAATATTCATTATTTCTGATGATGGAAACAATTTATATTCTCAACATGGAATCAAAATTGCTTTAAAAAGATTACTCAATTTATAAAATCTACTGCTTCTCTGTGCGAGTTGTAGTAGTGGGAGTGGTATATTTCTATGCACTCCAGAGTAAAACATCATTGAAAGTCACTTGCTCTGCTCTGGGTACAGTGATCAGTTTCAGAGACTGAGTTTCACAGTTAACAGTGTCATTGTTGCAGTTTGTGTTCCCTGGTCAGTTACTTCAGCCTTTGTGTACCATGAGTAAGAAACATAAGATCTCTGAAGAAAACAGGCCATTTCAGGAGAAATGGGAAAATGAATTTCTGTTTATAAACAATAACGACAACAAACCACAGTGCCTTGTGTGTTTGCAAGTATTGTCTGTGCACAAGGAATATAACCTTAAACGCCACTACACACAGCACCGTGCCACTAAATACCAAGAATACGTTGGACAAGTACGTACTAAAATTGTACGTAATTTGCAGAGAAAGGTTAGTGCTCAGAAATCTATTTTTACTAAACCAACATCGATACAAAAAGCTCACTCTTGGCATCGTTCATCGTAAGTGCAGTGAATTTGTAAAAAACTGTTCTGTGAAAATGGCACGTGCATTTGAGGAAGATAAAATTGCCAGTGAGTTTGAAAGCATCCCACTATCAAAACAAACTGTAACAAAAAGAGTCGAGGAAATAGGTTCTCACATATTAAATAAATTAAAAAGTGTTATTACAGATTCAGCTTACTTCTCATTGGCTCTGGATGAATCAACTGACATAACAGATACAGCTCAACTTCTAATTTTCATTCAAACTGTTTTCAAAGACTTTATTAATGAAGAGCTACTAGCATTAGAGTCATTGCAGAACACAGCCAAAGGTCAAAACATTTATGATGCAGTTATGAAGGTTGTAAATGGTAACAGCTATTGTGACAGATGGCACCAAATCAATATGTGTTACTCAAACAGGCTGAGTTGGCTTACTAAGGAAGGCTGGAATCAATTGCCCTGTATTGCGTTGCATTATATATCAGGAGGCTCTGTGTGGTAAAATTCTGAAGATGGAAGATGTTATGAAAACTATAATGAAGCGTGTGAATCTAATTAAGGGAGGAAAGGGCCTTGACACACTGCAAGTTTCTTTCTTTTCTAACAGAAATGGAGGCAGAATATGACGATTTAGTGTTGTACACAGAAGAACGTTGACTAAGCAGAGGGAACTGTTTGAAACGGTTTTTTTTTTGCTTTGAGAAAGGAAATAAAACAGTTTTTAGAGGAACATGAGAAGGCAAACAAAGAACTAATCACAAAACTATGCGATCCTCATTTTAACACCTTACTCGCCCTTCTAACAAACATCACACACCACATGAATGAACTCAAATTGAAGTTACAGGGACGTAACTAAACAATCTCAGATTTAGTTGGACACCTAGATGGGTTCATAAGTTGACTAAAGGTTTTTAAATTCACCCCTAGTCAGAGGAAACTTGGTACATTTCCCTTCCTGCAGGGAGTTGATGGAGGAGAGCCATGACATTGATTTTCTGTGCCAATGTTAGACCAACTTTTGGAGCAATTCAGTAATAGATTTTCTGACTTTAATGACAAGCAGCCACAACTAACATTATTTAACAACCCAATGAAATGCTCCTGAAATGAAATGAAAAAACTCAGAGCAGCATGACACTATTCAATTGGAGTTATGTGACCTTCAAAGTGACCCCTTTTTCCAGTCAAGGGTGGAGATAGGTATTGACTTTTGGAAACTGGTAACAAGGGAAAAATATTGTGCATTGGGTGATTTCAGCTTGAGAATTGTATCTATGTTTGGAAGCATATACATATGTGAATGCACTTTCTCAACTATGAGGGCAGTTAAATCATCACAAAGAAGCCGACTGACTGATGACCACCTTCAGGATTTGTTACGAATATCATCATCATCGTTGAAAATCAACTTTGGTGAACTTATTGCCACACATGAACGCCCACAGTATTCTCATTAAGTTGTGTTACATGTAAAAACACTTCTTCTTTTCAGCCATTTTCTGGCCACTGCTGGACGAAGGCCTCCTCCAGTTCTTTCCACCTTTCTCTCTCTTTTCTTGGCAATGGTTGACCAACTTTCCCCAATAAACTCTGACGGTTCATCACTCCACCTTTTTTTAGGAAGTCCTCGGCTTCGTTTCCCTTCTTTAGGAATCCATTTCGTAAGTATGGTGGTCCATCACTCATTTTCTCTTCTGGATAAATGTCCGGCCCATTTCCATTTTAATCGCTTGTGGTGAAGAATGATGTCAGTGATGCGAGTCTGGCTTCTTCTCCAGGTGTTTCGCTTCTTATCTTTTAATGTGATGCCTAGCATCAACTTCTCCATTTTTCTTTGAGTTGTTAATTTATTTGCCAGTGCTCTTGTTAGTGACCAAGTTTCGCAACCATATGAGATGACTGGAAGTATACACTGGTTAAATGTCTTCCTTTTTAAACAGAGTGGAACATCATCATTTTGAAAAATGTTTTTCAATTTTCTGAATGCACTCCAGGTAAGTTGAACTCTCCTATTTATTTCCTTTTGGAGTCCACAGTTTAGGTCAATGAGATGACCTATGTGTATGAAGAGACTCTTTCCAAAAAATTGTTTTCTATTATTATGTTTTTTGGTGTTACTAAATGATTAAACATGATTTTAGTTTATTCTCTGTTTATCTTTAGACCGACTTTTCTGCTTTCATGATATAGGTCTTCTGGAGTGTTTGCAAAAATTATAATAGAATCTGCATATCTTAGATGTGTTAAGTTTCTGTTATTAATTTTTATACCAAGGTTTGTCCAGTTTATATTATTAAATATTTCTTGAAGGACTGCTGTAAAGATTTTGGGTGATAGAGAGTCTCCTTGTCGGACACCTTTTTCAATTGATATTTTATTGCTACTCGTGTGAAGTTGGATTGTTGCAATGAGGTATATTGCCTGGAGGAGGTCCATATATTCTCCAGGAACTCCCTGATTCTGGAGTGCATTGATTATTGCATTAGTTTTGATGGAATCAAATGCTTTTTCATAATCAATGAAGGCTAAACAGAGAGGCAATTGGTTTTCTTCTGCTTTTTCTATTATTTGTTTCACTGCATGAATATGATCAGCTGTGTTGAAGCCTTTACGGAATCCTGCTTGTTCTACTGGTTCATTTGAGTCTAGAAGAAGTAATCTAGGAATATAATTAAATTTAATTTAACAACTTATATTTAAATCAATCAAGTATTTTATATTGTTCTCCCAGTAGTAAAATGATTTAACAAGTATAGTAATTCAATACATATAACTATTGCCTTGAAAAAATGCAGACTTTATTTTTATTTAAGTTCTGTCTAAAAGTGTGCGGTCCGTGACGCTACCACTCATCATATATTGGCCCTCGTATAGAATTAAGTTGGCCACACCTGTTTTAAATGAATGCGTAAAACTGAAAGTTAGTTTTTCAGTGCTTCACTTAAGTCAAAACCTTCACTTTTTACAACTGGTATAAAACAAATGAAATACTCTTTAATTTGACTTCCTTGTTTTCTTCTTCTGGTACTTCAATAATATGTATGCATAATTATCATTATCATTACATGATGCCTCCAGAGAGGCCAAAGACTCATTGAGGGAGGGAACTTACTCTATAGCTCTGTCTCCACCACTCAATCCACCAACTACACCAACGCCATCTGCTGCCTACCACCACTAGTATTTCCACACACAACAAACATCCATACCCAAGGTGGGATTCAACCCGATCTGGATGGAGAGCGAATACGCTAACTGTTTCACCAGCCATGCCAGCTTATAATATAAAAATGATATATTATAATATAAAAATAAATTAATTAAATATATATAATATAAAAATTAACAAAAATGGGGAACTGGGATGGATTCTACCATCTTAGATAGTGATCACTTGTTTCATTATTTTTATCTGTCTAACACATTCAGCCACTGCAGCATCAAATTTTGAAATCATTTTTACTAAAAAAAAAAATTCCATTATTTTCTTTAAAAACTGTGCTGTTAGTATCAAGAAAAGCATCATTATGCTTACCTAAATATTGGACACATAATATTCTTTTAAAAACACCATGCCAGTGCTCTATACTGGCTTTTGTTACTGTTGAATACTATTGACTGTTTGCTGTTCTAAAATCTGCATGTGAGTGGCATTTCTTGCTAATTTTCAATGTTTTGATCATTAGTTAAATCTTCATTATATAAAAAATTTGTAATGCCCTGTAAACAGACCACCTCTTTGAGATTTTTCTATTTCATTTTTCTTTCCAGCCTTTCCCACTCCCTTTGTTTCTCAAAGTGTGGTACGCGTACTCCCAGGGAATACGTGAAAGCTCTTCGGGGGGGGGGGGGGGGGGGGGTACGTGGCAATTTTCGGCTATGCATCATTACCGCATGGAATCGTTATATTTCTCAACAAATAGTGCAAATAGAGACAACTGGGATAAAAACAGCACAAACTTATGAATCACATCTCTCCTCCAACAGAAACTGCTGTATAGACTCAAGCAAAACCATATGTTGCCGGTGCAACATATGGTTTTGCTTGACACTACCCAGTCACGAACATGTTAAAAACTAAGAAATATATAGTGAATGTGTTTCAGATATTATGGAATTCAGTTGAAAAAAAATTAGCATTTCAACTCAACTGTCGAAATGCTTATTTGTCTTTGGTTCACGCGATCTTTTATTAATACTGCTCCAATCATGAAAACTTTAGTTTCCGAAAATCCCCACGCGTATCTCGTACCACGATTTTTTAGCTTTAATTTTGGGAAAAAAGTGCGAATTATATTTGGGTAAATACGATAATTTTTTTAGCTTTCAAATTCTTAAGTATGGATCATTGGATTCATAAAACCTGCAAAAGAGAGCAATATAGCAAATACAAGTAGCTATAAGCAACAAGAAAATGTTGATATTGTATCTGGATCAGATGAAATTGATAAGGGTATATCGTCTGACATCTCTAAAGAACCAACTAAGAAGAAGATGAAAAATCTTTGTATGATATGAATTACTTGAAATGTTGATTTTCATGGATGGGAAATGAAGAGGAACCTATTCCAAATTTTTTTGTTCTATTAAAAATAAATCATATTTTTTGTTTACATGAACATGTAAATACAAATAAAATAGACGTTTACAATGAAATATACTTTATTTATTTATTATTTGATAAAGGGGTACTTGGTAATAATGAAAATTAAAGAAGGGGGTATGCGGATATCTGAAGTTTGAGAAACACAGATCTAAAGGATTAAAAAATAAAATGTAATTGTGTTCAAAGTGTACGAAATTTGAATATTTTCATCAAAAATGTAAATTAACAAATATAAAAAATCAAAAAATTTAAATAATTCATTAATTAGGTGCATTCAGCTGTTATAGTTTTCATTCCTATATTCCATTACATTCCATTACATAATATATTCTCTTTGTTGTATATGTTGTTCTTAATTATTTTATGTGATTTGATTCTGAATATTTCATTTGTTAACTTATTTCATATATTTTTGTTATATGTGGAGCCTTCTAAAGTGCTGGAGCCAAGGGCAGGGCCTGCCCAGATAGAAGTGAGGTAGTGGTACAGACAGATGATCGGCAGTCAGTCCTAATCAGATAAAGTGCTCAACAGAAACAAAGTAAAGAACATCAGTCTATAACCAAGGAGGCAGGGTGCTTAGGATGAGCACTGCTTCATGGTGGTTACTTGCAAATGACATATCTGGGATAAGAATATTAGATATCACATGGATCAAAATTTTATATGAGTCCCAAAACCTATCACTACTAGGATTGTCATCTGACCCAGTCTTAGCTCTTGATTAGGAGGAAGACAACATTTCTGCAGCAAAGGCACAAAAATCATCTTCAGTTCTGAAAATTTACACCCATTGGAACAGGAAGAAGAAGAATAGTCAACGGCTTGCTGCAAATGTTTATATTACAAGACACAGTAAAGTTACAGAGGAATGTTACTAGTGAAAGGTGTTTTATCAAAGTAACTCAGGATGCAAATAATGTGCCAGTGAAAATTGACCCCTGTATGAATCTCTCTTTTTGAGACAGGGTGTGTGTGTGTGTGTGTTGGGGGGTAAAAAGAGTGGTTCCCACAGACTTGGAAAATTTGGTTAGAGAGAAAACTGGGAGATTTCTCTTAAGACTCAAATTGTATGGGTCTTTAGTATATCATACCTCCTAGTTGTGCCACATGCTTTTTCCATATTAAATAAAATACAGTTATTGTTTTACCCTCTCCAAGATAATTCTTCTTCTTTGAGTGCCATCTCCTATCAGAGGTTGGCAACCACCTAGGCAAATTCTGAGCGATCCTCAGCTACTCTGAGCAGTCTCTCAGAGCTCATGCCAGTCCACTGTCTGATGTCTGCCAGCCAAGATTTTCTTCGTCTTCCTTGTCCTCTTCCATTTATATTCCCTTTTATAATAAAATGAAGTATCTTATTTTTTATTAAAAAGTAGGTGATCAAGATATGAAGTTTTCCTTCTTTTTATGGTATGTAAAAGTTCACGTGATTTCCCCATTTGTTCCAGTACTTCCTGATTGGACGTTTTTGCTGTCCATGGGATTTTTGACATTTGTCTGTATAACCACATCTCAAAGGCTTCAAGTCTTTTTATTGATATCTTCAAGGTCCAAGTTTTTGCAACGAATAGCAGTACAGACCATACATAGTAGTATGGTCTAAATTTTAACTGCGGTTACACAGTGTTGATTTCATCAAGAGAAAATTTTTTCTCGCCATTTCAATTCTAACTTTTATTTCCATTTCTGGATTGCAATCTTCATTTAACCAGCATCCGAGATATTTAAATTTTGCCACTCTATTTGTTTCCCATTTAAAGAAAGTGCTGAATTAAGAATTGGTTTCTTATTTATGACCATGAATTTATTTGTGGTGATATTTATTTTTAATCCCATTTTTTCACTCTCTTCATTTACTAGTTCCAGAAGATTTTGAAAATCTTGAATATTGTCAGCCAGGAGAGCTGTCATCAGCATATCAGATGTTACTGATGATTTCACCATTTACATTAATCCCTTCCTTTCTTCCTTCCTTTTAAGATTTTCTGAAATATAGCTTCTGAGTATATGTTAAAAAGAAGAGGTGATAGCACACATCCTTGCCTTACTCCTCGTTTGATATTAATGGAGTCTGTAATAATGTCATCAACTTGAACAATGCCTTTTGGTTCCAATATAAGTTTTCAATGATCTTGATAATTCATAAACAAAATGCCTTTAGCATCCCAAAACACCGATGCTATGACCTGCAGATGGAACCGACTTTGTCTTCTTTGGTGCTGAACAACCAGCTTCTGTCCACTGTTTTGACTGCTGTTTGGATTCTGGTGTGTAATGGTGAATCCAAGTCTCATCCATAGTAATAAATCAATGCACATAATGAGTTTTATTCTTCTTAAAAGGCTCCAAGCACTGTTCAGAGATTTTCATGCGAGTGCGTTTTGATCAGCATGGCACCCATCTTGTGCAAAGCTTTTTTCATTTGCAATTCTTCATGCAAAATGTATCCTACACGTTCTTTTGAAATGCCTATAGTCTCAGCAATTTCCTACACTTTGACTCGCCAGTCATCCAATACCATATCATGAACTTGATTATTGTTGTTACACTTTTGGAACGTTTTAGGAGAGAAATTGAGACTGAAAAAAAATTTGATAGGAAAGGAAGATATTTTTAGTGAAAGACCAAAGGAGTAGATTCTAAGTTCGAAACTAATGTAAGAACAAAAATTAAATGAAAGGTCAGAAAGTGTGCCAAAGACTTAAACTGAATTGAGAAAGTGCTTGAAGAAGATGAAATTTGAGTTTGTTAGGTAAAGTGCAGAAGTGAGATAGAAATGATAATCACTGAGGATGGAACCGAGACTAAATACCCCCCCCCCCCCCCACACACACACAAAACGGACATCCCCCATGGGAAAGGAGCATCATGGCATGTAACAAGTCATGTTTGTAGGCAGTATAAATTGGAGGAATATGCAAATATAGACTATATATTTGAGTTATTTGACTATATATTATATATATAAAAAAATTTAAACACAGATCCTTGTAATATTTCCATGATTAAGTGAAAATCTAATCCTAACAACCTCTGTTGGCATGAACCCAGCTTGTTCTTCTGAAGCTTCCCATTCACAATTTTCTTAACTTTTTTCTCAAATATACTTGCATAAATCTTACCAGGAACACTCAATAGGAAAATTCCTCTAATTCTAACATTCAGTTTTATTTCCCTTTTTTACAGATTGATACTATGAGAGCTCTACTGCAATAATGTGGAATTCACCCCTATGACCAGGCCTTCTGAATTATGCAGTGTAGCCAATGTAAAACTTTTATACCTCCATATTTTAACATTTCTGATCAAATATCATCTACTCCAGTTGCCTTTCCACATTTTAGGTTTTAGATGGCTTTTTGTACTTCAAGTACTGATATGTATTCCTGATTGCATTCCTGTTGAGTGTTTTTTTACCACCTTGCGGTCACTGCTTGTTTCATTTAGCAATCTTTCAAAGTAATTACTCCAGATGCATACAGAATATCTCTTCAGGGTTTGCCATGAATCTCCTAGGTTGGGTTCTGATTTTCAAACTCTCAGTTTTTCTTGAATGCCAGTCTGAAGTGCTTAATGATGAGCTTCCATTAAAGTGATGACAGAGCAGGCTTTATATAAAGACTTTAAACAGGCAATGTGCAGAAACCACTAGCAGCTATTTGTATACCCTGATGATGGATAGGCTCTCACCACTGGAGGGTGCTCTCCTCCCTTGCAGAACAGAAAATTTTTGTTCAATCAAAGCTTGATTATGAGTCATGTGCACAATAAAGGCAAAACAAGAAAAAAAAATCTGCATCTCATTCTGTTGAGGATAGAGTGTGGTCTTTTGCACTTTCCTTTAGTTGACAAATGTGGGTAAGGAATGTGAACTTTCTGTAAAAATGGGTCTTAAGACCATAGCTTGTGTTGCTACTGAGATAACAATTTATTCCACTCCTTAATGCTAGGTCTGGATGAAGAGCGCATTTTTGATAGAAATGTGTACAAACTGTTTTCTACTGAAAACTCGAACCCACGAAGAAATGTGATCAATTACTTGAAGTTACCTTTCAACAATGCTCATATTACAAGAATCACGGTATATTAAAAAATTATTGATGAAGCGTTGCCGATTATATGAAGAAGCTGTTCAGTGATCATGCTTAATATGGCAGTAGAGTCATGTTTTAGAAAACACCCTCTTCTTGGCAAAATGGCCAAGATAATGTGTTTTCCCCTCAGAATGGAGGATCAGGATAAAGAGAAGGCATTCAATAAAAACAGGAAGATTGCCCCCCCCCCCCCCCCCAGACTTACATTATAGAGGTCTTTTAATAATACCATATCTGCAAGGCATGTTATAAGCTTTTTCAATATCAAAAAACACTGGAACTAAATGGTCCAATGGTCAAACAGTGTCCACAAAATAGATTGGAGAAAAGATTGCTGCTTTCCAATACTTGAAAAGTCTGGCATTTTCCATTTCTGCAATATTTCTTTCATTATCTTATTAAGATAATGAAGGAAACAGTACCAGCCTATTGCTCTGACAGCTGGTCTGAGCGATAGGCTGATAACTGGTTGTAACCTTTCATTTTCCAAAATGAAAGGTTGTTATAGATGTAAGTTTGATTCATGGTTGTTTTTGACTCTGACATCTAACATAACATCTTTGGACTGAGCATGTTTAAAAGCTATGAAATATGCTTTTAAATGTGAAACAAAATCAAAATCTGCTTTGATTTTGGCTTTTTGGCACGTAGGGTTCCACTATGGCCTTAGAATTATAGTTGTTGCTGCTGCCTAGACAAACTCTGTTATGTGCATACATCACTGCTTCCCTGATCGGTGACTGCTTCCACATTAAATGTTGCAAATTTGGAAAAAATATTCTGATCAGTCATCACTTTTCCATGTGGGTATTCATATAGGACAACATGATTCCTGTGTGGACGTAGTGCAAATCACAGGAAAATAACCGCTTTCCTACGTTCTCTTTAACATCACATGAACAGGATCACAGGGGGGGGGGGGAAGCAGATTATATGATCTATTTAAGAATATGAACAGGCAGGCAGGCGTATGGAAGAAAGTATTGTATTATCCATTATTAAGAAGGAAGAGGTCATTATTGTCAAGCATACACTCAATGATACGTACTCGTCCATTCACAATGGTACTATGCTACAGTGCAGTGTCTATTCAAGTAACCCATAAGAAGAATAGACTTTGGAAGATGCAATATAAAATTATCAAGGCTGATCTGATTTAAATCAGAAGCTGGTTGTAAATACATGAAACAGAATGTAATAAGAAATCCAACTGACAGGCAAATGGCTACCACATCCAGAGCAGTATTATCCAGAACTAGACACACTAAAAAGGAGTATGATTGCCAAATAGGATAGTTACTACAACATGAGCAAGACTATCTCTAGTTCTGTCTTACAAATTATTGACCCTACTGGGTTTTAAATATGTTTCCTGCAAACAGAAACACGCTGGTTGATGTTTCTTGTTTCTGCAGAAGAACCTTGGTATATTGATATTTTGGCAGAATCCATGACAAATCCACTGAAAGAATTTACCTACTATATCAGGTTTTGTAGACTGATTTCTGAGAGATATACTTCCCAAAATTGATTGATTTGGGGAAGTATAGACGGCCACTATTGATCTGTTCCTCTGGAAAAATGTTTAATACATCGCCTGAATGTGTTAGGATCAGATGCTAAGCTTAGTTTATTTACATGGATACAGAAGTATCCGTTTTTTTTTTTTTTTTTTTTTAACCTTTTGGGTTGTCTGGTGGTTTCTGTTTCAGTGATACCCTTGACATAATTTTTTTGACAAATGGATACTCAGTGAATAGGATCATTTGAGGAGCTGTTTCAGAAGTTAATCTAGCCATAAATATTGTTAGAACTTGAACAGCACATAAAAATTAATCTATCAGTAAATTATTTACAGCCTTCCAGCACATACAAACTACATGTATAATGTGCATATATCAGAACTCAAATGTTCGAAATGCCTCCTTCTCCTACCTTTTGCCTTCATGCATTCCCGAAGTCTGTGAGGCAACATATCAATAGCAGCATGCACAACATACAGCAGAAATGCTGCCAATGCTCAATCCAAATCCACCTTCTTTCTGACTGGTGATGCTGAGCTGTCATTTCTTGCAGGCAACTCTCTCAAGCTCCAACCACAATCCGATGTTCAATAAATTTTTTGATCGCGACTTCCAGAAAGCCAATCAGATTATGATATGGTCAGGCACATTCGCCTCCAACCACTGTTATGTAGTCCTCGCCTTGTGTGCAGGGACTGAGTCCTGCTGAAAGGTCCACTGCATACCATTCTTCATGGTATGCAGTGGACCTTCCAGTAATTGTTCAGGGGCCATACCACAAGTCTAGCATGATTTGATACACTTTGTGGAGGTTTTGACTCTTTTCTTGCAGAAATGCACCTCAGATACCCCCCTGATACATCACTCCCCATCAAACCATAACTGATGGGGTGATGACCTCTGAATCCTGGGCATTATGGCACAGTACGTGGTGTGCAAGCATCTAGGTCATATACTCAATTGTTGGCAACAACTCTTCAATCTTCTTATGCATGAAGAGGATAGTCTCACTCAAGGTTGACCCATTTAAGTTTTCTTTACAGATCAAGATGACTGTTCTTTCAACTACCACATCAATCACAGGTGGTAAAGCCATGATAGGTAATGTGAGCATGCCCATATTTCTAACATTTAAAGCATCTTAGTGGATTAAGGAAGTTGAGTCTACCAGTTGACCCAACTTCCTTAATCCAGATAATTGAGACATCCTTCTTTTACCAATGAAGGTTTGGATGTATCAAAGGTAAGGTTAATGTTCCTGGTTGGAACCAGGTGACCATCCCTAAGTATCTGAATGCACCTCATAGCTGTCACTTTGATCTTTAAGCTGTGAACATATCTGCTTAACTGGAAAATGGAGGAGATTCCATTCTGATATCACACCTCTAGAATAGCTGAATATTTTATGAGGAGTTACCGTCAAAACATCATTTGGGGATACCCAAATGATGTTTTGACGAGTTTTGGCGAGTGTTGCTGATATTATAATAAAACAAGAATATCACTGAAATGGATTTTGGGAGATTCTGCCAGTCCTTTTAAATCCTTTGAATATAATGGTAACATTCTCACTGTTGGCTTTTTGCCTGTTGTATGAATGATGATGAGAAACACTGGTATATGAGTGTGGGTGTCAAATGTCTTTTCTTATTTTTGTTATCAAATGATGTATCTATGGTATCTATACTTGGTTAAGGCCTTGTGGGGGCCCTAAAAATTTGACAATCAAGAATTCACGGTCAAGAGATTTTTGTTCAGTGCCAGAGATCCCCATCCATACATGGACCATCACCATCTGGCAAGCAATAAATACACTAAGAAGTGGAATACAAGGGTTATCTCAGACACTGTACCAGCTCCACTCTTGGACCCTCATCTCTAGACTATAGGTTTGGAGACATACTGCAGCACTGCTGACCCTTGCAGGCAAGCCCACTAGCCAAATAATCCTGGCTGAACTATCCAGGACCACCCATCTTGCTGAAGCAAAGGCTAATGTAATGCAAGAATACCAAGATTTCCCCCAGAAGTGTCGAACAGAACAAAAGAAACTCTATGTTCATGAAGTTGCAGTGCACAGAGCAATTTCATATATAATATTTAACTATAGTAATGAAATTGGTGATGTTTTGGATACCAAAAAGTGAAACATACCTTTCAACTATTTTATTTATTTTACTGCCACAAGTTATGATCTTGCAATTTAAACTTTCTCATCCTTATTCAAAAATTAATTAAACTAATTAGAATGTTTTTACTAACCTAGCAAAATAAAAATATCCAAACAATCAGCATAACAATCATATGCATAAAAACCATGCCTATTATATCAAACACCAGTTTAATAAGCATGGCAATGGAGTTTTCCTAATTCAGTCAAAGCATGTTTATTAGTCAATTCTTTTCTTTATTTAACATTACTAGAATTAACTTTATACAGAGCCCATTGACAATGAATAATTTTATTAAATGACACACACTAATGCAGTAAAAAAAAAAGGATTTATATTCCTTCCTTATCCAAAGAAACTCAAATTTTTCATCTTGCAAAACAGACAAACCAACCTGAGAGCGCACAAAAATTGCAATGATGACACATTTGTGCCCATATAGACTGAGCTCAATTAGTCTGTTTTTAAATTAGTTGGTTTATTAATATTCTTAAGTTTGAGTTCAGGAATAGATGATGGCTTGGATTACTTTATAGTTTAGAAATTTTAAAATTAAAGTAAGATAAGAGTTCTCAAATACACCAAAGCACCATAAGCCTACACTTTCTGTTATTTCTTTATTTGTAAAGTGATTGGTTGAATCTAGTGGAAAGATATGAAACATACAACCATGAATAAAAACAATTATGGTAACACTTGTGCAATACTTTATCATGTGCTCTTTTGGACTCCCCCCCCCACTTTCCTGTTCTACAAGCACACTGCTTCATCAGTGAATTTATAAAAGGCATGAACTGCATTCCAAGTCTTCCTTTTTTTAAAAAAAGCAAAAGTAATGTGTTATAATCAAGTCAGGGAAAATTATCATCCTACTGCACCAAATATGACAAGACTGCATGTTCTCTCAACGCATCACAACACAAATGTAGCTGTATCCAAGGTTTTATTAGAGAGCAGTTGTGACTTTTGTGAAATCTTGATCCATTAGAGAAAACCCATTTCACTTTGCATCATCATCTTCTAGCACGAGGAGTTCTGCTGAAACTTCGACGAGGACTATGAGAATAACATCTTTGTGGTGAACGGGAGCTTGAATCTTCTATTTCCTCCATAACCACCGCCACCATACCAACTACTGGTCGATGTTCAGACCGGAAAGCCAATCCAAGGCCTCATCCGTCACCTTGTGGATGTCCAGTAGGCCACCACCGTGAAATTAGCACCTTGGGTAATAGTTCACAATATGAGTAATCGTCGGAGCCATGGGAGAACAATCACAATAAGGATGGTCACACAGCCCCCATTTATGTAATAGGTAGCCACATCTGCCCTGGTTAGTTCTGATCCTGTTGATTGATGACCAAATCTTCCTAGAAAGAGCAAAACCAGGCTGCAGAGCACAGGGATCTTCTACCAGAAAGCTGTTTGTTGGGAGATTGTTGGACCAGTATTCTCTCCACATGTCAGGTGTTGATGGCAGGGTAGCTGAAGAGATCTCCATGGCCCAGACAGGCTTTCTAGATTTTAGGCAAATGCCAGGTGGATTTATAAGAGTCTAGTGCAAGGGCAGGAGTGGGTTGCTCATTGCTTTATTAAATTCTTTAAACGAGGCTTGTCTTCCCCGTATGTTTGCTGGAGCAATATTAGATAGGACAGGCAACCAGGAGAGAGGGGTGCTTCTCACTGTCTTACTAATTGTGCACATGGTAGAGTTAAACTGAGTGTCTATAATGTTAGCATGAGCACTTCTTTCCCAGACAGGGGCACAATATTCTGCCGCAGAGAAAGCGAGGGCTAGTGCAGAAGAAACCTTAGGACCTCTGCACCACAACCCCAGGTTGTTCCAGCTAGCCTTGAAATGATATTGTTTCTCATTTTAATTTTGCTGGACAGGTTGGTGATGTGTCTTTTATAGGTTAGGCTTCTGTCCAGGCTCACACCAAGATATTAAGAGTGGGGCTCGTGCTCTACCATTTGTCCACAGAAAGAAAGGTTGAGGTGTCGGTTCACCTCTGCATTGTTCAGGTGAAATACTATAGACATAGTTTTTGTTGGATTTGGCTTCAAGTACCACTGCATTACTTCATTAAAAGTAATGAACTTTTACATGTTAATGATTTTCATCATTTGTTTCTGGAGATTGTGATTGTACATTTCACTTGTCAGTTTCACAAAGCCATATGTGTAAATAAAGTAAAGTGAATTTATGGGTGGGGTTCAAGCATGTTGAAAAACACACTGATGGGTTAGGTGGGGAATGGGAGATTCTCTCCTAAAGGAATTTCATGCAGCTGCATCTAGATTGCTGTGCTCATATTAGTCACCAGGCTTCCTGGGATTAGGGATGTAATGATAGGTGGAGATTCTGAGGTAAGTTATTTGGAATGACTGAAACAGCTAAGGCTGTGAAGCCAATGGACTATGCTTGTTAATTGTGTATTATTCTGGCCAGTCTGCCTGCTTTGCAGTTTGAAATACCTAATACCTTCCAGGGGGAAAACCTGCCACTTCCATCTCGGATGGCCAAGATGATGCTATTTTAGTCACACGCAAAGAATAGAAGGATGAGTTGCAGGAGGTAGTTCATCAGCTAGGAAACTGATATGTGTAGACAAAGGTTGACAAAGAATTATTTTCACTGCATGGTTGGAGTGCAGTGAAATTGGGTTTTATGGGATTTGAAGGGGATATTATAAGGCTTGCTTGTTGTTTGTTTTTCATAACTGTCATTTATTTTCTGGCAGTGCAAAATTCATTTTTGAAATCAAATTGGAAGTCATTTATTTTAAAATCCATGAAAATTCATTTCAACAGGTTTATACATTCCTTTTCATAATATAACAAATATCACACACACACACACAGTCAGCAAACCTAGCAATACTAGTATACTGCTGTCTGTTGTCTTCTCTCTCTCTCTCTCTTCAGTTTTCTCAATGTCTGAGTTTTGTGCTTTCACCCATATTCTTCCTTCCTCCTATACATTAACATGTTCACATCGGGGATGATCAGGAATCTCTAGCTGTCACTAACCAGCTGCAGGGCGAGAGAAAACACCATGTCCGGTAATTTTGTGCTTGCATATTAATAAGATGTGCCATATATTGTGATGGTTGTTCAAATGTAATGAAATCTGCATTGGCTATTTGAAAATGATATTTAAGGAGAATGCTGTGTGTGAACAGAAATACGAGTACTTTCATTACTAGCAAAGGAATTGTTAATAATTAACATTTGTGTTATTATACGTGTGTTCTATATATTGCTGGGTGGAGCGAATAACATGTGATTCTATGAACTCTAGACATCTTTTATGAAGGCATAATTAAAAACTTAACAGAATGAAAGAAATTTGTTTGCAAAATATAAATAACCAATAATTAAAAGTGATTGTATTCAACTGGTAACTCATTAAATAATATAAGGAAGGGGCTAATCCAATGAACTAATAATGTTGATCAGGTGATTCATTTAGGTGTCAGGAATACATGCGAGTTGATGGAGCAGCAAGCCACAATCTGCTGTGCTTATGTTTATTTCTGTTTTATTTATAATTTCGCATTGTTTTCTAAGAATTTTATTTTATTCATGATGATGCATTTTACATAATAACATACACATAAATAATTTCTAATTAACATCAGAATTATCCACCATTTTGTGAATTCTAAGTTCATTACATAACTTTTTTTTAATTTTGTCAGCGGCTCTTCTGTCTCAACAATAATAGATATCTCCCATATTCTAGTATTTTGTGGCAGATCCACTTCTTATAATACATAAAGGAATTAAAGTTGTATTCAGGAATTGATGAATTTTTACTCACATCTGTTCTTTCTGAGCAGTGGAATAAAAATGTTCCTACAGTGTGAACAACATTCTATCCTACAGACACTATACAGCAAAAGCAAGAAAAACAAGTAGTTTTATTGTATCACTAAATACAGTATAGAGACATTTATATTATATGTATTATACTAGCAACATTTAGTGCAATTAATGAGAATTGGAATGGCATTTTATAATGAAAAACTCTCCTCCCACAGACACTATACTGCATAAATGCAAAGCAAAAAAAAATTCATTGTAGCACCAAATGTAGAATCTGAGCTCATTTGTCCTAATATAGTCTTTTAAACTGTCAGTTGCAGAAAATACACAGCTGTTTATAATGCAGTCAATGTATATGGAAAGCACGCAATTTATGTAAAGTAAATAACATGTATATACAAGGGTGGGCTGAAAAGTTCTTGGCCTCAACCATAGATGGCAACACTATCGGCAAGAGATTTTTTTTTTCTAAGTTGGTACATCTGTCATAAGCATCCATTTGAAATTGCAAGTCATTCTATCAAGTAGTTTGTTTTATACAGCTGTCTGAAGCAAAAGTGTTGCCTGTATCCCTTGAAATGGATAAAATTGAGTATCGTGCAGTTATCAAATTCTTTGTAAAAGAAGGTTTAATGCCAAAAGAAATTCAGTCGAAGTTCATAAAAGTTTATGGACAGTCTTCTCCTTCGTTTTCAACAATTAAGAAATGGCCATACCAGCCTTCAAGATGATCCATGCGAAGGACGTCCAAAAAGTGCAACACCACCAGAAATCATTGATCATGTGCACAATATGGTAGTGGATGACCGGTGAGTCAAAGTGCGTGAAATTGCTGAGACTATAGGCATTTCAAAAGAATGTGTAGGATATATTTTGCATAAAGGATTGCAAATGAAAAGCTTTGTGCAAGATGGGTGCCAAGCTTGCTCATAGCAGATCAAAAACGCACTTGCATGAAAATCTCTGAACAGTGCTTGGAGCCTTTTTACAAGAATAAAATTGATTCTGTGTGTCGATTTATTACCATGGATGAGACTTGGATTCACCATTACACACCAGAATCCAAACATCAGTTAAAACAGTGGACAGAAGCCATTGTTCAGTGCCAAAGAACACAAAGAAGGTTCCATCAGCAGGAAGGGTCATTGCATTGGCATTTTGGGATGCTAAAAGCATTTGGTTTATTAATTATCTTGAAAAGGGTAAAACAATAACCGGGGAATATTATTCCGATCTTTTAACGAGACTAGACGAAAAAATTTGTGAGAAAAGACCCAGTTTGCAAAAGAAAAAAATCACCTTTCATCAGGACAATGCACCTGCCAAACAAGGTGTTTTGGCAATGGGAAAATTAAGGGATCTGCACTGCGAATTGTCGGAACATTCACCGTATTCCCCAGATTCCCTCTGACTTCTGTCTCTTCTCAAAACTAGAACTCTTCCTCGCTGGTCAGCGTTTTTCTTCGAACCAAGAGGTGATTGCAGCTGTAGAGAGGTATTTTGCAGATTTTACATCTACATCTAAATCTAACCACTACAGGGATGGGATGATGGCACTGGAGCATTGCTGGAATAAATGTATTAGTCTTAAGGGAAATAATGTTGAAAAATAAAAATAATTTTGAAATTATAAATTCGTTTTTTCATTGTTAGGCCAAGAACTTTTCAGACCACCCTCGTATACAGCTGAACTTTGTAATGAGATCACTGCTGTAATGAGCAAAAAACCATAGTGATTTTAATTTATGTATATTCACAAACAATAACTGCTCACTTTTATAATGAGTGTACAAATGGATATATAGTACAAATTTTGAGAAGTATGGAAATATTCTTAATGGAGTAGACAGAAATTAAAGGAATGACAGCTTTTTGACCACCTACATCAGAATGAGGACTAGTTTATAACCTAACACAGTCCTTGAGGACCATCCCACTCTACCTATCTCTCGAATGTAAAATCAGCTGAAAATGAACACTTTCATCTGAAACGTCTACTAAAAATAAGTGTTACTCGGTTTACTAAAAAGTTGAAATTATTCATGAGTTAAAACATGTTGCAAAAAATGTTGAAGTATGTAAAAAACGTTTTTCTCTTCATCAACAATACTAAACTGTGGAAGAATACAGATGTTTATATATTGGCACTGGAAAACAACATAAACCAAAAAAAAAAAAATAGAATGTGCAAGCTTTCAAACATCGATGAGGCACTACTTTGATGATTTACTGTACAAAGAAATACAGGGTTCTCAATAGACAATCTGATCTAGAAGGCTTGAGCAGAAAAATTTGCTAAACAATTTGAATGAGACAATTTGGTATGTAATAACAGTAGGCTGGATCGATTTCAAAACCAACATAACACTGTTTATGCAAAAATTAGTGGAATCTAGATCTGCAGATCTGATAATGGTAATGAATGGACTGACCATGAGTTTGGACAGATATCAGGAAAAAACTGCAATACTAAAGTCATCAGTCTTTCCTGAATTTAAGATTATCTTAAGCCTTTCCTGACTTTTAAAATTTAGGAATTAAAAGCTTAATTGAAATGGTTTTATAGTATGTTTTTAATTATAGAGAAATAAACTGCATTCAGTATTAAGGGTATGTGTTTCGAAAATTATGGACAAATAAATTCTGTTTAATATTAAGTGTATTGTAGTTTATACAAGCATATTCAATCAAATAATATCTAAGTATGTAATTATATTATTTTTCTGTATCTAATACTTTTGTTTTTCAAATGCATTTTTTTATCAAGTTACTGAAAATTTAAAAAAAAAAAAAAAAAAAAAACAGTAGGTAAATTTAGCTCAGCAATGACTGAGCTAAATTTACTTACTGTTATAACTGAGCAATGGTTATAATGAGGAATTTTGACAATCATGATATTCATTATAACCAAGTTTGACTGTATACATATAGTCACTGCTTGGAAAGAAGACAATATACACCATAGTGTGAGGAACAAACAGTCATAGTGCCCAATTTAATAAGATGTAGAACCTCCTTTCACTTTGATTACTCCAGCAATCCTATGAGGCATACTTTCCAAAAGCTTACGATAGTGATCAATGGGGATTTTGGACTTCTTCCTGTAGGCATGTTAGGAGGTCCTAGAGTGTTGTGGGACAGACATCCCTTGACTGCATCTTACAGATGTTCAGTAGGGTTGGGATTAGAGCTCTGTGGAGGCCAATCAAGTGTGGCGACGTTCATGTCTACAAACCATGCAGTTACAGCTGCAGCCTTATGGCACAGTAATTTAAGTCCTATCACGGTGCATTGTCTTGGCGAAAAAGAGAATGGTCAGTTCTGTAGAAATGCCACACTGATTGTCCAGAATGTTCAGATACCTCTTGGAGTTCAATGTTTGTGACACTACAGAGGTCCAAGGAAAAACAGCACCATACCATCATGCTGCCACATCCAAATTTCACAGTTAGGAGTTATGCACTCTGGTAAGAGATGTTCACTGGTCATCCACCACACCCTGTCCATCCTCTTGGTAGAGGGTGTGTAGCATGATCTGATGCTCCGTAGCAAAACTTTTCAAGTTACCACATCCCACTTTACACTCTGAATACAATGCAGCATGTTGGTTTGGGTGATGTGGGACTTGCATATTGTGGCCCAACCATGGAAACCTATGTTGTGAGTCTAGGTTCTGAATGTTTTTGTGTAGATTCGTGTTTCCAGTCAATGCCCAAACTCTGCATTCAACATGTATGTAAAAACTAACATTCAACTAATGGCTGTTTTTGCATATTATCCTTTGTAGCTCCATATGGTCATGTTCAGTGAGTGTGATAGGTCATCCACTGTGGATGACCTACTATCTCTGAAACTTTGGGGGAGGGGAGACAATAGTTCAGATTCAGATTTCGCTGATATAAAAGGGCTTCGCAACTTTGAAAAGGCGTTCATATTTAAACCTGCTTCTATGGAGAAAATAAGCTTCATCCCACTGGATACTGTGTTTAGTGGCAATACTATGTTATCCTTATCCATTACCAGCTTTTCCTTTATCTGCTTTTGAAATAGATGCTCTTTTGTCTTAATGAAAACAGTGCATGGGTTTCAACACTAAATAAATTACATGGAGGATAAATTTCAATAATAGAAAAGAGCAATATTTTAATTAGAGAAAGAATAATAGCTTTTAATGCTTTTAATCGCATTTTTTTTTCTGAACTGCAGAAGAATAGATCAGACTTTCACGATATTTACACAGTAATACTAATTTGGAATTAGGAACACTATATATCTTTTTCAAAAGAACATGAAGGAAAAGAAGTAGTGGTAATGGATAAGGCTGACTATGAGAGCAAGACAGACTACCTTTTACAGGATACCTCCACCTCTCAAGAAAATAGTTATAACCCTACAAAAACACAAATTAAACAATTAAATAAGCTGCTTAATGAAGTTGTTAGATGGGATCAAAATACTTTGGACAAGTTGCACACTCATTTTGGAAGAACTCCTCGTTTATATGGCCTCCCAAAAATTCATAAAGAAGTTTATCCAGTAAGACCCATCATGAATTGTATTGACACTCCCATCTATAGAATTGCTAATTTTGTCACATTTATTAACTGCCCATACTGCACAATCCAGATCATTCATCATGAATGCCACACATTTTCTTGAGAAAATCAAAGATATTCAAATACAAGAGTCGGATTTGTTACTCAGCTTTGACATTGTTTCTCTCTTTACCAACATTCCATTATCTGACACTGTTAATTTACTATATGATGATTACCCTCCTCATGTTGCAAAGATTTTTGAATTGTTAGAATAGAATCGGAATATTTCAGCTGGAAAAACAAGATCTATAGACAGGATGAAGGCACTGTCATGGGTCTCAGTCTCCACCTTTGGCAAACTTTTTTTGAACCATCTGAAAGATACCTTGTTCTCATCCATTCATTCCCAACCCTCTCACTGGTTTTCATTATGTTTATGATGTTTCTGCTGCTTAGCCTCATTCTTAAAATGAACTTACCACTTTCTTACAATAGATCAATAGCCTTCACCCACACATTCACTTCACCATGGAAATAGAAATGGCTGGTAGTTTACCATTCTTGGACATCCTTCTTATGTGCACACAGCCTCCGGTAATTTATCAACCAGTGTTTATTGAAAACCTACCTTTACTGACAGATACATTCATCAAAAGTCTACTCATCACACCTCTCAAAAAATTACTGTTATCAAGTGTAATTAATAGAGCACATAATGTGTGTTCCTCTCCCTCAAGCTTACAAGAGCTTCTCACTATCAAAACATTAATGGAATTTAATGGTTACAATCCTAATCCAATCCAGCAGATAATCGACTCCTATGTTCCAACACCTCAGGCTTCTTCAACAACAACACTTATATTTCTGGCATCACTGGACCAATTGGTAGAATTTTGAAGAAGTGTCATCTCATACTAATGCTGGGGTCCCACAAGGTTCAGTTCTCTCACCAACCCTCTTCATTCTGTATATCAATGACCTACTTCAGTGGACCTCCAACCAATACACAGTTTCGCAGATGACAGCACATTGCACTCCTCCCTTTCATTTGATAAACCTTACCCTACACACCTCACTTCAATCCACAGAACATCAACCAACTTCCTTTAATTCAGACCTCCAAGCCAACATCCAATGGGGCTCAGATAACCTCGTCAACTTCAATGCTAGTAAAACCCAGTTCTGTCTTATTTCCCACAAAAAAAGAACCATTATCCAGCAGTATTATTTTTGATAATCCTCAAATTCCCAGACAAGATGAGATTTCTCTTCAGGCAATTATCAGGCCTCTCCTGGCATAAACCCATCACAACCACTGCATCCTCAGCTTCCAAAAAAACTAGGATTTCTCTTTCACTGAAGACGTTACTTCACCTCTAAACAGCTGTTAACCTTATACAAATCACAAATCTGCCCAGCTATCAAATACTTTTCTCACATTTGGAGTGGGGCTCCTAAAAGCTTCCTCAAAATGCTTGACTCAATACACAGGAGAGCAATTACATTCATAAATGATCCATCTCTTACCAACTCACCCCCCCCCACACACACTTCCACATAGACATTTAGTCTCTGCAATTTGTATTCTATAAATATTTCCATGGAAAATGTTCATCTCAATTGGCATCAATAATTCCCCCACTCTGTACTAAGCCCACTGGAACACACACAGCTGGTGCCCAACATCCTTTCACGGTACACCTTGAAATCTACAGAACAAGTTTCTTTTCCTCTTCCTTCATCCCTGCTACTGATGTACTGTGGAACGGTCTTCCCCCTGATGTAACCCAAGAATATAATATACAATTTTTAAATCGAATGTCAACAAGTTTCTTCTTTCCCATCCCACTACCCACATATGGTACTAAAGTACTATAGGTTGATCAGCCAACCTCTCGTATATGGGCCCAATAAAAAAAATAATAAAATTCCTGCATATTTTCCTACCAACAAAACTTTTCATCTGTTGCCATCTACAAAAGACAAACTATAACCTCTATCATTAGCTGGCATTTACCAGATACCTTGTGAATGTAATCTAACATATTTTGGGCAGGCAGACTTTTTAAATGGAAAAAAGAATTAATGAACATCAATATTATATTGAATACATGAAACTTCAAAAGTCTGCTCTGGCACAACATAGTATTGCCACTAAACACAATATGCAGTGGGATGAAGCTAGTTCATAGAAGCAGGTTTAAATATGAATGCCTTTTCAAAGAAAGTTACAAAGCCCCTTTTACATTGGCCAAATATGAATCAGAATGATTGTCTCTCTCCCAAAAGTTTGGGAGATTCTTGTTTTATGTAACCATCAAAAATTGTTTTTGATAATATTATTTATTAATATTAATTTCTAGCACACAGCAACAGTTTTTAATTGGTAAATATGTACCTTGTATTCCCATTTCTTTGATTTGTTTGTTTCTACGCACTGATGATGTACTGTTATTTTCAGTACGAAATATCTGTACTTTCATTTCATTAAAGTTAATTTCTGTGGTTATCGTGAAATTTATTGTTTATAATCAGAAGATAAATATTATGAAGGTATGTAAAATGCTCTAGAGGGCTAGTGAAATGGGTACCCATGGACAAAAATAGTACCATAAAAGGTAGAGATAAAGAAAGTGACAAAAGCTGGATAAATGACTGAGAAAACCAGCACTGTCTGAAATCCTCAGCAGTCAACTCTCACTATAGCAAATTATAACAAAATACTGATAAGTCCCATTCAAACCTAAAAGGCAGAATATTATTGTCTTTAAAATTTGCTATAGTGAGAGTACACTGAATAGAGGCATAAACGGTTGACAATGACTATACCCTACATAATTCCCAAGTCCTAGTCAAAACATCATATTCCAGACGTTTGAAGCAGATAGTATCTAGCTATAAAAAATGAAATAAAACTGAATGCAAGTATTCCAGAAGAATTTTCTTGCTGCATGTGTGTGTGTGTGTGTGTGTGTGTGTATCAGAAAAAAATCATGCAAGCTGCAGAGAAACTTGGAAGAACTTAATATCTAGACAAGATTATCAAAGAGAAAATATGAAGGTTGTGGATTATCAAATGAAGACTCCTCAGGAACAAAAGAGTTTATGAACAATGAGGAACCATCTCATGCTGATAAAGGGAAAGAGAGAGAGAGAGAGAGAGAGAGAGAGATACAATTAAAGAAAAAATAATATCATTTATTGACAAAAAGGTCTCAGTATGATTATCAACATGAAAAGAAAATAACTAGCTTCCAAATAAAGAATGAAATTGAAATAATGGCATGCAACTGTAAAAAACCAGAAAAGAATTCACAAGAAGCAGGCTACACAACTGCTCCTTGACAGAATGAAGACCTCATCAGGTTCATCCAAAATCTAGAAGTTCAAGACTTACACTGACACTTGATTTAATCATATCTCCTTTCTGCACTGCCTCATTAAATGTATAAGGATTCCACAGGCCAGTTGAACAAGATGTATGGAAACTTATGCTATGCCATAAAATTGAAATAATGGCAAGCAATTGTAAAAAACTAGATAAAGATATAAAAACTTTAGCAGATAGATATCCATTTTTTTTTTCTCCCTTATTGGAGCTTTGGAAGATTTAATAGCACTGGAGTTCTTATTCTTGCCTCCCTCCTTGGATCATTCTGTAATATCCAAATGGATATAGAAGAATCTTGACAATAGACTAGGAAGGCTGTGAATGTGTAATAAAGTTTATAAATGTTTATGCTCCATCCAATGGAAGAGAGAGAAAAATTCTTCCAGGAATTATAGTCATATTTATATAGTGCCCACTACATCACAGCAGGCAGATTGCAACTGTATTGAAAATCCCATATTGGACAAAATAAGAGCACACACAAGAAGTGGAAGAAAAGTAGGATATGCACAGTTAAAAATATACCTTGACAATCCTCAACTAGCAGATATATGGGGGATTCGCAACCCTAATCTCTAGGCTTACACTTACATGAATCAAGGTATTGGTACCTGTCATGAGAGAATTTATATCTCTTCTTCTTCCTTTATAAACAGAGTAATACGGATAAAACATCTTGATATCAACATGTCAGATCATAATCCAGTTCTACTTAAATTCCACTGTATGGAACAAGTGGAGATCAATAATGGACCATGGAGACCTGCCAAATTTCCAATTGATCTTTTCAACCACACTCCAGACTTTCTTCAAATTGGGTAATGTTACCCCTGGAGCTAGGATATGTGGTTAAAATTCAAACAAGCAGTAAAACAGAATATGATTGAATGGAGACACAAACAGGCTTTCCTCAAAACAAAAAAGTTTGAAAGACCAGTATGAAGAGAGAAGCTGATTCATAGCAAACCAATGCAATGGTACAGAATGAATGTAGCAACATCATTAGAAACATCAACATAGAGATAGACATGGAAAAGCAGCAACAAGCAGAAGAAAGAAAGAAATTTTAAAATAAGAATATAGCACTACTTAGCAGACAGCACTTCAGCTGCATTCTTCAAAAAAGAGTTCACCAAATTCCATGAAGAAAGGGCTATCACCGAAATCTGCACAGATGGTGAAGACATGTCCACCAACACCAGACATCCGTGACTTCAAAAACACTATAAAATTTTGTTGTTAAAAATTTTTCATTTGGTCGTATTATAAATTAAAGGTACCAAGAAATTATATACTTGGTTTAATCCATTATTCAATTGTAAGCAAACAAAGTTTGCACCTGAAGTATCGTTATAAATTTTGTTTGCTTACACTTGGATAACGGATTAAACCGAGTATATAATTTCTTCTTGATATCTTTAATTTACTATAAAATTTTGTTTGCACACAATAGTTCTGTGATAGAATATTATTATTCTATCACAAATAAATTATAACTTTTGGAACATTAATAGCTTTCTTGTTCATATCCAAGATGGGCTTGACAGATTTATTACAGCAGCTGAAGTTACCACAGTCTATAAAGAATGCCAGACAAGAAAATCCCCAAGATATGATGGTCTAGGGATAGAACTTTACTGAGAGGCTCGGGATTTTATTCTTCCCATTTTAGTTACGCTTTTAATTCTTTTCTCTCTACAGGTCACATACCAAGTGAATTTGTAGCAAAGCTATACTGTCCTCATTACAAAACCTATTATGAGATAATACATATATATCATGGATCAAAGAGATATTAATCAACAGCTGGAGGCTTATTTCTCTATTTAATACTGACTACATATTTTTCTGCATTAAAGCACACACAGGTGTATGGAGTTCCAGAATGAACAGTAGAATTTAACCTGTTTCTACTAAGTGATCTACTCCCCCTAGTTAATATGAAAAAACAGCCAATGGCAGTACTATCAGTGGATCTTATTCAAGCATATGATAATATCTGCATCCCTTTCTTTTACACATCCTCCAGCAAAATTGATGTAGACAAAAGGTTGCTATTTGTTATTAAAGGTGCCTATGCCAATACAATTACCCATATTCTAGTTCAGGGTTTCCCAAACGGTGTTCCACAGAACACTAGTGTTCCTTTGGCAAAAATAGTTCGCCAAAGGTGGAGACAGAGACCCATGGCAGTGCCTTCATCCTGTCTATAGATCTTGTTTTTCCAGCTGAAATATTCTGATTCTATTCTAACAAATTCAAAAATCTTTGCAACATGAGGAGGGTAATCATCATATAGTAAATTAACAGTGTCAGATAATGGAATGTTGGTAAAGAGAGAAACAATGTCAAAGCTGAGTAACAAATCCGACTCTAGTATTTGAATATCTTTGATTTTCTCAAGAAAATGTGTGGCATTCATGATGAATGATCTGGATTGTGCAGTATGGGCAGTTAATAAACGTGACAGAAAATTAGCAATTCTATAGATGGGAGCGTAAATACAATTCATGATGGGTCTTCCTGGATAAACTTCTTTATGAATTTTTGGGAGGCCATATGAACGAGGAGTTCTTCCAAAATGAGTGTGCAACTTGTCCAAAGTGAATAAGTGTTCTATGAAAAATTATCAAAATTAATTTGAGCTTGGAATGGTTTTAAATGTTGCAACAAGTTCAAACTTGTTTGAAAATCAGGTGCTCCTCATTTTGCGTGTGGATTGTGCTATTAAGGTCAGCATGCACTTGGCTTGACTCAGCCACTGGCGGTTGTCGACACCTCCGAGCACAAGTGAAGTATGGAGGTATCTATTCTAGGAAATGTGCAGTCACAAGCAAGGTCAATGCAATGCAGCATGATTCGGCAAGTGTGCACTTAGCTTGACAATGAATACGAGACGATGATACTCGACTCTAACCAAGGTGTTGTGTTAAAAATTTCAGGATTTGTGAAGTGTTCCGTCGCAGGAAAAATTTGGGAAACGCTGTTCTAGTTAATGGGTTCCTATCGGACCCAGTCAAAAGAGGAGGCAATCAAGGCTGTCCTCTTAGTCCATTGCTCTTTGCATTGGTTCATGAACTTTTTTTTTAGAGGAAGCTGATAATTCACATACTGTGAGAAAGAAAACAGTTCCATCAAATATGAAAAAAAATAAGGTATTAGCATATGATGATGATGTAGAAGGCACTTTGAGGGATAATGATTCCATATACATGGTTTTTTTTTTTTTTGTGGAAAAATTCAGCATCAGTGGATTAACTGCTAATGCAGATAAGACAAAATTAGATTTTGGAAAGTGGGATCTCAGCAGCATTCCCTTTCAGCTAACCCCTAAGAGAGAAAATACCTCACTATACTTAGAATTCCCTTCTATTCTTTCACTACGCATTATTCCTGCTTCCTATGCAGGGTCCACGTGTTACTTAGATGTGACTTATTGTTAGTACTACTCCCAACCGACCTGTCGCCTGGTCTGCCACTGGGGGGTGGATATATTTTTGACTGTAGAGGCATATGTTCATGGAACCAGTTTGCCTGCTTGCGGGATGAAAAACTCCAGATAAACTGGCAGAAAAAACCCTACTGCCCGTGCCCAAGACCGGCTAACTTGGCTATGCCTGAGGAAGATTCCTCGCGTCTACGACAGGAATCGAACCTGGGACACTCCTTCCCCAGGCATATGGTTGCGAAGTGCAACGCCATTAGGCTAACCGCGCGGACTTAGAATTCCCTTCTCTACTCACCCAATATTACCAGTTCAAGAACTTATATATAGAAACATTGAAACTTTTTTTTTCCCTGAAGACATCACTTAAAACCATAATCTTCCCTGCTCAGCTATACATAATTAATATTAAAGAAGCTGAAGAAAAGCTGTGCGCAATTTTTTTGGTCCAACCAATAGCAAGACGTTAAAAAAGAATTTCGTCAACTGTCAAAGAAGCATGGAGGCTTTTGCTCTTTGTGTTAAAATTCTGCTATTTAAACAATACAACTTCAAATATCCATAAAATGTTGCAGACCAATCAAACATGTGCAGATCTTCTCTGGTACTACCTGGGTTTTCATCTTCTGCTATGTGGAGTAAATGATTATAAAGGTCTAAAAGCTGAGATTGTTCCTGAATACCACAACATTCTGTGCTTAACTTTAAGACTGCTACAACATTCTGGCATTGAGATTCAACATCATATTGATGTAACAAAGTTACACTAACAACAGCAAAACTCTGTATAAGGTAATCATTAACCTCTATTGGTAAATGTCCACAGTTGCGAACTGATAACAGAACTTTGTTTTGTAATTAACTGAAGTTCCAGGGATACCCTAACAGGATTGACCTCGATCAGAGAATTGCATGTGGTCACCTTCCAAGTAAATGCCATCAAATGGAGGTACTTTAATATTGGAGATCCAATCTATGATATCTGTTACAGATTGGAAACAGAAGAACATGGATTCTACAGCTGCCCTCTTGCCCTGCATATTTGGAACAGATTGTCACGTGTTGTATGTTCCATTACTTACAACACAAAAGCACTCCCCAACCCCAAGTACCTCCACCTGACAGCAACGAGAAGAGAATTTTGAGTTTTATAATTAACAAACTAAATACCATTTATGGAAAGTTAGGAAAAAAACGTGGATTTGAAAACCAGCAATATGACATACAAATGCTTTACAATATTTATGGAAATTTTATTGTTCAGTCAGCGATTTTTGTATTCAGAAAGAACTATTCTAAGGAGATACCAAATTTCTGGCTAGGTGTTGTGCATCACCTAGCCAGAAATATTATGCAGTACTCACCAGAAGAGGTGATAAAATTATGTCTATTTTTATTATGAGAGGTTTTTTAAATGGTTCCATCCTCTTAGTTCACTGTGGTCTTATAGTCAATTGCAGGGATGACTGTGGAGAGCAATCCCAGGTAGAGAAGGCCAACTCAAGGTGGTTAACTTAGGTAAGGCTACCCACCTAGGCATCAGTCATCTCTGGACTTCAGTTTCAATTGTTCTTTTAGTTGTTCAGCTGCACGAGACAGGCAATAAAGTAGAAAAGTAAAGTAAAGGGGGTGTTCATCATACGTATACCTATGATGAACATCCCCCCCCCCTTTTTACTTTTTATCCTCATTAAAGGTTGAAACAGATCCGGGTTGTAACTTTCCCATAATGCATAACAATATACAGGACTAAAAGAAATGTGTTTTGAATTATGGGATACTGAGAAAATCCATGAAGTCAACAACCTCTGTATGTAAGTAGCTTGTCCATGAAGATACTCCCAACATGCAAACTTTTGTTTGCTTACATTTGATAAAGGATTAAACAAGAATTTCTTCCAGAAATTCTTGTTTAATCCTTTATCAAATCCTTAAACAAGAATAATTTACTTTGTAACTAAGTGAAAAATTCTACAATGCACTGATATGTCTGTCAGTTGCATGTATTCTCTAGCCAGCTCTTCTTGAACAATAAAAATGGATTTCTGGGAGGAAAACATCTCCATATGAGACTAATATGAATTTCATTTCAACTTTCAGCTGAAAAGCCCTCAAACAGACATCCTCCATGTAATTCAAGCCTAGCTCTTTCACAAAGCTTTTATCAATTAAACTACAGAGGATCATCTAAATCTCAAATATCCTTATTCTTCTGTTACCTGAGCATTTCTACCCTGATGCATATCTTGTAAGGGATAGTGTTACCACAAATCTGAAATAATCAAAATTCATTCTATGTTGTAATTTCCTTGCTTTCCATGATTTGTTCTCCCCCCCCCCCATACACACACTAGTCATTCCTAATTATTTCATTCAGATAAGTTCAACTTCTTTCACTCTCTATTAACAGATATTAAATAATTAGTATGATTTGGACTGTCACTGGCAAAGCAGAGAGAGAGAGAGAGATATGCATCAACTGATGGGAACGTACACTTTTATTTTTCCCTTTCTTATTAACTCATCAGTATTCATACTGTTCTAGACCAATGGTTGTGAGGAGTTTTTTTTCTTTTTTCTGGTGGCCACATAATTTCTTTTTAATTAAGATACTGATAATAATGATAGGTGGAATTTAAAAGCATATTACATAATAAAATTCCTCAAGTTTTTGTAAAAATATTAAGTAATAATAAGTTATATAATTTAACATTCTATTCTGAATGTCAGATAAGAAACATATATATATTTTGAGTTTTGTAGAACAATATCATGTAAAATTGTAACTACTGTAATACTTTGTTATTAAACTGCAAATATAAAAACAAATTAAAAAATATTGGATGAGTGGACAAACACCATTATATAGTATTAAGTTTATAAATTTTATTTTCGTAAGTAAATTAATTATACAAAGAAATAATTGAAATAACTGCATAATCTTTATTATTAATTACATGGTTTATATAGTAAGTAATAAACCTGTTTTGGTTTTTAACTGCAGGTAATTAATAAGGTAATAAAGATCTAAAAACGTAATAAAAAATAATAAAAAGAATTTACTAAAATAAAATAGTAAACTATACAATAACAAAATATAATACAGGTAACCCTCGTATAATGTGGATGTTCGGATCCATAGAAATGCCGCGATATATAAATCGTGTTATGATAGACTCAGATCACACAGAAAAAGTAGGGTTATGTTCTGAAATATTTTCTTTTTTTTTAAATTATGTAAACAACAATGACATATCCAACAAAAATATATTTTAATTTAATTCAGGTAAAGCATGTAAGTTAAGAAAACTTATAAACTATGAAACAAATACATAGTGTAAAATTATAAAAATTATAAATTGTACGTAAACTTCATTGCACATAGTGCATAAATATTTTATGCAAAATAAAATAAAGTGCATATTTTAATCATCATCACTATCTTCAAAACTAGCATTTTGTAAATGTTCTTTATTTATGAGTAGCCAGAGATTGTCATCGCTTGAAATCTCTTGGATATCATTTGTATAATTCTAATTGCATACTTTGGCTGGTTTAGTTATCAAGAAGTCAGTAACAAGACCTTGCTTACCACAATGCTGCAATTTTTTATTAAGTTCATAATATGGAGCTAAATGAATATCCAATTGTCTCATGAATTTTCTGGAGCGCTCCATTGAGGGATCATTATCCGTAAAATAACTTCGTAACTTTCTTGCCAAGTCCAATCCTTCTGCTAATTTTTTTAAATTGAATTCTTTAACGATTCATCACAATGAGAATCTTCAGCAGAACTTTCCCTGCTATTTGGTTCAGCATCATCTATTAATTGTATTAGTTCCTCCTCATTTAAATGTTTCCTCATCAATTAATTCACTAATTTTGTTTTCAACTATATCGGAAAAGCCCTCTCCACCAAAAATGTATGTGACGTTCATTATACGACTTAGCTCTTAATCCACTGAAGGTACGAAATTTTGTTCCAGAAAGGCTTCAGGCTTCATTTTTTCCAGCAAGCATTCAGTGTAGAGGGCTGTAATTCCTTAATGGACAGAGAAATAATTTTCACACAGTTCAATATTAAAAACTCTTTCCACACTTGAGGTGATGTCATGTTTGGATTAGATTCCATTTTTTCCAAAATTAAATGGAATGTTCAATGATTATAATATGACTTAAATGTTGATACTATTCCTAGGTCGAATGGTTGGGTAAGTGAAGTAGTATTAGGTGGCAAAAAAGTTATTTTAATATCTGGATGTCTTAAATTTGTTGGGTGGCCTGATGCGTTATCTAAAATTAGTAGAATTTTGAAGTCGATATTCTTTTCTTTGTGTAACTTTCTACATTGGGTACAAAACACCTGAAAACCAATTTTCAAACATGCTAGCTGTAACCCAGGCCTTTTTGTCATCCTGCCAATAAACAGGTAGGGTGGAGACTTGTTGAGCCATTTCATAGGAAAATTTTAATTTTCTCTTCAAGAGAAATGGATTTTCTTTTCAATGTTGGTTTTTTCCCTTTCACTGCAGTTTTAGTGGCCATTATTAGAAAAATAAATTTTTTACATAAAAAAAAGCATTACATATTAATCATTTATGTAACTCACCAGAAAATAAAGTGCTCAGCTTGAGATTACCACACTTATGATTTTTGATGTGCTTCCCTGGCAGAAAATGAAGACAATTTTCAACAATAAACACTTTATACAGTAAACAATTGACATACATATGTGCTAAAGGGTATTTCTCCTAATATAAATTCGCTACTTATAACTACATGCACGATATGGGCAGATGAAAATTTAACAAAGATAAAATTTGATTTTTAGTCGCACGATGAAAAATATATGAAAACATAAAGGGTTACTACAACTTGTAGACGGCGTTATATCGAAACCACGTTGTATAAGTACTGCATTATACTAGGGTTACCTGTACTCCAAAAAATATTTTTAATAAAATAAAAATTCTACTAAAAGCAAAACTGTTTTTAGTTTAATATAATAACATATTTAATTACTTTAATAATAGTTCAAAAGGAAATTCTTTTTTTTGGTCTCTCTCTTCCAATACTAGTCTCATTACTGCCATCGAGTTCTCCTCTGTTAATTGGTTGCAATATTTATTTTTAATAAAATGCAATGCATTAAAAGCTTGTTAACAGTAAACTTTTGTTGGAAATATTGATAAAAGAAGCAGAGCTGCAGTAGCTAATTCTTTATATTCGCTCAAACTGTTACACAGATCTGTCCAACATGGTATAATATTGTTGAGTTTTTATCTTTGTAAAACACTTTCAAGCACCATTACAATTTTCCAATAAGGAAAATTTTATGTTTGTCCAACCAAGTATTGAAATAACAGACTACTCTTGTTTTCTGCTGTTTAAAGATTCCAAACTTTCCAGATCCATTTTTTGAAAAAGGAGATTTTACAAAAGAAACAGATGTAAAAACTAAAATTCTTGAAATCTTGCTTCAGTTCAGTCTTTACAGATTTCAAACAATGAAAAATTTTATTTTTAATATTTGTTTGATTGCTGTTAGATACTGTATTTATAAAACTATTTAAAGAAGGAAAAATCAAAAAATCATTGTTTTCAGCTTGACATAAGATCATTTGAGATATTTTTATGTTTATTAATCATAAACACTGCATCAATAATTATCAAGTTATTTGCTTGTAGTTGCTTATTTATGGAACTTAACCTTGGTAAAAATATTTTAAAAATTACATTAAAGCATTTTTCAATTAAATCTTCATGATTAGGTTCCAATGCACTTAAAATATTTTCATCAAAAAGCTGAAAACAAGCATTAAAACTTAATCATGTGCTTATAATTAAGTCACACATTATGCTTTTTGTTATTATTCTCACATAATGTACTAAATTTATTTACGAACACACTACTTTGGGTGTATTTAGAACTCTTTGAACTGTAAATTCCATGTCATTCATACACCTAATTATAGTTTTGCTGATGAGCAATACAATGTAAGCAAAAAATTTCGCTCGGACAGCTTTTATTAAACAAACTTAACACCATTTCTTTCACTTTTTATTATTGTTGCGCCATAAGTGATTACAGCACAAATTATTTGTGGAAATATATATATTTTTAAAATCTTCTTTAATTGCATTATAATTCAGTGCACTGGGATGTTCTTTTAACAAAGTGAGACAAAATAACTTTTCAACAAATTTAGTTGTATCAAAGTATCTCACACATACCAGGATTTGAATAGTTTTTATTATATCATTATACTTTCATCTAAGCATAAACTGTAAAAGGGATTATTATTTATCGATTCATTCACTTCTTTGCCTATAAACACACCTAATTCCTTGATTCACCATTGAATTGAATCATTACTAAGAGCTATAGTTTAAAATATTCCATTTTTAGGCTCTACGGCCAAATTAGCTGATTTCAAAAATTCATTGTAAAAGGTGATATTAATATTTTTTAATATTTCCTATTAAAAAACTCATTTTCAAAGATCTTAAATATAAATTATTATTTCTTGAGGGAAAAGTCACCATTTGTTTTCTTTGTAAAGCCATATTCTTTTTAAAAAGTTCAATAAGTTTGTGGAGTAAGTGTGGAGTTTTCCCCTCTCCCCCTTTTCCCTCTTGAACTTCTGCTTGATAAGTGTTGTAAAGGCGATACATAGCATAAGATTTAATTTCATGAATAGTCATTTTACAAACTGCACAAATTACCTCACCTACATTATCTTTGTTTTCATTTAATACAATTAAATACATTTCTTCCCACTCTTGATGAAAAAAAATTTTTTTTTCCCCTCAAAAATTTCAGTGCTGGTTTTGAAATGCTGTTAATAATAGCAGATGAATTGCAGCAACGAGAGCAGGAGTCAGTTAGGCAGATGGCAGTTCTTTTGAGTCAATCTTGTGTGAGATTAAGGCCAATATGACAAAATATAAAATTGGTTGCTGCTATAGCCCCCCCCCCCCCCCCGGGTCAGGTCAGGTCAGGAATGATATGGAAGACATGCATCATCAGATTAGTACAATGGGTGCAAGTCGAGTAAATTATTATAGGGGACATAAACTTCAAAGACATAGATTGAAAGAAGGTAAGATCACATGGCAGGAAGGAAATGGAATTTATATCCCTATTGGGAGATAATTATTTGAAGTAGAATGTGATGGAGGGGGGACTTGAGATATGGTATTACTGTATCTAGTTATAGGATCAGAAGACCTGTATATAACTAAGGTAGTTACATTGCTTCTAATTGGGGAAAGTGTCTTGTCTTGATTTGTAATGTAGCAAAACATGCAGACAATGTTGCAAAGAAAAGGTATACATGGAACTACAAGGCAACTGATTATGATACACTTAGGAAGAAACTTGAAGAAGTACCATGGCAAAAGAACTGAAAGGGAATGATGTTCACAGTGCATTGGGGATAATCAAGGGGTATCTGGAGGAAGCAATATCACACTGTATACTTAAAGTAAGGAGAGTAAATCAGGTAGGAGTTAGATGGATGAATAGTATCATTAAGAATGAGCTGCAAACAAAAAAAAAAAAAAAATGTTACAGAGGGTATATAAAGAGAAAGTAGCCAGCTAACTCATGAACAGTATGAGGATCAGTTAAGAAAGGTGACCAACATAAGGAAGGTAAAATCAGGTTATGAGAAGAGATTAGCCAAAACAGGCAAAAGGAAATCCTAGTTTTTTTTTTTTTTTTATGTGGCAAGTAGGAGGAAGAATGGCTATGAAAGTATAACTTTAATGAGTGAGAATGGTAGAGAGGTAGTGGAGGCAGATGAAATTGTTGAGCTACTGAGTGATCATTTTGCAAGGATATGTCATCCAAGTGAAGACATTGTTATGACAGAGGTGACAGGGACTGATGTAAGAACAGAAGTTGAAGAATTAGAAGTAATTAGTGTACTGCAGAATCCGAATGCAAATACAGCTGTAGGATTGGATAGGAAATCGGCTTGCATTTTACAAGAATGTGCAGGGGAACTGGTGATGCCTTTGACTAGGCTGTTTAATTTAAGTCTCAGCTGTGACAAAGTCCCAAGAGAGTGGAAGGAGGAGAAAAGAATTCCTTTGCATAAAGTAGGATCTAAGTCTGTGGTAGCAAATTAAAGACCAATTAGTATCTCAGGAATGATGGTAAAAATACTGGAAAAGTTGATCGAAAAGAGAATTCAGGAATGGGTGGATAAGAATATGTACTCTATTAGGGGGCAGCATGGCTTTGTGAAGGGTCATCATGCCTTAGAAACCTAATTTTTTTTTATAATAGGGAACTGAGAATTTAGAGGGCATATTGCTAAAGTAGGAGTAGCTCACAGAATTACATGATTATTAAAGAACACACTAACAAAGAGAGAGAGAGAGAAGGGAGTTATCATTCCTCTTTATAAAGCCTTCTCAAGGCTTTATAAAGCCTTCTACATATAATACTGCTAGATTTTGCAAAGGTGTTTCATAGGATATCACATGGAACTCTGTTACACAAGTGCCACAAATGTGGATGAATATGAAACTGATGATATGAATAAAAGAATGACTGATGGACAGATACCAAAAAGTAGTATATGGAGGAGCAGAATCCAGGAGACTAGTGATGTACTGCAGGACTGTGCTTAATTTGTACATAAATGATATAGAAAACAATTCGAAGTGAGATGTTCAGTTGTTTGCTGATGATCCAAAGTTGGGTAGATTAAAAGTTAATCATAGTAATATAGAGCTTGAAGGATGATTTAAATAGGGATGTCAATTTAATGTGGAAATGCATTCTGAGATACAGACTAGATACTACAAGCTGTGTACCATACTGAGAGAACTATACACCAGGAAACTGATGAAGTCAGGGATCTGAGGGGGGGGGGGGGTAGTAGTAGATAGAGAGCTGAAATTTAGAGGGCATATTGCTAAAGTAAGGGTAGCTCACAGGATTACTTGGTTATTAAAGAACACACTAACAAGCAGAGATAAGGGAGTTATCATTCCTCTTTATAAAGCTTTGATACCACCACATCTGATTACTATGCTGAAGTCTGATCAACTGGGTTTCTTGAGAATGAGGAAGTGGTAGAGAGGAACCAGAGGTGAGTGACCAAGATGGTATGTCGAATATTCCCCTATGAAGATAGATTGAGGGTTTGTGGCAAAGGTTGGTTGATGGACCATGATAGAAATGTTTAATTACTTAAAGGATTTTATATGCAAGTAAAATGTTTCCACATTGGGTTAGTGGCGACTGAGAATCCCTCGAGGTTGGGTAAAAGAGTGGTGAATGAATGGAATAGGTTGTCTGTTAATGATTTCAGGGAGAGGTATGAAAGAATATTGTATTGACAGTTTGGGTCTATCATGATGAGTCTTAGGAAAAGAAGAGCCAACAAATACTGGCATATCTGTTAGTATTTAAAATAATCTAGCAAATTTATTAAAACAGCATTACTCTGGATGAACAATCATTTCTTATACCATTGAATTTCAATTTTTAGAAAGTCCATATGATATTTTATTGTATATGAATTTTTTTTTTAATGTTGAAATTTAATAAATAAAAAATTTTGATATTTGTGTGTCTAGTGGCTGCAAAGAATGTCTTGGTGGCCACATCTGGTCATCATAGTTGCACTGGAGAACCACTAATCTAGATTACATTTGTCTGGGTGTAATCTTATGTACAAAAGGTATTCAAACATCATGTATTACCCTCAGACTTCCCCTAAATCTAAGTCTTAGTAATCCATTTTAGATTACTGCTTAATTATCCCCTGTTCCAAGTGAGCACTCCCCACTGATATAAATCTTCAATCAGACTACACAATTTTGTTTCTGACCACATGGTTTTGTTTTCTACATTCAGGCCATTAGAGACAAGTTCATTGTATTCTCCAATATTCCTAACTAATTTGAAGTAAAACACTGCTGTACTATACGATTATGAAGTAGATTTTGATTATGAAGAAATTATGAAAAATTATGAAGTAAAAAAATTGCTTTACTTCATAAAGATGTTCTGCATCTTCCTGCCAAGAACAGAGTCCTGGTTCTTGCAAAGCAAAGGTTGCGATGTTCTTTCAATCACACTATAGCAGCACTCTGGAAAAATTGAGGCAGAAGTTAAGCAGATCATTTGATACGTGAATCAAGTACAGGTAGTCTTCATATAATGCAGTACTTATACAATGCGGTTTCAATATAATGGGGTCTACAATTGATGGACCCTTTATCATCTTTTCATATATTTTTCAGCGTGACTTAAAAATCAAATTTTATCTTCATTAAAGTTGTGTCTGCCCATATTGCGCATGTAGCTATAAATAGCAAATTTATATTAGGGAAAATACCCTTTAGCAGGTTACAGCTAGCATGTTTGAAAATTAGTTTTTCAAGCGTTTTGTACACAATGTAGAAAGTTACACAAAGAAAAAGAATATCGACTTCAAAATTCTACTAATTTTAGATAACTTGGACTTAGCAAGAAAGTTAGGAAGTTATTTTACGAATAATGATCCCTCAACGGAGTGCTCTGGAAAATTCACAAGACAATTGGATATTTGTTTAGCTCCATATTATGACCTTAATAAAAAATTGCAGAATAGTGGTAAGCATGGTCTTATTACTGACTTCTTGATAACTAAACCAGCCAGAGTATGCAATGAAAATTACACAAATGATGTCCAAGAGATTTCAAGTGATGATAACGTCCAGCCACTGGTAAATAAAGAACATCTATGAAATGTCAGTTTTGAAGACAGTGATGACGACTAAACTATGCACTTTATTTTATTTTGCCTAAAACATTTATGCATTATGTGCAATAAAGTTTACATACAATTTGCAATTTTTATTAAGTTTATACTATGTATTTGTTTCATAGTTTGTATGTTTTCTTAACTTACATGAATTACCTGAATTAAATAAAAATATTTTTTTGTTGGATATGTCATTGTTGTTTACATAATTAAAAAAAAAATGATTTCAGAATATAACCCTACTTTTTCTATGTGATCTGAGTCTAGCATAATGCGATTTATATAAAGTGGCTTCTATGGAACCTAACATCCATGTTATAGGAAGGTTACCTGCATTTGTTGAATGTGCAGACATTTATTAATTTTTAATTAATTTTTTTTTTTTTGTAATCATAACAGGACTTGCAGTTTTTGTACAGTTTACAGTCACTTACTTTGTGTTCTTTAAGAACCGATGCTGTGTAAATTTGTTGATTACTAGAAAAATTACTATGCCTCTATATTCTGGTTCAGCAATTTGAATATAAATGTTTTTATGTGAATCCCACTCACAAAAGGTTGTAAACCTATGGCACATTAGTACTGTGGGTGAGCTGAGTTGCCAGTTCTCTCTCTCTCTTCTTGTAAAAAAGAACATAATATCTGTTTTGCTGAATAACCTGAATTCATAGAGAGGAGAGTGACATAACCGATAAGCTTTTTTCCCCTATTTATATTCTTTAACTTATATGTTAGGATGATATTTCAGAATAGGTGAAATATACTCCACAGCAGCAGTCTAGTCACATGTATATCCAGTTGGAAGAAACATTTACTTCTTTAGGTAGTGCATAAATGTCACTGTCTAATAAAATACCACTACCACAAGAAGCTAAAAATCTGTGTGATCACCCAGCATGAAAGGCATTTTAATTCTTTTCACACCTGAAGAGAGGACACCAGGCAGCATATGTGTGTGCGAAGAAGTAAACAGAGAACATACTTGTAACAATAGGCCAACCTGACATTAGTGGGTTTTAGTAAACATCACAAAGAGAAATAACATCCAAATATCTATTCTATAATCCACAAGTGTTATCCTATTTAAATACGGATATTTTCAAATGTTTTCTTTATCGTTTCTGGTGACATCACCCTCAAGAATCAAGACTAAATTTGCACTCAAATCTATCTATCTATATTTTGTTTTTTTTCTCCTTCAGCTTAGTTTTCTAATTAAAAAAAAGTAACAACATTAACATTAAAATAAATTTTCAATGTAGTAAGCAGAACCACATGACAGAAAATTTGTGATACTTATCTTCATAAATTCTCTCTTTATTTCACAGATAAGACAGGGTATGCTTGCAAATTTTAATGAATTTCATTTAAAATGTTCGCTAAATTCGTGAATATATTTCTAACTAACCAATTTAATTTGTGGCTATACATTGCATTAACTGGATGTTTATTAATATCAAAAATAGTAATTAATTATCATACCGAGAAGGTTTTGCTGTCAGTCTGGCTTCTGATATTCTCTACATACAGATCACTTCCATGTATAGGTTGGCACTCCAAAATTTGACCCTCAAGTTGTAAAATAAAAAAAATAAAAAAAAAAAAAATACAGTGAAACCTGTATAACATGGCTATCTTACAGAGTATATATAATCTTTCCTTTTTATTTTTTAATGCAGATAGACTCCTAAGAAATATCAAGTTGGCTTTCTTATGTCGTTTCATATGAATGAAGTTTATCCCCACAAATCATAAATCAGTGCATTCATTGATCATAATCATTAGATAGTCATAAAGATATTAAAGACCAAAATGTGGTAAGTTTTCCATGTAATTAATTTTTAGCTCTCAATACTATCTTATGTACTGTACTTATGAAATATGATTATATGTACTTTTTCATTTAAAAATGAAAATGGGTTATAAACTATTATGATACTGAGCAATGTTCAATACAAACATGTATATCCTAATGGAACATACATCTGGCTTAATGAAGAGGACAAAAAATTCCACCTCTTGCCTACAATATTAACTAAGGTCATTTTAAGTTTTTCATGCTGATTTCAAAAATACTTTGCACCTGTTTCACCAGAAAAAGTTATTGCACAGTGCTGTCAAAGAATATAAAACAGTTATTGAAAAGTATACAAATGTGCTTGTATTAGCTCTGAACATTTGAAAGTCACCTCTCCACAAGGTCAGTAATAATTTAAACTGCAAAGGGGGATATAATCAAATTCATTGACGGTGTTATTTTAATTAATCATGTGAACTATTATGTTCATGAGAGAAAATATTAAACAGAGTATATCAAACAATCGTGATTTACCAAAAATATCCTCTATTTGTTGGTTTATCTGTTGTCTTGTCCTCTGCTGGGATTATAAAGGAAAAGTTGAACCACTGGGTAACAATAACAATGAATTATATCCACCTGCCCCAATATTGTGTTTGGCCGCCTACTGTAACAGCCTATGCCCACCATGACGTTGGTTCCACTAGGAATTCAGTGTGCATCTGCAGTAATAATGCATGCAAAACATCCTACAGTTCTTAAATGAAGGAAAGGATACATGTATACTCAGAGCAATGTTCCAGAACATCCCATAGGTGTTCATGTGGGTAAAATCTAGAGAATCCAGTGGCCATTCAAGATGGGGTGATTTCTTATAGCATAGGCAGAGTGACATGATGTACTTTCATCCAGGAAGACATTTTCATGCGGGAACACAAGCAACATGCCAACATGCAAAGACTTACAAGACACCCTCTTTTTATATACAGTCTGCTACCAGCAGACCACACACTGATCATAGTGACCAGTGCACAATAGGAGTTCTACTATCAGCAAAACTGGAGATGACATGGTATGGAACATGTCATCTCCAGTCTAGAAAGCATTGGATCCACTGACTAAAATCTCATTAGACCAGCATACCTTCTCCACCCCAGTGTCCAGATGGTGTGCTGCTCACACTACAATTGCAATTTTCAATTATGACTGTCAGTGAGCAACAGATATCTTGTTAATCTTACTCTAGAACCTCGTGCATATTAGTGTGCATGGTATTTCATAATAAGAGATACTGTACTTAATTCCATGTTATATTGTCAGGGCTTGACACATTATGCAAAACTACTCACCACACAAAAAAATGTGCTTGACCAAGACACTCCACACACACACACACACACAATTTTTTTAATGATATGTCCCAATAGCCAAAGTTCTAAAAAAGCAATTAGTGGTGCTGTATTGAGTTTCAAAAGATTTCTCTTGTGTGAGAGCCATTAAAAGAAAGTAAAGTTAATAAATAATAAGAACAGTAAAAACAACATTCATTCTATTTAAAATGTAATTTATCACGTTCGTTTTTGTTATTGGAATGGTCCTTTTCTGATGCATATTCTTTTATGTTTTCTTTAGAGTTAAAAGGCCATTTAGAAAGTTATTTTATTAAATAAAAAATATTCTATTTGGTTCAATTTGCACCTACTTTCCAACTAGCAAAACCTATTCACCATGTGTAAGTGGATGAGCTTATCTGTTGAACCCTGTATACTGTGAGCCCTGTATACTCCATTCTGCATAAACTTAACCAATGTGGGCCATGTGCAACCAATAAGCTGTACTATATCTGAGATGGAGAACAAAACGGTCACCTTTTGTAGAAATACAATTTTAACATCTTGACTTTACAGAACGATATACTCAACTGCACTATGCCAACATATAGTGCTACAAAGGTACAGGTACAACTGCAGTAGCAAAGTATAAAGATAATTTTACACTGCAGTGGACTGGACATCTTCCACACTAGATGAAATAACCATAATTCAGTTTTATGTCAGTACACACACGGTACCAATCTACAATCACCAAATTATGCATGGCTTTCATGCTTGACTAGGGAAACCAGAGAGCTACGTTAGGAATTCAGACCTTCACCCTTGGGTCTTCATTGTGAATTTTTGGCTTTATATCTTAAAAAAGTGTTTGACTTGTGACCAGCAAACTTTGTATGGTATTCACTTTTCATTACAGGAAGACAACAAGCTATGTTTGAATCATAACTTGGAATTCTTGGCTAGTCCGCACTTTTATGAAGTTTTTGGTTTATGCCAAGAAAGCTGTTGGACCAACCACTATCAAAATTGTGCATGCTTCCCCATTTCATTATGGGAACACAGTAGATATAAGATTGTATGAATAAAATAACAGGGATACTTATTTTTCATGTTAAATATCTTTAATAAAGGAATATAACATCTATGTTTCTTACACCTGACATCATTAGGGGAAACAGAATGACAAAAGAGATAGGCTGGGCATGCATGTCCTTAGTTCTTATATTTCAATTGTTTTGTTTTAAAAAAACAATCTCAAGATGAGTACAGAAAGTCATGTGTTATGTCTTGTTGCACACTTGCTATATACAGCCCACACTTTTATACAACTCATATGTGATTGTTAACAAAGAAGAAAGCTGATATACTGCACAAGCAAAGTGATTTCCAAATAATGCAAATGAGGCCTTGATTCTTGTTTAAGTTTGGAGCAAAAAAAAATTTAACTTATTTGTATTTAATCATCTGGTGCGCGATCACTGCCATACTTATTAGTGTCATGAAGTGGCGTGAAAATGTTCCATGTTTGATTTCTAGATTAGGAATTCCAGTTTATTTAACACTTAATATGCCATCTCATGATACTAAATGAATAAATTTACAACCATTTGTGAGCTTTTTCTTGGCTTATATCACAAAAGACTTAATGTAGTGTTTTTTTTTCTTACTTTCTTTCATCTTTTTCTTTTTTTTCTGTCATTTAGAAAATATCATGGCAGTTTTTTTTTTGTGGTTTTGAAATATATTCTAAAAATATACCTCAAAATTTTTCATATAATTATATAAAATTTTTAATGTATTATAATGTGTACTGATGACTGCTGCATATATTTTCAATATAAAAGTGTTTAGCTATGTTATCAGGAATTTAAGAAATTCAATGGAGAAAAAAAAAAAAAAATAGAATCACTTAAATAACTGTACAACTTGAAAACTGAGCACTTATCTTAAAAAGATTTAAAAACCTCAACAATGCCAAGCGTGATCACCATGCAAGAACATCAGAAACTGTTTGGAACAGTTTCTGATATTCTTGCATAATTGGTATTGGAATCTGTTAAGTTTTCAGCATTCAAAGGAACACTTTGGAGAGTAACCTATACTTGACATTTTTCATATATGTGATGAGAAACAAATATGGTGTATCTGTTTCCACCTTCAATTACCCCCACTCATCATTAATCACCTAGAAATGATTTTCCTCAACTTCTCAGTAAACTTGTAAATGATAGTCAATGTATATAAAGAATAAGTTTAGAACATGTTCTAAAGACCATGTGACATTTTCAGTTTCCAATATCTTTAAAGAAAAGTCATTAACAGGTAACATCACTAAAAAATAAAAGAAAAAATAAAGAAAGAAAACAAAAAGTTATCAAAACTGTTAATATGTTCAAGTAATTTTAGTAACAATACAAGCAAAATTCTTCTGGCTGCTTAAAAAATCATGGTGATTTGCAAATACAGAACAAGAATAATTTTAGCGTTCTATATATAGAAGAAACCTTTTCATTAGCCACAAAATATGCTAGAAACGATGCATATGAACTGCAAAATGGACAATAAAATCACTATTCTATTACAATGAATGGCTTCTTTATTTTTAAGTTACTTGCAAGGAAACAAAATATGAGGTAAGCTAATCAACATCAGAATGAGAACATAATTTTATAATTTCATAAAACAACTTCAGATTTTTTTTTTTAAATTGCAACTTTTTTATATGAAATAAAAATGAAAATGCAATGAAACTGTTTTACAATTTAAGCACTAATAGTGATAATGCCATAATTCCAATTAAATTAACAACAATGATTTTTTTTTTTGTTTCATTTCAAAAATGAAGCATAATTACTGTTTCATAAATACAAATATGAAATATATTGGAGTTTTTGAATAAATTCTATATAATATTTATTACATATGTAAGCCGTGAAAATTTTTTCCCCTTGAAGATTTGCTCTTTTGAAAGATTAAATGATTTTGGGCATCTCGAATGACTAAACTTTAGTAATTTTTAAGATCTATATAATTTATGTGTCTGTCTGTCTAATATATGTTAATTATAGTTTTCCATGCATTTTAACATTACTAACCTACAAATGCAACATGAAGTGAACACCCCCCCCCCCAAATTGAAAGCTATATAACTACTGGGTCATTTAGAAAGATAAATACCAAAATAATGCAAAATTTATATACCATCTGATGATTTTAAATATGGCAACTAAGATTTCATCTGAAATTTCTTTGTTTAAAAAAAAAGTGTTCAATAAAGTATATACTAGAATGCCTTTTGTCTTCTAGATGAAGGAACAATTTTCTTTCAGTATAATCAAATTTGATATTCCAAAGAAAATTTTCTATAGACAAAAAATCAGCACATGTGGCAAAATTAAATTTTATGTAATGAATAGGATTTTCAAATTCAAGTCCATTTTACAAAGGTTTCACTATTAAAAATAAATAAATAAATATATATATATATATATATATATATATAATTATACATATCAAGAACACTCAACCAATAAAAGAAAAAAATAACAACAAAGAAACGGGCAAACTTATCTTTGTAACATATACATGCAGACAAATATACATACTGTATACTATATTTATATATATACACATAGATTTCTGAGTATTCACCTCCATAGTCTGGGAATGGTTCATTGCTTTGATGGCATTTATAGCACACTGGCGAGAAGCATATGTAACAAATGCACAACCTAATAAAAGAAATTAAGAAATTTAATATTTATAAAGAACTCAACACCAATTTTTAAGCAAGATTATCATCAGAATCCTTTTGTAAACATTTTAATTCCCTTGGCACCATAACTAATATATTTTCTCATTTCCTACTCTATATTAAGCTCAATTACCTGTTATAGCCAATAAACATGGCTTCTTTTGAAACCTGATTAATGTAGGGCAATTAATCCTATCTGTATAATGTATTTATGGCTGTCAATTGTTTGAGTGATCTCCTAGCTAGTTTGCTTGTTGAGGAAAGTGTTTCTTAGTCTGTATCTAGTTAAAGAAGAAGGTTGGTAGATTTCATAGCCCCGATAAATTTTTTTTTCATATCCTCAATGGGGTATGAACCCAGGTCTTCCCAACAAAAGGGACTGCCAAAACCTACTGAACTATGGAGGCTCTACAATATATGTTAGACAAAAATATTCAATATGTTTCTAGAGGCAGTCTTAGTTTCTTTTACCAATACTAGATAAATACAGCTTACTCTCAATTATCTAGGTGCAGATTACTCCATTTATTGATTATCCATGTATGGTTCTTTAATTTACCAAGTTGATACATAAAATTACAAAGAATATTTGGTTCATAAAAGTGAATATATCCCTGTGTGAGTGATCTCTTGGCATGTGCAAATGAGCATACTGGGATTGGGAAGTGTTTGAGGAAATCATGTTTCCTAGTCTGGATTCAAGGATTCAATTCACAACAGAAATAGAAAGCAACAACAATCTGCCCTTCCTAGACCCTAGTTACAAGACAACCAGATGGATCTCTGACTTTCACAGTCTACAGAAAACCCACCCACCCACCACACACACAGATAAATACATCCACCAATAGTAACACTGCCCCCCCCCCCATCATCCCAACAATTTGGAACTATAAAAACCTTCAACTGGGCAAAACGAATTTGCTCACATAACATTGTAATCAACACAGAACTCACCTACATTTAAAAAAAAAATCTTTTTACCCAATGGCTAAAGCTCCCACTAGATAAAAAGCTTAAACAGCATATATCCCCCCCCCCCCATTCTAAACAGATTACAGCAAATCCATCACCATCCCTTATATTTGTGCTGTATCAGAAAAGATAGCCAAGATCTTTTAAAAAAAGCACAATCTAGTGACCACTGAAAAACCACAGAGAAGGCTAGCAACCCTTATCCACTCCCCTCCCCTTCCAAACAACAGCTATAACATCTGGATTTACCTGGAGTGTACCAGGTACCCTACAGCTGCAGCTGTTCATACTATGGCCAAACAGGTAGGAAAGCCGACATCTGTATATCAGAGCACCAGAATTACATCCATTTCCACCACTACAACTGTTCAGGATTAACAAACCATGCCGCAGATTAGCACAGGATCTGTTGGAAAAAACCACCTTACTCCACCAAAGTAAAGTTAAATTCAAGAGGCTTTTCCTCAAATCTATCTCAAACTAAACAAATATGGCTGTATCAAACTGCCTCTCATATGGGAAACCACCATTGGCAGACAGCCCAACAGCCAAGAACACCCAACCAAAGCAGGTGGGATAACTAAGGACTTTTAAATCATCGTGTATCTCTCCTGTTCCATCTTTGTTACTGAAGTTCCTAAATGTATCAACAGAATATCTCAATTTACTTAGTTGCTTCATTAAAGATGAGATTTTAAGAACAGCTAAATTATCAGAAATTGATCCAAGAAACCAAAACAACTATAAAAATATCAATGATATTTACTTTGGTGGTAGAGCAATGGCACACTTAATTAGAAACCCTTTCGAAGATAACTCTATTTTGTTGAGATCTAAAAATGATTGTTTAAAAGTTCTTGTGGAACTTAGTTCGCAAATAAAGAAAAGATTTGTCTTCGAAGAATACAGCATTTTTGCAAAATTATGAATCTTGGACCCAAAAGTTGCTAGTGACCCCCAGCAAGTCACCATCTACCATTATTCTTCTTGTTGCTCAATTCCCCTCACTTGTTGATGATATTAGGTTAAATCAAATAGATGATTTGATGAAATGAGTGGAAGGAGGGTAATTATTATGGGGGATTTCAACTATGGTAACAGTGATTGGAAGGAGGAGAGGACACATGTGAGGAAGGAAAAGGATTTTATTCAATTATTAAGGGATAACTATCTGAGACAGCATGTAATTGAAAATACTAGGAGTGTGAGAGTGCTTGACCTGGTAATAGCATCTGAGAATTTGACTGTAATGAATATGACCATGTTGCCACCTATTGGTGAGAGTGATCATAAGGTCTTGACCTGGGAGGTGGCTAAAGGTGTGGAATTTTCGATTAAGACAGGGTATATGTGGAATTACCGTGCTGGCAAGTATGACAAGCTTAGGAGATTACTTGGATCAGTGCCATGGCATGTACAACTGCAAGGGCTGGACGTCGATAGAGCATGGGACGTGGTCAAGGAGCATTTACAGAAGGTAATGGCTGATTGAATACCTAGGGTCCGAATAGTAAAACAAGTAGGGGTTAAATGGATGAATAACACCATTAAGCTTGAGCTGCAAAAAAAGAAACAACTGTGGAGGGAATTTAAAGAAAGGGGTAACCTGCAGGCACACGAACGGTATAAAGTGCAGGCCAGAAAGGTAACGAGTGTGGAAAAAAAAGCAAAAAGCGGATTATGAAAGGAAACTAGCTTTGCAAGCAAAAGAGAATCCAAAACAGTTCTTTCAATATGCTGCAAGTAAGAAAAAAACTGTACCCGGTAAAATGATTTTAAGGAATGACGATGGTAAGGAGGTCACTGAATCAGTCGATATAGTGGAGTTACTGAGCGTGCACTTTGCAAAAGCATATCATCCAGGTGGTGACATTGAAAAAATGAAGGAACCATTAGTTTATACGGGAATAGTGATGAATGAAGTGGAGGTGACTAGTCTATTACAGAACCTTAATGTGAACACATCTGTGGGATTGGATGGTATACCGGCACGGGTCTTGCGTGAAGCAGCTAAAGAATTATCAGTGCCCTTGACCATGTTGTTTAATCTGAGTTTCAGGTCTGGCTTAGTCCCGAAGGTGTGGAAAGAGGGGAAAATAGTTTCACTGCATAAAGGAGGATCCAAGACTACGGTTGCAAATTACCGACCGATCAGCATATCAGGAGTCGTTGTCAAGGTCTTAGAGAAAGTAGTCAAGAGAAAAATACAGGAATGGATTGATGAAAACGAGATACTGTACAGGGGACAGCATGGCTTTGTGAAGGGTAGATCATGCTTCAGTAACTTGCTCAAGTTTTATAACAAGGTGACGGCTGAACTGGATAAGGGAAATGGGTTTACAGTGATACTGCTGGACCTGGCAAAGGCATTTGACAGGATACCACATGGAATACTAATCCGTAAACTACAACATATGGGAATGGATATAGGGTTGGTGAGGTGGATAGGTGGTTGGTTGATGGAAAGATATCAAAGAGTAGTTTATTCAGGAGTAGAGTCCAAAAGACGGCATGTGACTAGTGGTGTGCCGCAGGGTTCTGTTCTTGGACCACTGCTGTTTAATCTGTTCATTAACGATATAGGGAAGGATCTAAGTGGAACAATTCATTTGTTCGCTGATGATGCAAAGTTGGGTAGGGCAATAGTGAATTCAGAAGATGTCAAAGTCTTGCAGGATGACTTAGATAGATTGGAGTTCTGGGCTAAGGAGAATGGATGTCAATTTAATGTGACAAAATGTAAGGTTATGCATTTTGGGGTGAAAAGATTAGCAGCAGTATACCACATTGGTGGAACTGTACTCCAAGAGATTGAAGAGGCCAGGGACTTGGGAGTGTTGGTGGATAGGGAGATGAAGTTTAGGGGGCACACTGCAAAAGTAGCTAAATCAGCTCATCAACTCACTTGGTTGTTGAAAAATGCCTTGACGAGCAGAGACAAGCAAGTTATTGTACCTCTGTACCGAGCCTTGATAAGACCTCATCTCGACTACTGTGCCCAGATTTGGTCATCTCGGTTCCTTCTTGATGGGGAGGAGGTGGAGAGGATCCAGAGGCGAGTGACTAAGATGATAACAGGTCTATGGAATGAACCATATGAGAACAGGTTGAAGATTTGTGGGTTGCAGAAACTAGTTGATAGGCGGAGGAGGGGAGATATGATTGAGACATTCAAATTGCTAAAGGGATTCTATAGGATTAATTCAGAGGATATTTTTGAGATCAGGACTGGTGGTGGGAAAACTAGGGGACACCTATGGAAGCTGGGCAAGAGTGTGGTTAGCAGGGGTGTTAGAGCTGGGTTCTTTACTTTTAGAGTGGTAAATGAGTGGAATAAGTTGCCAGAGTCTGTTGTGGGTGCTATGACGGTGAACGAGTTCAAGACAAGGTATGATAGATACTGTGAGAATGAAATCACATAGTTGGGTGGACATGATGTTTAGGGCCTCCCTCGATGAGTCTAAGGACTCCTGGAGTCGCCCGAAATAATAATAAAATAATAATAATGATAAGTGGAGAAGTTATCATCTCGTAGCATCAGATCTACCAATTCCTAAAAATATTGGCATTCATTGACTGACATAAAAGATGGCATGAATAATAATAAATATGGTTTACTGTCATATTTTATGACAAATCTTACTATTCTGCCACATTCATCTGCATGCGTGGAGCAAATTTTCTCACAAGTGAATTGTATAAAAAAACAAAATTAGCTAATTCATTAAAAACAGAAACTATGAGAGACAGAATCCTAGCAAAGCAGTGCTTAGCAAGACAAAATGCAACGTGTACTTCTTGGGAGCCACCGAAAACATTAATGAAGGAGTTGAAAAGTCACACAGTTCATAATAGATATAAAAATTGACTTAATACCACAAAGCAGCAAAGGGAATGTGATCAATTACCAGAAGATATTGGCGAAGAAGAAGAAGAAGAGGGAGGAAATGTCAATTAAAGTAATTAAGCATGTATTCTTCGTATAATATAAACTTATAATTTTTTTTAAATGAAAGTATACTTTGTTGCAGGGAAAGAGAAAGAGAATTAATAAAAAAAAAAGAGGAGAAATGGTAAAATTTAAAGAGGTAAAAGGTAAAATGAATTAAGTCTAATTATTAAATTATACAATTATAATATAAACTTATACATTTTTTTTTAAATGAAAGTATACTTTGTTACAGGAAAAGAGAAAGAGAGAATTAATAAAAAAAATGAGCAAATTTTTAAGTCATTTTTCTGGTCAGTTAGTAGGTAACTATTTAAATGTCAATTTTTTGTATTTTATATTATGTTTTTAATTTATGTGTAATGTTTTAATTAAACCATGCAGAATTATAAATTAATAAAGGCATATTTAAGTGCATAGTTTGAGTTTTTTGCACATTTAAGAGCATATTTCATATGTTTTAAATGTTTTTAGTGTATACTTGGATGCATATTTTGCACTTTTTACGACCTAAAAATCCGAGCCCTAGTTATTACTACCTGGAGAATTTTTTCCTAATCTGGGGAATTTTGAAAAATGTGAGTGACAGCCCTGGGCTAAAACAACAGTCAGAGACCTGTCTAAAATCTGGAAGGATGGATCCATGGGAACAAAGCTGAGGATTTTCGATGCAGTTGTTTTTCCAACAGCGACTTATGGATGCGAGACTTGGAACCTAAAGAAGTCAGATAAGAAATGGATATCTGCTTTTCAGATGAAATGTTACAGAAGGCTGTTGAGGATATCATATACTGAAAGGAGTACAAATGAATGGGTGTTAGAAAAGATCAGTAGAACTTTAAGGCTCCTTAAGGATATTGACAGAAGAAAGTTAAAATATTTTGGACACATAGAAAGGTTGGAAGGGGGACTTCTCAGAACAGTAATAGAAGGTATAGTTCCAGGAAAAAGAGAAAGGGGTAGACCATCAATGAGATGGATGGATAGTGTGTGTGTGTGTGTGTGTGGAGTGACTGATCTTCAGAGAGTTGAGGCCAGAAAAGCAAACAACAGGCCTACACGGCGAGGCCTGATGTGGCACATCACCAAGCATCAGAGTGACCATACGGCATCTATAGATGCTCAGTGAACATAGATAGATAGATAGATAGAGGATAATGTATCCCATTTCTTTTAAGGTTGAAGAAACTGTGGCAGAGATATATTTGTAGAAGGAGAGGTCAGAGGTGTAAGTCAGTCCACAAAGAGAAATCTGATCCTGTTCGGAGATCTAGGTATTTTCAAGAGTAAGGGGAAGTGAAGCAAGAACTTTCTTGGGAAATAAGACGGGAATATTTTGGTAGCAATTAAGTTCACAAGGTTATCATCATCCTAATGAAGAACTGCAAGGAAATCCAAGAGTTTAAAACGTTGACTATGGAAGATCTTGAAGCATCTAATGATTGTACACCACATAGTTTGTCAAATAAAGAGGAATGGAGTGTACTATAATCAGAATAGTACTGGATAGAATATGAGGTCAGGAGAGGTCATATATGCACTAGGATACAAAGAGCATGTGAAAACCTGTTTACTCTAGCTTTGATGGGGAAATTCCAGAGAGGAGCAAAAAAACTAGCAACTCTGACACACAGTAAACAACAAGAAAGGAAGCTGCCGACCCAACTACAAAGGGTAGAAGACAGACAGGATGGTAGTTTCCTGAGCCAGGCACAATTAAATAACCAAACTCTTCTGCATCTTATGTTCAAAATCCATATTACTGGCCCATGATTAGTAGGTAGGCCTACAGGTGGAGAAGATGGCTGTTGCTGAATTCTCCATGATTTTTGAGAAAAATGAAGTGAGACCAACTGGATAATAGTTTGCTGGCTGACTTAAAACTTTTTTTTCCCCCTCTCTCTCTTTTTGAATACGGGGGGCTTAAGGGTTAAATACAGGCGTGCTATGATGCTTAACATCAAAGCTGTATAACTGGGAGCTCCATGTAGGAATGTGGAAAACCAACCAGGGCTTCTGACCTAATGTCTAATCCCCACGTTCTCATGGTGCACCCTGTTTACTTACATTATTAGATATCTACTTGGATAGTGAATGAACAAGGATAGGCTGGCGATTTGGGAATTCAGCCAACTAAATTGCATTCTTATTGTCTTAAACGACAATGTAAAATGATAGTACAACATGACAGAATTTCATGCCAGTTGGGGTGCGGCCCAGTTAAACAAGGTCCCCTGTTTTCATTAGGGAACCAAGGTGAACACCAAAAAGTCAGCTAATGGAACAAATCCCAGACCACGTCCCAACTCAACATCAGCAGAGTTCAAGATTGGTACTATTAACATAAGAAGCATCAATTGAAAAGAAATGGAACTAACAGAATCATTATATTAATACAATGATTGATATAATAGGTGTGACTGAAACAAAGATGACAAAAATAGTTGAGATCTTTCTAAGTGACAAATACAAAATGTTATATTCAGGCAATAACAATCAGGGAAAAGAAGGAGAAGCTATAGTATTCAACACTAAACACAAGGCAAATCTTCTTGAATGGCAGGCAATATCAAGTAGAGTGATGTGGACAAATAATCAAAATGAGGAACTGGACAGTGAGACTTATTTGTGCTTAGGGTTGCACAGAATGTTCTACTAAGGAAGAAATGCAGGAATTTTTGAGTCATTACAGATGGCAGATGGTTCAATGATAAAGAAAAAGTTGGTCCTTGTTGAAGATCTAAATGGCAGAGTAGGAAATGATTACCAGACATATAGAGATGTTTGGGGAAAATTTGGAGAAAAGCATAAAGCTAAAGCTAACAATAAATGCCTGCTGAATTTCTGTTCAGGACATGGATAAGTTATTACTAACACCATGTTCCAACATAAAAATGTGCACAAATTCACATGGAGAGAAGAGGCAAGGAATAAGCAGTCTCACTGACTATGTTATAGTTGATAGCAGTTTTCCCACTGGTTCAGGACACAAGAGTATATGGAAGATTTGAAATAGGAAATGATCACTATCCGGTTTTGAGCAAGATAAAATTGAATTTCATATTGAAAAGAAGAGTGTATAAGAAAGTTTTAAAATGAAACAAAGTTGAACAGCTTTCAGAGGTGATCTGTAGACTCAAATACACAAAACATCATTGAAGAAAAAAATGAAACAGTTGGAAAACAAAAACCAAACTTGGAGATTCAATGACAAATCCTGAAGAAAACATTGGTTGATTCAGCCAGAGAAGCATGTGGTGAGGTTGTCTGTAAGGATACAAAAACCAGAACTCCAGAGCCATCTCAGAAAGTTAAAGAGGCAGTTAAAGAGAAGAAGAAAGCATATCGAAAGTTCCTGGCAAGTAAGTTAGCTTGTGCTCTTAGACAATGCAAGAAAGCAAAGCACTGTATAAAACTAGCTAAACAAAAGTCATGGGAAAACTTGGGTGATATCAAAAATAAATATCAGGAAGGTGACAAAATATTCTGGAGGCTATTGAAAAAGCTTAGAAATACAGGAAAAAGTACTTTAAAAAGGTATCTGAGAAGATAAAGGTGACATGAAAATAAAGATATTCTAGATTTAATCTGTCTGGATTAAATGCTATGAAAGACTGCTGAATGAAATAAGCAGTGTCAGCATGATGGTAGAAAACTCCCAGCAGGAATGCAGTCAGGAATACATATCCATACTTGAAGTAGAAAACATCAGAAACCTGAAATGTGGAAAGGCAACTGAAGTAGATGAACTTGGGCCAGAAATGCTCAAATATGGAGGTATAAAAGTTTTACAGTGGCTGCACTGCATAATTCAGAGGGTCAAATTCCAGATGACTGGAGCAGAGCGCTCATTGTACCCATCTATAAGAAAGGAAATAAAACTGAATGCAAGAATTACATTACATATATCCCTAATGAGTGTTACTGTTAAGATTTAGTATACTTGAGAAATAGCTAAGAAAAATTGTGGAAGGGAAGCATGGTGAAGAAAAGCTGGATTCGGGTCAAATGGAGGTTGTCCGGATCAGATTTTCACTTTAACATAAAAAGTTGAGAAATCTTGGGAATATAACAAGGATTTGTATTTAAGTTTTGTTGATCTGGAAAAGGCATATGACAAGGTGTCAAGGGGAAAACTCTTCAAAATGCTTCAGTTATATAGTATAAATAGGACATTATATTGAACAACACATAATCTCTATTTAAGCTATAAGTTAGCAGTTAGACTTGAAAGAGGTACAGGAAGATGGTTTGAAGTAAAATCAGGTGTTAGACAAGAGTGCACATTATCTCCACTATTATCTATATGGATTACATTATGAAGGTAAGTTGTATTAAATCTGATATCAAAATTGGTGATATTAATCTTAGTCCTTTATTATTATTATTATTTGATGCCTCCAGAGAGTCCAAAGACTAATCAAGGGAGGGCATCTGCTCTACAACTCTGTCTCCACCACTCAACCTGCCAACTGACTGCAACTACACCAATGCCCTCTACTGCTGACCACCATCAATAGTATTTCCACAGACAATCACAAACAGCCATGCCCACGGCAGGATTTGAACCCACAGCCTTTTGGTCAGCCAAGCTGGCATAATGCTATGCTTCTGAATAAATCCAGTACGTTTGCAAGATTCCCTGACTAAATTGAATAACTGTTGTAATAAATTTGGTATGAAAATCAGCAATAAAAACACAAATACAATGAAAATAGGCAGAAACACTGAAAACATCAACTGCTGCAATCTGAATGAAGAAAACCTATAGAACATGTAAAACATTTCAGCTATGTAAGGCACAATTTTTTTTTTTTTTAGATGGTAAATTAAATATGGAAATAGACAACAGAATACAGGCTGAATATAGACTTGGTTCCATGTTACAGGGTACATGACTGTTGAATAGAAAAGTCAGTATAGAATGTTAATTCTAGAGCACAGGTTTTTAGAACAATGAGAAGGATACCATCATGGACCATGTAGCTAACTAGTGTTTAAGCTATTTTGAATTCTTCTGATGAACAAGCAATGAATGGTTCTTGGTAAAGTGGTAGTTTATAAGTGGTGTGTGTGTGTGGGGGGGGCAGGAATACTTCACCTTGGTCATCGGTGTAGGAGTTGGATAAGAATGATGCCAGCAGGTCAGTTTTGACCATAGACGAAATTAGACACTCAAGAGTTATTTTAGAGATACTATTTAGAATACTATTTATTCTAAGGCCATCTATTTCAACCTGAAAATTATAGGCCACCATCAATGATGGCAATAAGCAGTTAAATACAAAGTAGACCTTGAACAATGGATTAATTTAAAACAAGGAGAGCTGCGTGATGTTATAGATAAAACAGCACACAAAAAAAGGAAAGCTACGGTAGAAATGGACTCATTTTATGGATATGGACAAATTCAAATGGAAAATATAGATACTTACCATGCAAGTATCAATACAAAGAATGCAAGAATCCCCATTTCACTAACTCACATCTATAAGATATGCTTCATCTGCTCTCACAAGCCTTTTTCCTGGATATAGTGAAATTTATATCAATATGTCATTCACTCTCGTTATTCTTTTTTGAGTCAAAGAACAGAATCAACAGACAAGTTGGAGGAAATGCCATGGGGAGTTACCTCTCTCCTGTGCTCGCCAACTTCTGTTTGGAACATTTAGAAAACATCCTTTTCTTATCTATAGATCCTCAAACCTTCATTCTAGTATGTTATGTAGACAACATTTTTGCAGTCTAATTCCACAATCAAGATATATTACCTGCTTTTTTAACAAACACAAACAATGCACACACACAAATTAATTTCACTATGGAAATAGAAAAAGAAAAATTATTCTTCATGGACATTCTATTCTACTGTTCACCATCAGGTGAACCAATTACTTCCATTTATCGAAAGCCTACCTTTACTGGATGCTATATTCAACAGCAATCTGATCACCATCCCTCTCAGAAGATTGGAATTATCAAAACTTGATTACATCAGGCTCACGTTATATGTTCTACACTATTACAACAACAGCTTTAACTTTTAAACATCAAATGATATATGAATCTCAACAGCTTACAGCTTTTCAAAGCAGACCACACAATGCATTTTTGACTCCTGTAAAAGTGGTTAGCGAATCCGCTTCCAAGCCAAAAGGCTGCCGGTTCGAATCCCGCCGTGGGCATGGATGTTTGTGATTGTTTGTGGAAATACTAGTGGTGGTGATCGGCGATAGATGGCGTTGGTGTAGTTGCAGTCAATTGGTGGATTGTGAGTGGTGGAGACAGAGTTGTAGAGTGGATGCCCTCCCTCGATGAGTCTTTGGACTCCCTGGAGGTGACAAATAATAATAATAATCCAAACTCAAATAACAAGGAAATAGTACACAGAGTCCCTATCCAAAACATTTCTGGCATCTTGGAACTAATCTCTGGAATTCTTAATAAATATAATCTACTGGTTACATCTATTTCCATTCAACGAACTATGATCATGGTTTCGATCTTCTAAAGATAAATGCTCCCCAGATTCCTGGCATCTACCAAGTTCTACATAACTTACCACCTTTTTTTTTACTTAAGACGAACTGGACATTCAGTGGAGAAAAGAACGCAAGAACACCAGTCTTACATCATCAATAGGAAATCTGAGAAATCTGGCTTTGCACAACTTAAAGTAGATCCCAACCACATTATTCTATAGTCTGAAACATGCTTATTCCATCATTGCTGCTATAAAAGTTTGAACATTTATTTAAAGAAAGCGCCAAAGCTTACTCCATCATCTGAGCTTGAATTAGAACAATTGCATCCCATTATCGATGGTAAGGAAGAGTCCTATTCTAATCACACGATTGTTTTTTAAATAATTAATAACACAATTAATTAATAATACATTTCCTCAGTTACTCCTTTGCAAGGTTTTAGGTATAACATCATGTGGTTCTCACTGTTTTAAATTAATCCATTGTTTGAATTCTACTTTGTATTCAACTGCCTACTACCATTGATGACCTAATTTGCAGGTTGAAATATACGGCTTCTGAATAAATAGCATTCACTCCTTTCCTTGTGTTATCCATGTTAATTCAATAGCCACTCTATAATATTAAAGGGCAGAAGACTGTAGCTGGGAAGGCCTATATGCCACACTCAAATGCCTAGAAAATATCAAGAGCAACATGGGTTTCTCCAACTTTTCCATAGATTGTGTCTAAAGGTAGGGAAGGTTGCCAAGGAACAAAAGTGGCAGAATTTATATTGGTGATCACTAATTAATAGGTGGGACTCCAGGTAATAAAGAAGTTGGTTGTTAATAACATTCTCCACTGTTTGAAAAAAAACTGATATGAGGTCAAAGACAATAACTTTATGTCTGACTTTTACCTCATATATGCTTGCTTCAATGGTGTTAGGTAGCTGCCAGATAAGCATATGAAAATCAACCCAAGAGAAAACTAATCCTAATTGGTGAGCAGGATATTGTCAAAGGTTAGGGAGAGTGAGGTACAGTCTTTCTTCTTCTGGGAAATAAGACAGGGGGTATGTTTTCAAGGCATTAAACTTCACCAGACTGTCATCGGCCAACTTGAGAATGGTAAGGAGATCAGTGTTTAAGACCCAAGTTAAAAAGATCTTGAAGCGTGAATTATCTGAGCACTAAAAGGTTTTAAAAATGAAAAAGAGAGGAGAGAGTGGAGACCACTGTCATCAGCAAAACTAATGAATAGAACTGGATGTCAAAGAGAGAGAGAGAGAGAGAAAATTATTGATGTATAAGAGGAAGTGCATAGATAAGTCCTGGAGTACACTGGCATTAACTGAAAAATCTGATAAAGGAAACTATCCACCATGACCTGCAATGAATGACCTGAATAGGAGGATGGCAATCCACTCACAAAGGGAAGGATGAATACCATAAGATGCTAGCTTGATAAAAAGGCCACGATGCCAGATTCAATCAAATGCCTTGAAAATTTCAAGTGACTATTCCTAAATCAAGGTAAGTGAAGCTGACTAGGAGATCTACTGTGGAATGATGATTCACACTGGCAATCACTAAGTAACTGGCAAGTCTCCAAGTGAAGCAGTTATTTGTTGATGACCTCTTTTTCCTTTCTGTTATTCATTTTAGAAATTATGGACTTTACAACTGTGTTATAAATAACTCTTTTAATTTCCCGACGTTTCGATCTTCATATTAAGATCATCATCTGGAGCATATACAAATATACAGGACAAGCTGAGTTACATTACATACAGTAAACTAGAGAAACAATGATTTGATCACAGGTTATTCTACTAGTGTGACCTCATAGTGGAAAAAAAAAATACAAATTAATCATTTAGAAACTACATTAAGTTAAATTCAATTTATGATAACATGAGCAAACAGTCTTTCTTATACATAGTTTTCTTTCAGTAACAATGATGTCTTAATTTTAGCATTACAATTGTTATTTTTGATTTAGGATCCTGGATTATCTAGTCCTGTTTATAGTTACTCTTAGAAAGGAAGGTTCCGTGGGTCGAATATGTACCTTCCATATGTTTGGGATTTTTAGACCATTATTGCTCAGATTGGGGATGGTTGATAATAATCTCACAGGCTTCTTAAATTTGCATTCATACCATGTTTTGGTGTGATGTAAACAACTGGTGTTTTTCCAGTCAATTCTGGTATTCAGGGCATGATCAGAAAGGCCAGCTTCACCATAGTTATTATATTTAATGTGTCGTTTATGTTCTTTTTGTCTGATAGGAATTGTGCATCCTATTTCCCTATATATGGTATGTTACAGGTGCAATAAATACGGTATACTCCAGGGTGGGCCAGCGGAGGAAGTGGGTCTTTGGATGAGTTGAGTAAGCTTTTTAATTTTGCAGAAGGTTTAAAGGTGGCTTTGAGGTTGTATTTTTGTAGTATTCAGTTTATTTTATCCTTTAATGTAAGGAATGGTTATAGTTTTATTGTAGTCTAGTTTATCTTTGTTTTTTATTGAGGTCTTGTAGAAAATTTTGTTAATAGTGTTTTGGCTGTAACCATTTTTTAGAAAAGTATTGCTGATAACTTTAAATTTGTCTTTCAGTGCATGTTCATTGGAGCAGATCTTCAAAGCCCTGTTTTTTTAGAGTATTAATGACACCTAGTTTTTGTGTTGGGTGATGGTAAGAGTTTGTGTGTATATATTGGCCAGCATGTGTCAGTTTCTGGTAAACAGTGAAGGAAAGATTGCCAGAAGGAAGATGTGTGACAAGTGTATCTAGAAACAGAAGTGTGTTCTGTTTTTCAATCTCAATTGGGAACTGTATGAGTTTGTGTTGTTTGTTTAGGTGGCTAAGGAAAGTGTCTAGTAGCCATGGGACCAGATCGCGAAAATTGTCAACGTATCTAAGCCAGACTTTGGGTTTTAAAGGAGAGGAATCTAGAGCATGTTGCTCAAAATGTTCCATATAAAAGTTAGATATGGGGGGGGGGGGGGAGAGATAATGGCAAGCTCATGGCTGTGCCTTCTTTTTGCAGGTAGAAAGCGTTTTGCCATACAAAATAACCAGAATGTAACATGCACAAAGAGCGCCATGATATCTGGAGGGAATTTGTTCTGTAAAAGAAGGATTGTGTCATTGATTGGGACATTTGTAAAGAGGGCAGAGACGTCAAAACTGACTAATAAATCATCTTTTTTCTAATGTAATGGCTTTGATTATGTTTATGAAGAGTTGAGTGTTTCTGATATAGGAGGGGGAATGACCTACCAACTCCTTGAGTGTTGCCACTAATTTCTTGGCTAGGTGATAATTCGGGCTATCTATCCCTTCGACTATCAGTCAGAGTGGAGTTTATGTTTGTGTATTTTCGGTAGACCGTAAATTCTCGGGGAACGAGCATAGTGGAAGTAGTTTTTTGACCGTATCTTCGGGCCATGTAGTAATTGATTTAAGTAGTTTCTCTGTTTTCTTTTTTAGTCTATTGGTTGGGTCATAGTTAACGAGTTGGTATGTATTATTGTCCGAGACTAGCAGATTCATTTTTTCTAAATAAGTGGTTCAGTTTAGAATAACGGTGGCACTTCCTTTATCGGCTCTAGTTATTACGATGTTTGAATTTGATTTTAATGATTTCACTGCTGTTAATTCGTATTTCGTTAAGTTGCTTGTTATTGTTTTGTGATGATTTATATTTAAAATGTTGGCGGTTTCTAAACGTATTTTGTCTGCTATGTTATTTGGGATGAATCTTAAGCCTCTTTCAATATTACAAATAAAATCCAGTTTGTTTATCGATCTAGGTGCTACAGCAAAATTTAGACCTTTGTTAAGTACCAGGAGTTTATCTTTGTTTAAGGTGTGGTTGGATAGGTTAACTATGTTACTGTTACCTGCAGGCGACTGGTGGCGCCTGTTGTTTCTTGCTTCTTGGTTGTTATACCATTCACTGTGGAGAAATTTGAATATGTCTGTTGGTTTGTCGATCTTTTAGTCTATGAAATTTTGAAATGAGATTTTCCTTTCTTCATTTGAAGGATATGGTTCGCCATGTTATCCATAATCTTTTCAAGGATCATCCAAATATCTGCATTTAAAGTAACTTGGAAATTCAAATTTTATATTTTGTACCTGGTTTTGAGTAACGGCTAAGTTCTTTCTAGTAGCTTGGATCTGTTCTCTGAGTAGCGCTTTCTCCATGCAGTGGTATATTCGTTGCGCCTTTGTTGAGGTGAATTTTCTCTTTAGTTTGATGCAATTCGGAATGATATCGCTTTCTCTATACCGTTTCAAAAAAGCCAGTCGATTGATCAAACAAGAAACATGAATCTTCAGCTTACTGTATTGATTGCATCGCTTGTGGGTCGAATCTCCATGAATTATCATAATTCTTTCTTTTAGTGTTGCATCGTGATCAGCATTCATTTTTAGAAATTACGGACTTTACAACCGTGTTATAAATAACTCTTAATTTCCTGACGTTTTGATCTTAATATTAAGATCATCATCTCGAGCATATACAAATATACAGGACAAGCTGAGTTACATTACATACAGTAAGCTAGAGAAACAATGATTTGATCACAGGTTATTCTACTGGTATGACCTCTAGTGAAAAAAAAAAAAATACAAATTAATTATTTAGAAAATCATTGTTTCTCTCTAGCTTACTATATGTAATGTAACTCAGCTTGTCCTGTATATTTGTATATGCTCCAGATGATGATCTTAATATGAAGATTGAAACGTCGGGAAATTAAAAGTTATTTATAACACGGTTGTAAAGTCCGTAATTTCTAAAATGAATGCTGATCACCGTGCAACACTAAAAGAAAGTATTCCTTTCTGTTATGTTTAAGAGTATTGAAGTAAGAACAATAGGGTGATAATTTGATGGTTGACTTATTTCCTCTTTTGGGAACAGGTTGGATAAAAGCTTGCTTCCAAGCTATAGAATAGATAAATATGACATCTTGAAGAGACAGTATAATAGGTGTAAGTTCTGGAGCACAAACTTTTTAATACAAATAGAGGAATACCATCAGAGCTGGGAGACTTATTGGTATTAAGGCTACTGAGTATTTTTTTTTTTTAATGTCTTTCTGGTGAAATGTCAGGAGACATACTGTGAATAGTTCATGGAATATTGGCAGATTAGTCTTGGTTGTCTAACAAAAGTTTATGCATAATTCAGCAAAGTTGAACAATTTCTGCAATATAATACAATACATAAACAACCAAAAATTCAGGAGCTCACAGAGCTTGCTTCTTTGAATACATTAGTAGCAGATGCACCTAAAAAACAAGTGAATCTGCTCTTTTTTTACTCTTTTTCAGGTTATCTTGGAAGTAAAGAAATATATTACAGGCCGTACCGCTTCTGAAGGTAGCAGGATATTGGTTCACTGTTACTATGGCAACAGCGAAGCATATCCAATTTGTAACTAAGCAGATGCGTAGAAAATCCCATAAAAGCCATCATTGCCCAAATCACATTATTCTACGTATATATAACATTACATTATGATTGCTAATATGAAATTGCATGGCCAAGATGACTCTATACAACTGTGTGCCTTTGGATTTTCTGGAATTAACTGATCGGCTGTAACAAAGTAAATGTCATATAGATTTTAGATTTAGCCAGTTTATTATTTATTATAAACTGGCTAACGATAAGCAGTGAATGTTTTCGTTATAAAATGAACTTCACTCGTCACAATGCACATGACATTTTATTACAATAATATATACATAAACACTTATCCCTTCATTAATTTAATGAGGAAGCTCCTCAACACCACTCAGCCTGTGGCTAGTACCATCAGATTATGTATCTTCACTAAATAAAGATTCAGAGCTGTCATCCACTGTGAAACACACATTTTCCACCACTTCATCTATCATTCCATCAAGAGCCCAGAATTTTTCTTCTTCTTCAACAGCATAGGTTATTCAAATTTTCCATGTGCACTCAGTAATTTTTTTGAAATCCTTCCATGACCAGTCTTTCAACATCTGAAATTTTGAAAGTTGTATTTTTAGCTGCAACATGCCCCTTAATTTGTGCCCAGATGAGTTCTATGGGGATCAGTTCAAATTGGTATGGTGGAAGACGAATAACTGTGTGTCCTTTCCGTTTGCGAATACTGTCAATGCGATATTTTTGAAACTGACTTTTGACATTTGCCACCAAGTTCAATAGTTATGTTTTCATCATATCAAAAGTAAAACCAATTCCTTTTTCCTTCAGCCACTTTTGAATGTCCTTTTTGCATGTAGCCTGAGATGGCACATTTTCCACTCGGACAGAATGGTAAGGAGCATTGACCATTACAATAATGCTGTTAGGTTCAATGTTTGGCAAAAACATGTTCGTGAACCAATGTTCATAGTGCTTTCCATCCATTTCCTTATGACAATCGTCTTGTGATTTCTGCACTCATAAAATTTCAAGCCCCCCCCCCGGTAGAAATCCGTCTTCACTCCCAGTGTGCGTAATGATTATATAAGATCCCTTTCTACTCAGTGCTTTCAGGCCTGTTGGTTTGTTAAGTCCAACAAAAATGCTTGACGAGCACTTTTTACTATCGTGTCCTGGAGAACTTTAGTGCAGGTGTGACTAGCATTCACCCAGGTTTCGGCTGCATAATAAATTTTTCGTCCCTCGATATTTGCTGATAGAATGCATTTTATTTGCAACGCCATAAAATTATATCTCCCCTTTCAAGCAATGCCGATGATTGCTTTCTTGTGGCGGAAACAAAACTAAAGACCTTTAACAACCGGTAAGTTGTTGTTAATGCAATATAAGGGAGATCTTCATCATTGTTTACAGCAGTCATTAACTTATATATCGTAGGAATTTCTTTCTTTTAAGGTTACACAGTGGTCAGCATTCAGGGTTAAGAATTTAGGAAGACACAACACACGTGTTAAAATAATTACTTTATTTAACATTAGGAAAGTAACATTTGACGTTTCGACCCTCTTTATTGAGGTCATCATCAGAAAAATACATATGTATAAGAACCAAGCTACATGCTACTGCACTTCACAAAGGTAAAATGAAATTAATGAAAGGTTTTTATTATTATTATTATCCCATGGTATTATTACACCAGATCGTTGAGGTCAAGTTCGTTTATTTTAAACAGCATCTTTTCTGGGTTGTTATAGAGTTCACATTTGAAAATATTCATCCAGTTTAGCAAATGCATTGGTGATGCTTCCTCGATGTTACAGATTTTGCAGGTGAAGAAGACTTTTATGCCATTGCTAAACTTGATTGGTCTTGTGTGGCCAGTCTTGAGGCGAGAGATCATGGTAGTGGCACTGTGATTAAACTTGGAGTTAATGGTAGCTCCTGGATTTTCTACTGAGTACCAGTGATGAGTCATGTCCTGAAGAATTGTTCTTTTTATGTTGGTTTTTTTTTTTGTGGGGGGGGGGGTGTGCTTTTAAAAAGATCGAAATCTGTGGTATCACTTGATGTTGCGCCCATTTTTGCTACTTCATCTGCAGTTTCATTTCCCTTTAATCCCACATGGTATGGAATCCATTGGAAGATTATTTTGGAATTCTTATGTAGTTTGTTTATGTTTTTTGCTATGTCTCTAAGTATTTCTTGATGGCTAGTGTAGCAGTTCTTAATAACTTGAAGGGCTGCTAGGGAATCTGTGAAAAATATAAACTCCTTTGGGTTTTGTTTGTCCAAATATTGCAGTACTGTGTTAATGGCTATTAATTCTGCATGGTATGAGTTGCATCCAATACTGTTAGTTGTTTTTAGTTCTATATTATGAGAGCCATAGATCAGTACGCTGCTAAGGAATCTGTGAAAAATATAAACTCCTTCGGGTTTTGTTTGTCCAAATATTGCAGTACTGTGTTAATGGCTATTAATTCTGCATGGTATGAGTTGCATCCAATACTGTTAGTTGTTTTTAGTTCTATATTATGAGAGCCATAGATCAGTACGCTGCTAAGGAATCTGTGAAAAATATAAACTCCTTTGGGTTTTGTTTGTCCAAATATTGCAGTACTGTGTAAATGGCTATTAATTCTGCATGGTATGAGTTGCATCAAATACTGTTAGTTGCTTTTAGTGCTATATTATGAGAGCCATAGATCAGAATGCCACTCCCAGAATTGCCATTTGGATTTTTGGAGCCATCTGTGTAGATCTTTATTGAGTCACGTCCATATTCCATTATTTTTGAAAGGGCTAATGATCTCAAGATTTCAGGGTTTTCTAAGCTTTTTTTTCTCATGTTTCTCTATTTCAGAGTTGATAACTATATTTTTCCTGTCTTGATTTGGAGGAAATGCTGGGTAGTCAGCTATTTTATTTGGACAATCCAAGGGAATTTTATTGTCTATGATTTTCATGCATTGTTGATTTTTTCTGTATTCTGTTTGTTGGTTTCCAGTTTGTAAAAGGTTCACTTGTTCTATGATGTGAAGGTTGGCTCTTTTTTCTACAAATTTGGTAAGATTTTCTTGTCACCTAATTTTTAAAGGAACAAGGTTGGATTCGAATTCTGATATTTGTTGTATTCCTTAGTCCACATATGATTTTAGCTGCATTTTTCCGAATTTTTATAAGCTCGTCTAAACTGGTTTGTGATGTTTGCATCCAGATTGGAGAAACATATTCCATTATGGGAAGGATAATAGAGGTATATGTGACTTTTAAGGTTTTAGCATCGGTTCCCCACTCTTTACCTGAGATACTTTTCATGATATTTAGCCTTCTTTTTGCTCTGACTGCAACATTGTTGATATGTTTATTGAAGCTTAGCGATGGATCCAGAGTTACTCCAAGGTATTTGGGGTTTTCATTAAATGTAATGAGTTGACTGTTTAGCTTAATCTTTGGTCTCCACTTTCTGAGGTAGTTATTAATAGTAAAAACACAGATTTCTGATTTAGTAGGGTTAATTTTGATTTTTTGGTTTTCACAGTATGTAGCTAAACTTTCAATGGCTTTGTTTAAGTGACCTTCTGCTATTTCTAAGTTGTTGTGAGCTGAGAATAGGACCAAATCATCAGCAAACATAGCTATCTTTGTTTCTTTATTTATATTTTTATCTAAGTCATTTAAGTAGATGGAAAAAGGGAGTGGGCTCAAAATACTACCTTGAGGGAGTCCCTGTCTTATTTTCACTTTCTTGGAAAAGGTATTATTTATTCTGACTCGAATTGTTCTATTTCTTAGAAAGTCATAGATCCAGTTAAGAACTTTCCCTTCCAATATGACAAAGTTTGGAAAAGAGTTTCTGCCTCCACACCTTGTCAAAGGCATTGCTAAAATCTATAAAAGCTGCAATGGTGGATTTGGTAGGTTTGGTCTGGAAGTTATCTTGAATTGTCTGGGTTAAGTAGAAAAGTTGAACAGTTATTGAGTGATTTCTTCTAAAGGCAGCCTGAAAATGTGGTAGTATACTATTTTTGTTTAGATAGTAATTCAAACGTTGGAGTATCATTTTTTCCATTAATTTGCCTGGAATTGAAGTCAGTGAAATTGGTCTATAACTTCCTAGTTGGTCTTGCAGTTTGTTAGGCTTTAAGATTGGTATGATTGTGGCTGTCTTCCAGTCTTTCAGAACTTTTCCTTGTTTTAGGCTATTGTTGTATAGGCGAAGTAGCCAATCTAGTGCTAGGGAAGGAAGATGTTTGATCATAATTTCTTATATGTTATCTGGTCCACATGATTTATTTATATCTAGTCTCTCCAAGGCATCAATTGGGTTGATGGTCTTTCCTAGTATTCATCTCTAGTGTGCTTATATTTTGAAAATGAAAGGCCAAGGAGATGGGGAGATGAGGAGATCTCCCCATCTCCAATTTTGATATTTCCATCTAGATCTTTTAGCATGTTAGTCTCACTTACCTTTGGTAGGTCTCTTTGTAAATTAGCAGTCAGTTTCCAAAGTTTGGTATCTGAAGTGTTTGAATTTAAGTTGTGGCATAATTCTTGCCACCTAGTTCTTTGTAATATATTATATTTTTGTTTAATTTCAGCATTTATCTTGTTGTACTCAATCCTGGTTTCTGGAGAGCTTTCAATTTTTAAGATATTATATAATTCATTTCGTTTAGTTATTTTACTGGCAAGTTCCTGGTGAACCTTTGTGTAGTTTGAAATAATTTTTCTCCTGTAACCCTTTGGGATACTTTTCTTTACTGCATTTAGGATAGTATTCTTCCAAGTTATATAGTCTTTGTCTAAGTCATCATGGTATGTGTGATCTTTCAGCATTTTACTTACATCATCCTTGTATTTCTCCCAATTTGCCTTCTGGAAGTTCCAACAATATTTTCTTTTTTGGGTGGGTCTAGTCATTTTTGGGTTCAGATTGATTAATATTGGAGTATGGTCGCTTCCTACTGGTTCCAAAACAGATCAAATGGCTTTGTCGTGAAGATCAGGAGACACCACAGTGATATCTAGGGCATCTTTTGTACCATAAGAATTAGACAGATAAGTAGGTTCTCCACTATTGAGAGTTATTAGTCCTGTTTCATCTAAGAAATTACTCAGGTTTTCTCCTCTTGGGTTTATTTCCTCAGAACCCCATAACAGGTGTTTGTTATTCATGTCTGCTAAGATAATGGAGTTTTCTTCAATGAGATGGGATAGGTTGGAAAGATTTGGTCCAGGTTTGTCAGGAGGATGATAACAATTGAATATGTTTAATGGCTTTTTACTTGGTTCCAGTATTTGGATTCCTTGTATTTCAGTTCCTTCTGATACTATGTCTAACTCAACAACTTTATATGACAAGTTTCGGATTAGTGTCAGAAGCCCTCCTCCATTTTGGTCCATAGGCTTATCTTGTCTTATGATTTTATAGTTTTTAATGTTTAGTCTGTTGATTTGTTGAAGTTTGGTTTCCTGGATGCAGATAATATCAGCATCATGTTTGTCAGCTAGTAGTAATAGTTCATTTAGTTTTTCTTTGCTTGCTGGGGTAACGATACCATTTAAATTACATTGGATGATATTAATATTTCTTGTAATGGGTGGAATGATTTGCTCATTTCTCAACACTGACATCATTTCCAAATCAAGAGTCCCGTCGGCTGCCGCTAGTATAATCACTGAATCACTGAATACTGAATAATCACTAAGTATAATCACTGAAGGAGGGCAAAAGTCTGACAGTCACCTCCTCGTGGTGCCCTCTGGATGATCTAACGACAGCAGCATTTCTTCTTTTTTCCAGTCATGGAGACAAATTTCAGCGATTAATGAAAGGTAAAATGAATGAATGAATGAAAAAGAAAAACTAGTAGTGAAGTTCCAAGCATCAAAACAACAAGAAAGCAACATATAATTGGGATGCCATATCCAGTGGAACAGCCGATTACAAACCAACATTACTAGGAGCAATCAACACCAACAGACCACAGCCAAGTTATTAACAAATCAAGCTACAACCTCAATCAAGGGAGAACTCTCTCTGCTGAAAAATGGTCTGAACTACGCCAATGCACCGAGGTTAGTTAACAAATTAGATTTCATTTATCATATTGAAAGAGATCTAAGGTCCCTCCATTCCAATCTAGCTGACAAAATACCAATGGAAACAACATAAATATTAAACTCAAATAAAAAACTATGTTGCAACCTAAACAAAACAGAAAAACTGGCCGTCAAATCCTTAAAAAATAACAAAGACATTCTAATCACAAAAGAAGATAAAGCTAATGCTATCGTTGTCCTCTACCTAAAAAAAAATGAATCATTTGGTATCAGACCACAACACTTACCAAATGGTGAACTACAACCCCACTAAAAGCATCGAAAAGAAAACAACAGAATTAATTAAATCCGTGATCACTTGGCCAGAAGAAACAACCAAAAAACTAATATCTTCTGCCAAAAATACGCAAAACAAACACACAACTATGTCCGATAGTTGAAGGAATCGACGGCCCTAATTACCACTTAGCCAAGAAATTAGCAGCCACACTCGAGGAATTGGTAAGTCATTCCCCTCCTACATAAAAAAAAAAATACACATTTTATAAACAAAATTAAAAACATCACACTCAACGACCAAGATTTATTAGTCACCTTCGATATAACTGCCCTTTTCACCAATGTCCCGATCAATGATACTATTATTCTGCTGCAGAAAACATTTCTGCATGACATCACGGCCCTCATTGCCCATACATACTCCGCTCCAGGTATTTTGTGTGGCAAAACAATTTTTATTTACAAAAAGAAGGTACGGCCATGGGCTCCCCCCATGGCCATACCTTCAGCGGAGACCACATGATAGATAATTGCATTTTTCAAAAATAAGTTCCCTGTAACAATTTAATAGCACATGAAACATAATTCTAGCATCGGCAAGTAAGGAAGTAGTAAACTAATTATATACAAAGTACACACGATGTGATAACGTAAAAATTTATGGAACCATTTTATGCAGTGTAAGCCCATAGTACGAATGGTAAGAAAAGCCGGAAATGTAGCTTATTCCGCTACTTCCAAGATAATCTGAAAAAGTATGTAGTTATTTATAGTTTTGTACCTTTTCTTTTCGCATACATGTAACCTACCCAAAAGAATACGTAAAGCCAAAAAACATGGCCTCTCAATTTGAAAGCCTTTAGATTCAGTATGGGCAAGTTAGTTTCTTGAGTTTTGCATAAGTTGTTCCTTTATGTTTATATACTGAAATGTTTATCTCAATTCATTCTTCTTTTTTTTATAACTGAGAAGCACATAAAGATTGACTTACAATTTCTTGAAAACTGTAGTGCACATACCTATCCTCAATATTTCGAATGGTTTCTTATCATAATTGAAATGGTATTTCAAATTGAGTTGTTTCACATTTTTTTAAGAACATAACCCTGATGTAAAGCAAGATATTAATGTTCCGTCTATGCAGGTGGAAAAGAACTTATGGACTTTGAAAAAGATGTGATCATAGGTTGCCATATCAGTTACTTATCTATCTGTGACAATAATAAAAAAACATCATTGCCCAAAATCAAATGCAGGCAACATTAATATCTGAGATCTTAGTTTCTATAAAGTGGCAACTGAACATAAGTCAATCATCAAACATTGAAATAACATCACAGACTATACTGGTGACAAAAACATCTATACTTGCTTCAAAGCACTGTTAATTTGTGCACTTTTCCATTGGATAAATGTGAGTATAGTTCGCCCACCGTTTGTAGATCTCCCCTTTGGCAAAATTCTTGGCAAAATAGTCAATTCATGCTGTAGGGGAGAAAGAAATGAAGGATGTATGAATGCCAACATGCGAAATCACATGCTTTCTTGTTTGTCGCTGTACTAGTACTAGCTTGATTTTTGTTGTTGCTTTTTTGCATTTTTTTAAATTATTAATTTGTATGATGGATCCAGTACAGTCAACAAGTTCTGTCGTTGTTTAACAACAGAACTTGTTAACTGTAGTTTCAGTAGCTCTTGTAAAAGAATATTGAATAATGTGCTGACATTCTGCAAAAAAGAATCGTCTCCTTGTTCCCCTTTCTCAAGTCATAAAAAGTGCAAGTGCAATTGTGGGCGTATCGGGGTCGACTGTTAAAAGAATTCGTAGGGAATCAAAAGGTGAAGGTAAACCAAAATTTAAATCTCCTAAAAAAAAACGCCAGAGTAAAGAAAACCATCGAAACCGTAGCTTTGAATGATTTTAATGTAGACGTTATAAGAAAAACTATTCACGAATGTTACGTGGTCGAGAAAAGAGTGCCAACTGTTCCGAAATTGATTCCTGTGCTTAAAGAAAAAAATGAATTTTCCTTGGAAAAGAGACACTTTAAGGAAAATACTTCATGAAATCGGATTTTGTTTTAAAAAGTCCCAGAATAAAAGGAAACTTATCATGGAGCGAAGTGACATTGTTTTATCTAGAACGCAGTATTTGAGACCAATAAGACGTTTCAGGGAGGAGAAAAGACCAATTGTGTATCTAGATGAAACTTGGATTGATAGTAAGTTAACTTATGGAAAATGTTGGCAGTCTAAAGAAGAATGTGGAGTGCTACAAACTGGAAATGCCTCGCAGCGCATAATAATTTTGTGTGCAGGTGGAGAAATGGTTTTTTTTTTACCGAATTCAAACTTACTATACAAATCCAATTACTATAGGCAAATGAATTCTACGATCTTCGAAAAGTGGGCAGAAGAAAAACTGATTCCAAACCTTCCTAAAAATGCTGTTGTTATAATTGATAATGCTTCAGATCGCTCTATTCGATTAAACAAAGTTCCAAATTGGTCTAATAAGAAGCAAGTTCTTATGGATTGGCTCTCTGCAAATAATATTTCTCATTCCCCAGATATGCAAAAAATTGAATTGCTTAATTTGGTCAAAAGAAACTCGCCCACAACTAAACTATTTAAATTCGACATGATGCTCAAAGAGCATGGATTTCCAGCTTTGAGGCTACCACCATATCATTGCGATATTAATGCTATTGAGTATGTTTGGACAGAATTGAAACGTTTCATTCGTCATCGCAATGTAACTGGAGATATTGACATGTCGAAACTTTTTAAGCTTTCAGAACAGGCGACTGAAAGTATTACAGTTCAAAACTGGGGAAAATATCTTTCATGTCACCTCATTGGAAAATATGTATTGGGACAGTGACGGAATTATCGAAGAATTATGCAAACCTTTGGTGATCAGTTTAAGTGAAAGTGATGGCGATTCGGACACCGATTCAGATGACTATGAAGATTAAAAGAATTTGATAATGGTAGTTTTTTCCAACCTTTTTTTTTGCATGGGTTTGTTAAAAGAGTCACAACAAGTCATAAATAATTAATCAGTTTAGGACATTAAAGTGTCTCAGTTCTCTCAACTGTAAGTTTAGAATATCTAAGTTCACCTGAAAAAATTTCTGTTTTTCATTAAAATTATTTTTATTTTATAGAAAACTTTCTTAAAAATAAACTTAGTTAAATTTTTGTTTTATGCTATACTATTTTATTTTTGTTAATACTCTACATACGTTTTTCCAACTGTTATGCAAGCAAAATAGTTACACTTTAAAAACTACAATGTTCGTAAAAGAAAACTAAATTTACCTGTAATAATAAACAAACACATCCCAGAAAACAGATTGATTACCCTATTATCGGAATGGATTCTCCTTTTTCTGACATGCGCAGAAATGTCGAGGGACCTCTAATCGGTGGGCGAACTATATGGTAGATACATGAGGGACACCTTATGATCTAATGCATCATTCTACAGGCATAAAAGTTTAGAAGTGTTTCTCCTATTGAAGTCATTGACCTTTGTAGTCCCCATGAGGATGAGGACAGTACACTTCTGGATACTGCAATCTGTGGCAATTTTAAAGAACAAATCGATGTTACTTTCAAACTAATAATGCACAACAATTTCCTCAAACCATATTCAGAAATTCTAGTCTCAACATGAACTCCTTTGGATGAATAGGAACATTATATATAGACTAATCAGCATCCAAAAACTACATGGAATGGCAGTCATGATGAAAGAGGAGTGACTCAAAATATAACTTGTACATCACAAACTTGTGGAAAGTGTGCTTAGAGGGATAGAGGGTGTGAAAAAAAAAATAAAAAAGAGAGAGTGAAATTTAAATTCCCTATATATTTCATACACTTTCTCCAAGTAGGGTTTTTTTTTTTTTTAATGCCCCATCCTTATCTACTATATAGGCATAATAATATATTAATGGAAGGCAGCTTTTAGGTTTATGCATCTAGTTTACACAACAGTCAGAATTTCATATAGATGAGGAGGATCAGTAGAGAAAAGATGTCTACAAATACAATGTGCACTGGGATACAAAGAACCATGTAGCTGTCCATAAATACAAACGGTATCCTACCAATTCCATGTAATGGTTATTAAGGTGCAAAGAGCAAACAGACCTTTCAGCAGTAATAGTGATTACACAGTAAACAGTTATATTCATCCTAATTAATATTAGGATGAGTAGATATCCACAAATGTTCATAAAAATATTTTAAAAAAGTTAATACCATCCCTAAAAATATTTAGAGAGTGGTTATTACTGCTGAGAAGAGAAAGGATAGTTCAATTAAGTGAGAATTTTCTATGGAGATTCAGTGATAAGAGGAGCTATTGATGAGAGCATAAAAATGTACCTGTGCTGCTCAGGTACAAATATTAATGATGTGAAGCTATTAGGATGCAAAAATGTATAGTGAAAGAGCTGATCATTTTGGTGGGTACAAATGACCTGAAAGGTGACAAGACATGAAAGAGAGAGAGAGAGAGAGAGAGACAGCACGATTATAAAGGAATCGATATCAATACATAGGTTATGCAAGAGGAATAATGTTCAGTTTGTGGATGCATGTAGTGAGTTCAATGAACAAAAGAACTTAATTCTTGCACTTGAATGGAGTCTGGAAAAAATACTACTGAATCGGTAGATACCAATGAGGCAAGTGAGCACAAGAATGAACAGAAAATGCTGAATTTATTTCCTTGGGTGACCATTTTGTTCTGATTTGGGCTGAGAAGGCAATAATGCTTTATGTCCACTAATGTCAGAAGTATTTGGAACAAGAGGAAGTTTTTGGTAGACTGGAGTTTGCTTTTCTTGCCCAAATATTAGTAGCATTAACTAATTGTGAATAAATGATATAGTTATTGGGGGAAAAATGTGAAGGGGATGCAGCATTTCGAGGGCAGACAGAGCAAACAGAATGAAGGAACGGAACCAGGGTTCCAGAAATACAACTTAAATCTGTTATCAACAAACACAAAAAAATAAATAAATAAAATAAATAATACACACACACTTACTCACCCATATTATCAGTCTAAATATTTTCATAAGTGATGTTTTAAAAATGTTATAACAAAACAAAAGCAATACATTCTTTAATTCTTACTACACCTTATACATAATTATATAGAAATATACTTTATATGGGTTTAAAATTTATGCAACTGAAAAAAGTTCATTTAAGGGCTTATCTTTTCTTTTAAAAATAAATCACATATTTACTGATTTATATGAATAAAGTTCTGAAGAGAAGGACCATTCATATGCATCATTAATAAATCAGAGCAGAGGGATTCACTGATCACTGAACTTCCCTGTTATTACGTTCATTTGATTTAAACCTTGTTAACATGATATTCTTGCTGGTATAATATCTACAATTTCATGCAGTTCTAAAGAGAATAGAAATCTGTCCTTATTACTCATTGTTCTTTCAAAAAAAGAGTAATGAGCAATAAAGAAAGGACAGGTTTGGTTACTACTCATTGCTTGCATCTAAAATTTGAATGTTTAGATGCTTCCGCACAATTCTGAGCAAAGTTAATGAAACATTTTTCACTGTCATAAAATAAATACTGAAATGCTTACCTAAAATCAGTTTCTTCCCAAAATCTTCCAGATCTTCAGATGAGGTCAATGCATGAAACAGTTTTAGCAACTTTTGATTTTCATTTTCAATCTTTTTATATCAAATACATTATTGGCTCATAGTTTTTTTTTTTTCCCTCTTTCAACACTCAAATAGAACTCTCTGCTTGCATTGTAAATACCTAGACTACTATTTATGTCAGCTAAAAATGTCCACCCAAAATGTAGAGCTCTCATTCCTTGCAGAACATTCAGGGTACTGTTCACATGTTATATTCTGATTTTATTTTTGAGGTTTTTTCTTTTATAACAGTTACTTGAATAAAGTTAGTAAATCTAAGAGAAAATGGATTCTAAATGCAAAGGAGTATTCTTCATTTTCTTCAATAGGCCTATTAATGTTGCAGCATCATCCCCTTTTCTATTGCCTATACATTTTCTCCAAATGTATTATCACTGCAGAGTAGTTATTAACAAGTGCAGTCAGTGTTCCCACTATTATTGAGGAATTTTGTTTTTAATGTGGTACCTTTCCTATTCTCATTTTGAATTCTGGCAAAAGGTGTGTGTGTGTGTGCAAGTGTGCTTGCTTTAATCACTGTCTCAAATTCAGCAATAAAGACAGCAGTTTGTTATTAGCCCACTGCTTTTTTTCTTTTTTCCTAGTGCCACTTGATCTATCTGTTTCTATGCCAGCTATCCAACTGCCAGTCTTCCATGGAAAGAATAACTTGTTCCTTTCACTCTCTAATGGATTATCAAAGTATCCTGCAGCTGTGGAGTCGTGGAGAAGAATAATGGAAACAAATACCTCCTTCAGTTTCTGATTTTTGTATATATAAAATGCTAGAGACATGCTTTTGGGTGATTTCTGGTCCATGTCAGCATTTTCTGTGAGAACTGGATGCCTCATTTGATGTCTATAGTCACTACTATGAAAGATCCTCAAAAAATTTGTAATAATTTATAGCTGCTGTCAGCAGATCTGGAATTTTTTTTACATATATTACAAAATGCTTCATTTCCACAGCACAACCAGTTACTCGAGTCATTTGTCTCAGAAAGAACATCTTATGTCATCATTTTTACTTGATGACACAAAAGAATTATTTTTTGCAGCATTCTTAACACTTTCAGTTACTTTACCATTGCAGTCACTTACTTCTGCACCATTTCATAAAACTAAAGAGAAGTTTGTGTTTCTTTTCGTTTACTGTTCACAAAAAAAGGGCAAATTTATACAGATTATCTATGAACAACAAATAAAATCTATGAAAATAAGGAAGTAGTTAACTCTTTTCCCAATGTTCATCATGTGATTCAATCTCTGACTTTTCTCTGCAAGATTATTATTTTAAAGCCTTTTCATTATGTAAAATGTTTAAGTATATGCTTTATGTTGTAAATTTATATCAAGTTAATTTATGTTGTAAACTGAGAAAATAAGTATATGCAAACAATATACAGTAATCTACCATTTATCCAACCTTCGAAAGAGCGATCCTTCCAAGATTCGAACCATAAGTCAGCTGCCCTCTGAAATTGAACTTTCCTGCAATATATTAGTACTCTTGTGTGTCAGCCGAATTTAATCACGTTTTTGCTTTTTCTCTTAACACTAGATATGACTATTTATATATATGAAGAAGTATGCTCAGCTGCAAATACAACATCCAATGGGTAATATAAAAGAAAAAGCATATTGTTGATTAAAAAAAAAGTACGTGCCTTAAACCGATTCATAACTTTTTCTTTAGAATGGCATTCTAAAGAAATACATAAATCAGGATGTAATCCTGATTTATGTGTGGTCTCTTGTTTAGGTTTAATTAGCTTTAGCAATATCAATATTTATTCTTCTTTTCATTAATTCACTATTTTATAATGCAGCATTTTGAATTTTCAAAAATTTTCAAAAATTTTTTAGTTGGCTAAGAAATATCTATGTTTATTCTGACTTACTAAATTTAGTAAAATTAGCAAGATTACAAGCATCAATTTTTGCAATTTGCATACAATGCATTAAATTTTAGTAATACAAAATTGAGGCATCAATGCATACTGCTGATGTCTGTCATTTGTGTACTGCAGAACTAAAGGAAGCCTCCTGTTTCTTAGCACAGAGTTTCATTTCATACAGAAAATTTGTATATTTTTTTAAATGCTTGGAAACTAAACAATTTTCCAGGAATGGTTTACTCATCATTTAGCACCACAAGTAAACACACATGCAAAAAAGCAAGGATGTATTCAAAGCTAAATGACTGATATTAATCAGCCAGCCATATATACATCGCTCTAAGTAATTAAATTAATTTCCTGGCCACTTTTATGCCATCAGGCATTTAATAATGCAATAATATGCTGTACACTATTACAATAAAATATGTACAAATATCTGTACACTAAAATTATTTCATTTAAAAATTAGTTTATTATTAATTCTAGCATGGACGATTGTTTAAGAGAATTTTATTTAAAAGCTGAATAATATAAATCAGGTTTTATGAATTATTAATTAAAGCAACGTGTATTTTACTTGTATAAATATTCAAGAGAGCCTCCGTAGCTTAGTCAGTAAAATCGAAGCCCTTCGGTCGAAAAGATCTGGATTCGATTCCCATCCATGATGTGAGGAACCTTTATCTGTGACACCTTCGGCTAAAGGAAAGTTAGCTGGTCTCATACAGGTAGAGTGTTTTTTCACCTGGAAACTCAGGTTTTTCGTCTCTCAGAACAGGCAAACTGGCCCTGTGAACACACACACGGATCTACAGTTATGAATACTTGCTCTTAGGGGGATGCAGCAAAGGAGTGACGAGCCTGCTGCATTAATTTGTCGTAAACCTCTCATTAGGGGACTCTACCCACCTTAATGAAGCTGATGACTTCTCATCACTTATCTTAGTATCCCATAGTGCAAAGCACATATCTCCCACTGATGAGACCTCAATAAAGTCAAAACCGGTCTGGGTATTGATCCTTCGCATAATGCTTAGCATTATACATATCTGTAATGATATGCACTTTGCATTATGGAATACTAAGGCAAGTGATGAGAAGTCATTAGCTTCTATATACGAGTTGCCCTGTCCTGATTATATTTCAGGCACAAACTTTGCTTACACTTGGATAAAGGATTAAACCAAGTATATAATTTCTGGGTATCTTTAAATTTATAGTATAAAAAAGTGAAAAATTTCCAAAAACTCATACAAAATGTTTAGATAGGAGAAATTTCAAAAAAGAATATTAAAGGTTAACACTCACCTAATGTTGCATCAATGTCTTGCTTACTGGAAGGGGCATTTTTGAGGCAAGAAGGTAGGCTAACATTAATCTGAAGATGATGGAGATGGTGCTAAAGAGGATATAGTGGGTGCTGGAGAATCAGTATTTGAATCAGGATCAGATTCTGGTGCTGGAGAATCAGGATTTGATTCTGTTGGTGAAAGAGGGATGCTTACCACTGAAGTTGGTTCCTTGAAAATGGTATCTAGGATTGTTTGCACAGCCTTTTTTTTTTTTTCATCATAAATGGCCTTGTAGCAGCTGATGTTTTCACTAACTGTATGGTAAACCTTTGTAAACTGCTCAATGTTAGGATCTTGCTCCTCAAGCTTAGCAAATCCTGCTTCAGATTCTAGCACCAGAATCTGATCCTGATTCAAATACTGATTCCCCATAAATCTTCACTAATTCTTTTGTCATAAACTTTTTTGGCTTTGGATCTTCTGATTCTTCGTGTTCTTGTGTTTCTATCAGCTGCTTCTCTATTTCCATAAGGTCTTCATTGATTAATTTTTGTGAATAAGACTCTAGTAAGTCAATGACATCATTTTCATTGATGTCCAGTGCATTACCACTATCTGCCACAGCTTTTCTGGCTTCAGCCATGTCTTCTGTGAAGACATGAAAATCATCACAGAATTGGGAGCACAGTTTGTTCCACATCCCTTTTATTGTTGATTGCTTCACTTCTTCACAAGAATCAGCAATGTTTTTTTGATGGCATCATAGATGTTATAATTCTTCCAGAACTCTAAACTTTAAAATTCCAAAATTTTAAAGGGAATTTTCTTTTCGAACAATAACATTCCACATCAGGAATAAAAGAGTCCAAGAACCAATCTTCAAAACATGGCAAGTGTGACCCAGGCCCTTAAAATTGACTTCTAAATAATGGGAAGAGCTGCTTTAATAATGTGGCAAAGTGCTCTTGGATTTTCAGAGCAGTAAACAAGAAAAGGCTTGAGGTTAAATTCTCTGGATGCATTACCCCCAAGCAATAATAAGGTTAGTCTGTCCTTTGCTGCTTTATGCCCTGCTGCACTTTTTTCTTCTTTCAAGATGTAAGTTCTTATAGGCATTTTTTCCCAGAACAATCCACTTTCATCTATGTTAAATATTTGTTCTGGCAAATAATCCCCCTCCTCAATAATTTTCTTCAACATTTCAGGAAATTCAGTTGCTGCAGCTACATCAGCACTGGCTTTTTTAATTGTACTTTAATTTTATGCATATTTGCCCTATTTTTGAAACGATTAAACCAACCTTTACTTGCAACAAATTCTTCATCACAACTACCTTCATTTGCATAGCTTATAAACAGCACATGTAAAAAACTTTATTTCCTTGTTTCCATTGTAATCACCTTTCTCTTCACTGCAGGCTCACCTGGACTTGCAGTGGACTTTCGCTTTGGAGGCATGGTCATAAGGGTAATCACAGACTCGCAAAACTGAATGAAAAAGTTAAGATAAAAGTGATGGCATAAGTGCCCACAGAAACAATGAGACTATCTGTTGGCACAAAGATGCTGTCAATGAAATGCTTACGCCATGTGGGTTTGTTTACACGTGCAAAAGAAAATAGTTCTTGAACTATTAATTTAATTATCCTTATGGAGAGCCCATTCCCAAGTACAGAAAGCCGAAAGTCAAGTCATCCGTAACCCTGGGACTGTCTGCATTAATTTCAGTATAGAATTTATTTTTTAATTACTGCAGTTAATTATCCTAAAAAAATAGTTGTCGAACAATCAACAAATACGAAAATAAGTAACAAGTGAACAACTGAAAGGAAGAAGTATAACAGGTACCGCTCATCCCCAAATATAAATGTTATACTGTTTCACACACTTGATGATTTTTGTCTTTGATCTCTGAATGTTTCCCAGAGTGAAATAATTTCCCAGAACAAAAAGAGAACTTAATGTTCTCTTCATTTGTGGACTTGACCAGGAAATACTATTGATGCCTTAGATGTCTTAGTGTTTTCCAGAGGATTTAGTACTCCCTTAAAACTCACACTGCAACAAGAAGAAAGGGTATCTCGAATGATGAAGTCAAAAAGTATTTTCTTCGAGTGTTTTGCTTTTCCCAGATTAAAAATATAACTTATTTAAGAGTTCAGAAAACAGCTGAACAAAAATACAGTTTACTCAAATACTGGATTGTATCCATTAACTACATAATTATTGAAGATTATAATGATGCACTTATTTAGATATTGCCAGCCTGGTTGGCTGAGTGGTTAGCATATTTGTTCTCCAGCCAAGAGGCTGAAGGTTCAAATCCCACCAGGGGCATGGATGTTTGTGATTATCCTACTAACTGTTTACCATGCATACATACATACTGCTGTAACCTGTGTCCTGGCACAGTATGATCTTGGATGTCTTTGTGCAATTAAAATAACTAATTTATTTAGATATTTTAAAGGCAACATCTGGTGCTACTGTTCATTTATTTGTTTTTTAAATTAGATGTGACATGGCGTAGGAAAGCAAGATTTAACATTGGATGGAAAGCTTTAGAGGCATAAATTTATTATATTACAAGTCAAACAGCGAGACCTTTCAAATGTATTTATTGTAAATACATTTTGAATCTCTCAATGCACAGAAACCTATCAAATCTATTTGCACTAATTCCATTCATGCATCATCCACTCTCTCTTAGTAAAAAAGTTCTCATTCTTATTCACCATAACAACAATGTGCACGTTTTAGTAATGCCCATTAGTTCTCATTTCTTCCCCTAGTTCTGCAATTTGACAAATCTCTATACTCAATATATACATCTCAACATCTTAAGCATTACAATCATATTCTTCACATTCATACATCTACATATCGAAGCTCCACTTTTTTTTTATGTTGCCCCCAGCTACGAAAGGTTATTTGCAAACGTATAGTACATTTCATATCATAGGTGGGTTAAGGATTTTTTTTTTCTAATTTTATCAATTACACACACACACACACACTGTATTTTTAATTTATTTTTACATAATCCAGAAACCCTGCTCTAGAGATCAAACATGAAACGTTTTCAAGCTACTTCAGGCTTCCAATAATCAGGAAGGTGGTCTCACACAGGTTGATGAAATTCATTTTCCACCTAAAGACAATCACAAACATTTATGCCCATGGTGGAATTCGAACCCGCATCCTGTTGGTTGGAGAGCAGGTATGCTACCCACTCATCCAACCAGGCTGACAAACATAAAAAAAAAAATAAAAAAAAAGAAAAGAAAACAGCAAACAAACAAAAAAGGCAGGTCAAAAGCTGAAGTTTTGCAGAAAACTGAATTTAGATTAGTAGCACTAAATTCAACGATGAAAACAGTAATGAAAGGTTTTACAAATTGACTATGCTGTATGCTGAGATGACTGATTTTGTTCATTCACTTTATTATTCATTCACTTTACTTTATTCATTCACTTTTATATTGTCTTTATTTATTTATTCATTCATTTTATTTTGCATTACAGTTAGTGGTGAAGGATACTATACTAAGGCAGAAAATCCAGAGGCGAGTGAAGAAGTGGTTGCAGGTCTACAGAATGCTTGGTATGAGCACAGACTGAAGTTTCAGGATTACGGACAATGGTTAATGGGCAAAAAAAGGGGAGAAAACCATATGTTACTTGAAGGGTTTACAGGACATTCAACCAGCTTTGAGTGCTCTGTCAGTGACTGAGTTCAAAGCAAAGTATAACAGGTACTGTTCAAAAGCAAACGACAATGCTTGGCAAAATGTTAGCAGGCCTCCCAGAACAATTACACAAACCACATGCAAGTGCCCATATAATAATTATTCCACTCTGTACAACAGCGAAGTTTCATAAAGATAGCAAGAGTTGTGGTGTGGGAGTATTTTACATGGCTTGTTCTGGGCTCATTATACTTTAACTGTTACCAAATGTATTTCAAATTTATGCATATTTCTAATTTAATGAAATTGAATAAAAAATTAAATTAATCACCAGTTTTCTGGCTCAAGAACTCAGTTTCTTTCAGATGCTTATCATGCATGAGAGGTCGAAGATAAGTTTTTGATCATTTTACTTTGACTTTCAGGCAGAGATATAAAAATAAATAAACAATGAAATAATTACATATGACTAAAACTGAAATAATGAAATGATTCAAAAGACTCAGTTTTACAACCAATCCATGGAGTGATTGTCCTCAAAAAGCATGTGTGCATGCATGCACACACAACACTTCTTGTTCTTGTAGACAGACCTTATACGTTGGTTATGCATTACTAAATCACTTAAGGAATTGACAACGTAGATACAAATATAAATTAAATTACACTTTAATAAATATTTCCGATATTTCTGCAACGTCACGTTGCCATCTTCAAAAGGAACATATAAAAAAAGGCACGTGCACGTAGGCACTGTAACACAGTAACTGAGAATGAAGTGATGAAGCTATTGTTCTCCTAAAAGTCCTGATGGTGCCCTCTAGCGGGCTAAGCAGGTGTTCTTGGCCGTTGGGCTGAAGGCCTGCTGATGTAAGCCTCCCAAATTTGGGGCAGTCTCATACAACCAAATTTGTTGAGGTTTGAAGAGTTTCTTAGGGCTGAGGCTGATTCCATAAATAGAATCAGCCTCAATAATACGGCCGAAGAAAGCTACAGTAATACACCGTAGCAAATAGTCTTTCGGATTTGTATTTGCTATGGTGTATTACCGTAGCTTTCTTCCACGGTATTCTGTGGCGTGTATCCAGAGCATGGTCTGCAAGACCAGAATGGCTGTACTTGTGAAAACAGATGTAGTCCTTGTGTTCCAAAATTCTGATATTCGCTGTCCTGCCTGTTTGGCCAAAGTAAGACAGTTTACAGCTGCAAGGGACCTGGTATACACCAGATAGGTCTAGGGGAAGTGGTTGGTCTTTAGTGGAGCGGATAAGGGATACCAATTTTCTGTATGGTCTGTAACAGGTGGTCAAGCCATGTTTTTTTAAGATTCTGGTAATTTTTTCCAAGGTGCCTTGAATGTAGGGAATGGTGATGGAGTTAGAATAATCCCTGTCGTGGGGAGGGGGGGGTTGTGGTTTGTAGGTTTCAATATTTTTTGGATTTTTTTTTGGGGGGGGGGGGGGGTAGCCATTGGCTGAGAAAGTGTTGAAGATGTGATTAGTTCAGTGTTTAGGGCCATGTCGTTAGAACAGATTAGTTTAGCCCTGTTGTATAGTGTTTTCACTACTCCATATTGTTGTGGGGGGGGGGGTGCGATTGTTGGTGAATGTACCTGCCTGTATGGGTGGGTTTTCTATAAACTGAGAGAACCAAGGTTCCATCAGCTGGCAGGTGACTAGTGTGTCTAGGAAAGGGAGGCTGTTGTTTTCCTCTTTTTCCAGGGTGAACTTGATTCTGGGGTGTTGGTTGTTTAATGTTAAGAAGGAGAGGAGTGTATCAGAGCCATGTGGCCAAATAGCGAACATATCATCAATGTAGCGAAGCCATATGGTTGGTTTTTGTGGGGCAGAGGCTAAGGCTTTTTCTTCAAAGGTCTCCATAAAGAAATTGGCCAAGGGTGGGGAGAGTGATGAACCCATGGCTGTCCAAACAAAATAGTCTGCCAAACGAAATAGTCTGAGATATCAGGAGAAAATTTAGCTTGGATTAGCTCTTAAGTTTCCTTGAGTGGGACATTTGTGAATAAGGAGGAGACGTCAAAGCTGACCACTATGTCAGTATGTTGGAGTGTAAGGTTTTCTATGCTGGCTTTGAAGTGGGCTGAGGTTTTTTTTTATGTGTGATGGTAAACTTGCAGCTGTAAACTGTCTTACTTTGGCCAAACAGGCAGGACAGCGAATATCAGAATTTCAGAACACAAGGACTACATCAGTTTTCACAAGTACTGCCATTCTGGTCTTGCAGACTATGCTCTGGATACACGCCACAGAATACGGTGGAAGAAAGCTACAGTAACACGCCGTAGCAAATACAAATTCGAAAGACTATTTATGGAATCAGCCTCAGCCCTAAGAAACTCTCCAAACCTCAACAAATTTGGTTGTATGAGACTGCCCCAAATTTGGGAGGCTTACATCAGCAGACCTTCAGTCCAACGGCCAAGAACACCTACTTAGCCCGCTAGAGGGCACCATTAAGACTTTTAGGAGAACAATAGCTTCACTTCATTCTCAGTTACTGTGTTGTAGTGCCTACGTGCACATGCCTTTTTTTATAAGTTCCTTTTGAAGATGGCAATATTTATTAAAGTGAAAATATCAGAAATATTTATTAAAGTGTAATTTAATTTATATTCGTATCTACGTTGTCAATTCCTTAAGTGATTTAGTAACAATACTTCTTGAAATAAGATTTCATTATGAATGCCATTAAACAAACAATGGCATGTGCGTATATATGTGGAATCACTAACACTTGGTGAAATACCAGGGCTATTTCTGAAACTTACTTCAATCTAGGCATGATATCTTTTTCAGAACCACAAAAAGGCTACCAATAGAGTGAAACTTCTATAATTCAAATATACTTAAAGCTTAAGCATGTTCGAACGTAACTGAAAAAATACACTTTACTACATAAAACATTAATATTATTAGAAATTACTTAATAACATTATACTATATTAATATATAGTAATATAACACTACTATATATGTATAACATTACTACATAACAGCTAATAAAGCTAACATAAACTGCTTTAAACACACTTTTGAATATCAGACCACTTTAAGATAAAATAATTTACCTTTACTTTGTCCATTAGAGTCTCTTAAAACTGTGCATTCTTCTATTGCACCAAAAGGAGAAAACATAATTCTAACATCATTTTCACTGCATTTTTTTGAAAGCATTCCAACAAATAGTTTACGTTCTATAAAAAAAAATATATATATATTTTTTTTCAACATATATCGTAAGTGATGTAATAATTTAAATGCAAAATGTTTACATTTAATCCAGTAAATTTGGGCATTTATTCAATAAATGCATCAACTGTGCATGCCCTATATTTCACAATTTCAGTTTCACTTTACATTCTATGTCTGTCCTACTATGGATAGACTGGAAGATCAGCCACTATCTTCATGAGGAAAAAAAAAACAAAAAACACATCAACAGCTATGATGGTCAACCAGTCTTGCAAAAAATACTTTAGATACGGCTCACAGAATCAACTGAAAAAAAGACCACCATGCTCAATGGCAGTAAACATAGAAGAAACAGACTGATTTTAGACTCTGTAGCTGTTCTCAAAAATAAAGTGAATTTAAATAAATATAGTTGCATAAACCTTTCAAAATATGGAACATGCTAATACTCCAAGGTCCGAATTTACATCCTAGGCTACCAACAGGCACCCACAGAATGAGCATTAAATAATTAGGACCAGTCTTTGATCCATATGTTTCACTTAGAATTGCTGTTGCCTTTAGGTGTGTTACAAGTGTATTGTACTCCTAGACGATGTTTCCGTGATGGAGACAAAATATTGAAAAAATTAGACATTAGTTTTAATCCTTTCTCGGTGCTGTTTAATTCCATTAAGCCTCTAACATGGGCATTCATTCTCAATATATTCCATATATCAATATATATATATATATATTCCAGATAATGAATCATTCAAGTATTTTTTTAAAGGCTTCTCATGCACTGTTGATATCCTTCCCATTTAACAATTTATAACATGACACAGAATCCAACATACTCCTCAGCATATACCCTTTTCTGAATGGGACATTCATAAACTTAGCCAGTTTCCAAGGTAGTATCCACATGATCATTTTCACCAAGCAGAAGCATTACAGTTATGTCCTTAATTGAAACTGCCCTCTGACACTATAATCAGATAATAAATTCCAAATATTATTGGAAATTATTTTTACTTCTCATCTTATCACCCCTACTGTATAATAAGGTCATATTAATATAGTAATAATTCTTACAAATACTTATCCCAAAGACACATAAAAAAATTGTACAATCTTCAAATTTCAATGCACTGCTAATGTTTATAAACCATCAAACAACAAATCTTCAGACAAACTAATTACAAAACTGTCTTCACCATCAGTTTTGTTTTTTCAAGTTTTGTAATAAATTACAAAATTTACTAAAACAAAAATTATAATAATGCCATTCAACATATGATACAATGTTATTTAAAAATTTGAGTCCAAACTATATGCAATAACAACTATCAGATCCAGTATTTGAAAGAAATTTAATTCAACATTACTGTGATGATAATATCCCAAAGCAATCAAACTTCCACTTAATAGTTAGTCATAACTGGTTTTATCTTCCTTCTATAATTTAATGACAAATTTTTCAAAACCAACACATTGTCACTAATACTGCTGGATTATCATATACACTGGTGTCCAAAAACCTAAGGACAAACACTATTACAGAAGATTACAACTGCAAATTCAGCAAATCAACATGTGGAAATCTATATAACTGATAATTTGGAAAGCTTGAAGGATGCAGAATTACTGATATCACCAGAAAGTTTGGAATTTCACATAGCATTATATCCAGGCTCTGGGAAGCATTCAAACTAATGCAACGTGTTCCAGAAGTTTGCTAAGAGGTTGCCCTCGCTCTACCACAAAGCATGAAGACAGATCTTTGGTTATAACAGCAAAACATAATCGATGCATCATGGCAGGTAAGCTTGCAAGTCGGCTCCATTCAAGTATAGGTATGTAGATATCTCAACAAACTGTGACAAGTAGGTCTATATGTCTGTAGCCTGCATTCCTTTATCCACAGCTCATTATAGAGCACATTTGCAGTGGTGTTGCATCCATAAAAATTGGACAAGACACCAGTAGGCTAATACACTCTTTACAAATGAGTCATTTTAGTCTCTCCCCTGATTCTAGACAAAACTCACCATCATGAGAATGTTCTTGAAAGGGATAGATTATGGCAGTGCTGGGGGTCATGGTATGTGTGTGGGGAAGGCATTATGTTTAATGGATGCACCGAGCCATAAGTGCTGGAAAAAGGGACTATGACTGGTGAACGATACTGCAACAAAGTTCTTCAATGTTATGTTCAACTGTTCCATGGTATTGTAGGTGAAATCCATGAAGATGATTTTGGAGATGGAGGATATTAGTCGAATCGAGGGGCCAGCACATTCCCTAGATCCCAACCCCATAAAATATGTTTGGGATGCAATAGGGAGCTGCTCGCTTAAATTTCCCCTCCAGAAAACAAACAAGGCCTTATATCCTTGCTCTGAAAGAGGAGGGGGAGTGGACCAGTTTGCCAATAAACTCCTGAATCACTTGGTGCTAAGTGACATTGTGAGAGCCGTGATGTAGCTCTCACAATGTTGCTTAGGCACAAAGTTCGGTTATATCTTCCTATTGTATATATTGGACATATTTCATACTGAAAAATGTCTCTCTACATAGTTTTCTGTAAGCACCGTACATTAATTCCTTAACTACATCCTTAGGAAATGTGTAACTTTTGCCAGAAATGTATTGCAATTGAATTTATACGAAAATTATAACACATTTTTTGAGTAATATAATTTACTAGTATGCTGGCAATAAATTTACATCCGCATTTGGCTATAGTCATGAAAATGTTTTCATATACAGGTAAAAATGTAGTTTGTCCTGAGCTTTTGTTAGTTTCTTAGTTTTGTTAAACACTTTCAAATTCACATTTATTTCAAAATTTAATCCTTTGCTGCATTATATTCTTGCTATTTTATATTTATACATATATTTCTTGGGTCTACATTTTCTGCATTATTTTCAATCTTATACTAGTTCCATTACCTTTATGAATTCAATACATGAAACAATTTTTAAAAAAATCTGGTAAATTAAGTTCTGCATAGCAATTATCTTTTCTTTCAAGAGTATTCAGTCCCACCCCCCCTTGCTCCTGATCAGTATTTTTCCCAAAGTAAATGTTAAATAATTTAACTTATTAGTTTGCAGGCTGGTTACAATGCAGCAGCTCCATTTCCACTAAAGCACACATTATTACACATTTGTATCAAGAGAGATTATATTCACATTGCACTTCATACACACTCTGGGTAATGATAGAGGCAAAAGCCAAAAAGAGCAGTGTTCCATCCTGAATGAAGCATTTTATTAAAGAAACAATTGATTCAGGATTTAACAAGTCAGAAAAATCAGCTGAGAGAAAAAACTTGTGCTCGAGCAGAAGAAATAAAGTAAAAAATAAAGTAAATTAGTATTATATGAAATGCATCATGTATACAATGAATGGGTAAATTAAATGTAAACATTAGTCCAGAGGTCATGGGCGAGCCCGAAGCATTGGCAATCTCGAAAAGCGATGCACATTCGTTTCCTGGAAGACGTTGCTATGATCTCACGATGTGCCGAAGTTGCCTCGGACAAAGAAAGTAGCGGGTGGGAAAAGATCGCAGAAAGTAGTAAGAGGGCGCTATCGCAGCTAGTAGGAGGGTGTTAAAAAAAAAAAAAAAAAAAGGGGGGGGGGGGGGGAAGAGAGAATAAAAAGGGTTTGCACCCCTTTCTCAAGGCTTTTTTCGCCTGTTTTGCTGGATGATGATTTGACTTCTCTCGTGGACTGGTGGTTCCTGATGGTGTTTCTTGGTGATAGTTCGATATCGAAGGGTGCGCCTTTCCCTTCAATGTCTGAATTTCTACCGGTACTGAAGCGTGAGAAGTCGGCACATGCTGCCTTCACTAAAAGTTCCAACAGAATACTATCGCACATGTATATTATGAACTGGCAGCTAGAAACGAGGATGGCCCGAAACAGATCGAGAATAGACAAGGAAAAAAAAATGCCAGGTGTAGAGCATAGTTTAATCTGATGACCACAGTGACCCACCACGTGGACGCAGGCTTATGGAAGTATCAAAAGAGAATTCAAACAAAGAAGGACAGTTCAGACGGACCTGGAGACCCTGCCCCAAGAAATGGTAAAGTTCAGATTTTGTTGTATAATTACACAGTCGGAAAAAGGGAAAGATCATTGTAGTGTAATAATCGAGTATGGACAGTAATTGAGAACTTTAAGTGATTATTTAGCAGTGGCTGATATCCATAAGACAAATTGTTAGGAATTATAGATGATTGTGACTAGTTTATTATGCAAGAATAAAATAGTAGGTAGAAAATTTGGTAGAAGTGTATAATGTGTATATTATGTGTGTTAAGTCTCTAACTCAAAAGAAGGAATTATTGTTCATGTATTAGAGTATTAATCAGTTTGAAAAAGTTTGATTTAGCATGTCATTGAATTAATTGAAAGTGAGATTGGTCTAAGTATATATTATATCTTTAGATTCCAATAAATATGTTTTTTCTTGTATACCTGAGTTTTGCCTGAGATATGAACCAAAACTACCACTCATTAATCTGAACCATAGCGGGGGGGGGTTGAAAGAAAGGTATATCATGTTGTTATAGGTTACGACTACAAACCAGAATTTACTTAGCCAGAGTAAAGCGTTTGATTTATGAGTATAACCACCGAATTTATTCACCTATGTGCACCAAGAGTCTGGAAAAGTCTCCCTGAATAAGAGTTCCCTCTATTCTAAGATATTGGCACAGCTTTAAAAAAATAAATTTGTCAATATCTGAAGAGGAGACGGCCCCAGAAAGAAATTAGAGGATTCATTTCTTTTAGCAAGGAATGACCTTTAACAGTCAGGGTAAGCAAGTGAGTAAAATTAGGAATCGACAAGAGATAAAGAGTTTGCTTTCCTTATAGAATGAACACGTAAGAAGTGATACAGATATTAGGGTCAGGGAAATTTTATAAGTCTTGTAGTTATTGTAGATAGTAAATTCATATGGAAGTAAAATTAATTTTTTGGAAGAGCAACGACATAAAATGGTGCACACGGCAATACATAACAATGCCGCAGACAAGACACAAGTGAAATATATAACAGCAGGTTAGTTCAATACAAGGTTTATTATTATTATGGGCAACTCCAAAGAGTCCTTAGGCTCATCGAGGGAGGCCCTAAACATCTTGTCAACAACTATTCAGCTTCCACATAGTATGTATCATACCTTGCCTTGAACCCACTCGCAGTCATGGCATCCACAACAAACTCTGGCAGCTTATTCTGCTCATTTACCACTCTCCATGCAAAAAAAACCTAGTTCTAACACCTTTGCTAACCACACTCTTGCCCAGTTTCCATGGATGGCCCCCTAGTCCTCCCACAACCAGACCTGTTCTGAAAAATATCCTCTGAATTAATCTTATAGAAACCCTTCAGTAATTTGAATGTCTCAATCATATCACCCCTCTTCTGCCTATCAACCAATGTCTACAACCTACAAATCTTCAACCTGTTCTCATAAGGTTCATTCCATAGACCTGCTATCATCTTGGTCACTCGTCTCTGGATCCTCTCTACCTCCTCCCCCATCAAGAAGAACCATGGCACCCAGATCTGGGCACAGTAGTCAAGATGGGGTTTTATCAATGCTCGATACAGAGGAACAATAACTTGCTTGTCTCTACTCGTCAAAGTATTCTTCAATAACTAAGTGATTTCATGAGCTGATTTAGCCACTTTTGCAATGTGCCCCCTAAACTTCAACTCCCTATCCACCAACACTCCCAAATCCCTGGGTTGGTCAATCTCCTGGAGTACAGTTCCACCAATGTGGTATACTGCTGCTAATCTTTTCACCCCAAAATGCATAACCTTACACTTTGCCACATTATATTGACATCCATTCTCCTTAGCCCAGTAGCCCAATCTATCCAAATCATCTTGCAAAATTTTGACATCACGTGCATTCACTATTGCTCTACCCAACTTTGCATCATCAGCAAACAAATGAATAAGTAACTCTCAGATCCTTTCCGATATCATTAATGAACAAATTAAACAGTAGTGGTCCAAGAACAGAATCCTGTGGCACACCACTAGTCACAGGCCGTCTTTTGGACTCTACACTTGAATAAAGTACTCTCTGATATCTCTCAGCCAACCACCCTCCTATTCATCCCCATATGATGCAGTTTGCTGATTAGAATTCCATGTGGTATCCTGTCAAAGGCCTTAACAAGGTCCAGCAGTATGACTATAAACCCTTTACCCTTATCCAGTCAGCTGTCACTGTGTTATAAAACATGAGCAAGTTACTGAGGCATGATCTACCCTTCACAAAACCATGCTGTCCCCCCCCATACAGTATCCCATTATCATCTATAAATTCCTGTATTCTTCTCTTGACTACTTTCTCCAAAACCTTGACGACAACTCCTGATATGCTGATCAGTCAATAATTTGCAACAGCAGTCTTGGAACGTCCCTTATGCAGTGGTACTATTTTCCCCTCTTTCCACACCCCTCAAGATTAACCCAGACCCGAGACCCAAATTAAACAAAATGGTTGAGGGCACTGACAATTCTTTTGCCGTTTGACATAAGACCCAAGCTGGTATACCATCCAAACCCACATATGTATTCACATTAAAGTTTTGTAATATACTATTCACCTCAATTCCCATATAACCTGATGGATCTTTCATTCCTGCAATATCACCACCTGAATGATATACTCTTGCAAAGTACTCGCTCAGTAATTCCACTATATCAACTAATTCAGTTACCTCCCTACCATCAGCATTCTTTAAAGTCATTCGGCTGTATACATTTTTACTTTTACGTGCAGAATATCGAAAAAACTGTTTGGGATTCTCTTTAGCATACGTGGCTAATTTTCTTTCATAATCAACTTTTGATTTCCTTACCACACTCGTCACCTTTCTGGCCTGTGCATTATACTGTTCGTGTGCCTGCAGGTCACCTTTCTCCTTAAATTCCCTCCACAGTTGTTTCTCTTTTTGCAGCTCAAGCTTAATGCTGTTATTCTTCCATTTAACCCCTACTTGATTTACTATGCAGACTCTACGTATACAGTAAGCCATTGCCTCCTTCAAACACTCCTTTAATACTTCCCATGCACTATCAACCACCAGCCCTTGCAGTTTTACATGCAATGGCACTGAATCAAGCAATCCTCCTGAGCTTGTCATATTCACCAGCCTGGTATACTTCCACATGTACTCTTTCTTAATTGAAAATTCCACGCATTTGGCCATCTCCCAGGTCAAAACCTTATGGTCACTCTCACCAATTGATGGTAAAGTGATCATATTCATTACAGACAAATTCTCAGATGCAATTACTAGGTCAAGCACTCTCAAACCCCCTAGTACATTCCATTATATGCTCTCAGGTAGTTATCCCTTAATCACTGCATAAAATCCAATTCCTTCTTCCCATGTGTCTTCTCCTCCTTCCAATCAATGTTACCATAGTTGAAATCCCACATAATAATTACCCTCCTTCCACTCATTGCATCTATGATAGGCGAGTAAAAACTCAAACTTGATCAATATCTAGAGATTGGTTCTGAAGAACCTACTGGACATGAGATGAAGCTTCTTTCAATCATGCAGCAGGTGGGAATGGTGTGTGTGCTCGTGCACACATGAGTGTGATTCTTTCATCATCATCATCAAATTCCTAACATTTACCCTCAATATGTGTACAGGATATGATAGTACAACATGAAAAATTTACATTACTAACTTCCTATCTACAATTTTCCTCCAAATCAATCTATTACTATCAAGAACTCCGACATTGTCAGATCTTATATTTCTATCCTCTATGGCACTCTTTATATCAATCCACCTATATCTTGGTCTTCCTCTGGGCCTTTTTCCTGCCAACCTGGGAGAGACCATTTGTTTTGCTAATCTTTCATCTCAATTTTTTTTAAGTGACCATACCAAACTGAGATTAGCTCTCCCAACACATTCCTGAATGCTAACAATGTCAACTTCTTATATAATATCCTCATTTTTAATATATTGCCATTGATGCCATCTGTTCATGCACCTAATCTTTTTAGGACTCTCATATCTGCAGTCTCTAGTCTTTGGTCAAGTGTTTTACTTCTAACCCAGCTCTCAGATCCACAAGTTAAAACTAGTTTGAACACTGTCTCGTATACAGCTAATTTAGTTTTTTCACTAATTTCTCTGTTATTCCATAGAAATTTATTCAGCTGACTTCCTACCATACCAGCTTTGTTGATCCTGTTCTATTTCCATATTTAATTTACCATCTTCACTAAAAATCATGCCTAATTATCTGAAATGATTTACTTGTTCTATAGGTTCTCCCTTCACAATGCAGTTGATATTTTCAATGCTTCTGCCGATTTTCATTGTCTTTGTCTTTTTATTGCTGACCTTCATACCATATCTATTACAAAAGTTATTCAATTTAGTCAGGGAATCTTGCAGACTTGTAGCGATTTTATTTAGTAATATAATATCATCTGTATAAGGCAAAGAGCTGAAATTAACATCTCCAATTTTGATATCAGGTTTAATACCCCCTCTATAATGGAACACATAATGTGCTCCATTAGAGATAATGAATAACAGAGGGGATAATACACATCCTTGTCGGCCACCAGATTTAACATTAAACCATCTACCTGTACTTCCTTCAATTCTAACTGCTGACTTACAACTCAAATAAAGACTAAGTATTGCTTGATATAATGCCCCATTGACACCAAACTGTAGCATATAGAATAGCTTATCTCTTGGCACCTTGTCATATGCTTTTTCCAGATCTACAAAACTTAAATACAGGTATTTGTTATATTCCCATGATTTCACAACTATTTGTCGTAAAGTGAAATCTGATCCTGACAGCCTCTATTTGGCCTGAATCCAGCATGTTCTTCACCAAGCTTCTCTTCCACGATCCTTCTGAACCATTTCTCAAGTATACTGGCATAAATCTTACCAGAAACACTCAGTACAGAAATACCTCTGCAATTCTCACATTCAGTTTTATTTCCCTTTTTTATACATAGGTACCATGAGAACCTACTCCAATCATCTGGAATTCGTCCCTCTGAACTATGCAGTGCAGCCAATGTAAAATTTTTTATACCTCCATACTTGAGCATTTCTGGTCGAATATCATCTACTCCTGCTGCCTTTCCACATTTCAGACTTTTGATGGCTTTTTCAATTTCAAGTATGGATATGTATTCCTGATTGCATGCCTGATCAGTGTTTTTTAATCACTGTGCTGTTATTACTGCTATTTTCATTTAGCAATTTTTCAAAATAATTACTCCATACTTCAAGGATATCTTTTCTTCCAGTTTTCTTATCACCTTTATCTCTTTTTCTTATTCCTTTTACAGCACTCTTTCCTCCATTTCTGAGCTTCTTCAACAACCTGCAGAATATCTTGCTACCTTCTTGATATTTATTTTCTATGTTCTTACAAAGTCCTCCCATGACTTTTGTTTAGCTAGTTTTACACAGTGTTTAGCTTTCTTACATTTGTCTCTATATTCTCTAAGAGCACAAGCTGACTTATTTGCCAGGAACTTTTGATAGGCTTTCTTCTTTTCCTTCACTGCCTCTTTAACTTCCTGTGTCCACAATGGAGTTCTGATTTTTCTATTCATGCAGACAACAACCTCACCACATGCCTCTCTGGCTGAATCAATCAACGTTTTCTTCAGAGTTTGCCAATGAAGCTACAAGGTTTGATTCCTGTTCTCAAACTCTTTCATTTTTTCTTGAGTAATGTTTGTATATTTCAGTCTACAGTTCACATCTGAGAGCTGCTCAAGTTTTATTTGCTTTAAAACTTTCTTACATGTTCTTCTTTCCAATATGACATTCAATTTTATCCTCCTCAAGACTAAATAGTGATCACTTCCAATTTCAAATCCTCTGTACACACTAGTGTCCTGCACCAGAGAGAAAACATCACTATCAACAATAACATAGTCAATGAGACTTTTCTTATTCCTTGCCTCTTCTCTCCATGTGAATTTGTGCACATTTTTATGTTGGAACATGGTGTTAATAATAAACAGTCCATGTCCTGAGCAGAAATCCAACAAATATTTGTCATTATTATTAGCTTTGCTTTTTTCTCCAAATTTTCCCAAAATATTTTTGTATGTTTGACAATCATTTCCTACTCTTTTTTTTTTTTATCACTATATAATTTAAGGAAATTACAACGTACTAGGATATACATTAAAATTAAATTTTAATATATTTCTATATTTCAGCAATGTCACGTTGCCATTTTCAAGAACTTAAGTACAAGACACGTGCATGCAGGCAAAACAAACAGTAAGTGAGGAAGAAGTAGGAAGCTCGTTATTTCTCCTAAAGTCCTGATGGTGCCCTCTAGCGGGCAATGTTGGTATTCTTGGGTGATTGGGCTAAAGGTCTTCTGATGTAGGTTTCCCAAATTTGAGGAAGTCTCATGCAGCCAAATTTGTTGAGGTCTGGATCGTTTCTTAGGGCTGAAGCCGATTCCATAAAAAGCCTTTCATATCTGTATTTGCTACGGTGTATTATCGTGGCTTTCTTCCACCGTATTCTATGGCAGGTATCCAGAGCATGGTCAGCAAGACCCAATTGGCTGTATTGGTGAAACCGGATGTAGTCCTTGTGTTCTGAAATTCTGATATTTGCTGTCCTGCCTGTTTGGCCAAAGTAGGACAGCTTACAACTGCAAGGGACCTGGTATACACCAGGTAGGTCTTTAGTAGAACAGTAAGGGATGCCAATTTTTTATATGGTTTGTAACAAGAAGTTATGTTTTTTTAGGATTTTTGTGATTTTTTCCGAGGTGCCTCGGATATAGGGTATGGTGATGGATTTTGAGTAATCCTTGTTGTGAGGGGGGTGGGGGGTTGTGGTTTACTGGTTTCAATATTTCTTGGATTTTTTTTTTGGGGGGGGGATAGCCATTGGCTGAGAAAGTGGTTTAGTCCTGTGGTTAGGGCATTGTCATTCGAGCAGATACGTTTAGCCCTGTTGTGTAGTGTCTTAATGATTCCATATTGTTGTGAGGAGGGGTGGTGGGATTGTTGGTGAATGTATCTGTCTGTATGGGTGGGTTTTCTATATATTGAGAAAACCAAGGTTCCATCAGGCTGGCGTGCGACTAGTGTGTCTAAGAAAGGAAAGCAGTTGTTTTTTTCTTCTTCCAGGGTGAATTTGATTCTGCGGTGTTGGTTGTTTAGGTGGGTTAAGAAGGAGAGGAGTGCATTGGAGCCATGTGGCCAAATAGTGAATACATCATCTAAATAGCGAAGCCAAACGGTTGGTTTTTGTAGGGCAGAGTGTAAGTCTTTCTCTTCAAAAGTCTCCATATAAAAGTTGGCCAAGGGTGGGCCAAGCTAAATTTCCTCCCAATATCTCAGCCCTATTTCAGTTCACAATGAACTCAGGCTATTTTGTTTGGCAAGGAAAATTCTACAAACAAATAGAGGGGACAGTCATGGGTTCTCCACTCTCCCCACCCTTGGCCAACTTTTATATGGAGACTTTTGAAGAGAAAGCCTTACACTCTGCCTCACAAAAACCAACTGTTTGGCTTCGCTATGTAGATGATGTATTCGCTATCTGGCCACATGGCTCCGATGCACTCCTCTCCTTCTTAACCCACCTAAACAACCAACACCCCAGAATCAAATTCACCCTGGAAGAAGAAAAAAACAACTGCATTCCTTTCTTAGACACACTAGTCACATGCCAGCCTGATGGAACCTTGGTTTTCTCAATATATACAGAAAACCCACCCATACAGGCAGATACATTCACCAACAATCCCACCACCCCTCCTCGCAACAATATGGAGTCATTAAGACACTACACAACAGGGCTAAACTTATCTGCTCGAATGACAATGCCCTAACCACAGAACTAAACCACATTCTCAACACTTTCTCAGCCAATGGCTATCCCCACCCAAAAAATCCAAAAAATATTGAAACTAGTAAACCACAACCCCCACCCCCCTCACAACAAGGATTACTCAAAATCCTTCACCATACCCTATATCCGAGGCACCTCGGAAAAAATCACAAAAATCCTAAAAAAACATAACTTCTTGTTACAGACCGTATAAAAAATTGGCATCCCTTATCCGCTCTACTAAAGACCAACCTTCCCCCCTAGACCTACCTGGTGTATACCAGGTCCCTTACAGTTGTAAGCTGTCCTACTTTGGCCAAACAGGCAGGACAGCAAATATCAGAATTTCAGAACACAAGGACTACATCCGGTTTCACCAATACAGCCACTCGGGTCTTGCTGACCATGCTCTGGATACCTGCCATAGAATACGGTGGAAGAAAACATAGACATTCAAATGAAAAGGATATTAGACAATTTAAAGAATACTGGACTGACAAACTTGGCATAATTAAGAAAGATAATAAAGCATTATGCATTTTATGTTCGAATCAGCTGTTTGTAAGACTTCTTCTGTAAAGAGACGTTTTGAAATTGTTCATAAGAAATTAAATAATAAAAGTGAGCAAAAACAAAGAGAATTAATTTCTAGTGAACTGAGCAAGGCAAAAAAAACAGTCCAATATGTTGATGAAATTTATTTCAGGTAGCCTAGTTCCAACTTAGTTGCTGCTAGTGTTTGAGGATTCAAAAGTTATTGTCCAACATGAAAAAACCACAGTGATGGGGAATATATTAAAGAAGCATGGCTGGAATGTACACCTTTCCATTTTGACAATCTTTCAGAAAAGGTAAAAATTATTCAGAGCATTAAAGAATTGTCTGTGAGTAGAAAAACAATTAAGGATAGAATACTTAAGTTGGAAAGGAATACAGCAGAACAATTAACAAAAGATTTGGCTTCATGTAAGTTCTTTTATATTTGTGTTGATGAGAGCACAGACATTACATCATCAGCTAGGCTGGCACTCTTTGCTCGATTTTGTAGGGATGACAAAGTATGCAAAGAAGAGAGGATTAACCTTGTAACACTACCTGAGCATATCAGTGAGGTTGAAAATATATAAAGCAGTTATGAACGAATTATCTATTCGACAACTCGATATTTCAAAAGTATAATCCTTCACAACAGATGGTGCACCCAGTATGATTGGTAAGGAAGCAGGATTTATAAATGTTTGCAAAATATGTTGGTCATCCACTGATAGGATTTTATTGCATCCTACATGAGGAGAATTTATGTGCAAACGGTGGTCTAAAGGAACTTCAAGAAGTGATGCAAACAGTAACCAAGATTGTTAATTACATTTCTGCACGTGCTTTGAATAAAAGACAATTTCAGAATCTATTCAATGAGATGGATTTGGTGTACAAAGGACTAATATAATGTACAACAATGTTCGGTGGCTTAGTCAAGGTTTTGTTCAGAAATGATTTTTGAAAGCTTGGATGATATAAATCTCTTTTTGACTAATCAAAAAGAGAATCAAATGTGTTATAAAGAAATGTATGACATTGTGTGGATTTGTATACTTATGTTTTTTGCAGATTTCTGTGAACATTTAAATGACTTGAACCTCAAACTACAGGACACGAAAACATGTTCAAATAAACTTGCATATGTTTTTGTGGATAATTATGGATGATTTTGAAATGCAGTTGATTGATTTTCAAAGTATCTCAATTTGGAGGCAGAAATTTGTTGACCTCAGAGTTGACTCAGAAAATATTGAAAAGGAGCGATTAGCAGGGAGAAGTGCGGAAAAAGAGGTACTAAAAAATTGGAATGCTATTCCCGAAACTTTTTATATTTTTAAAAACCCTTGCAACAGCATGGGGGTGCTTAAGGGTCAAAGCTGTATAACTGAGAGGAGACCTCCACATAGCCTTAAAAGGAATGCGGAGAACCGACCAGGTCTTCTGACCTAATGTCCAATCCTCACCTTCTTGTGGTGCACCCTATTGGGTATCTACTTGGATACTAAACGAACGAGGATGGGCTGGAAATTTGGGATTTAGCCGACCAAATTGTATTCTTATTGGTTAAACCAAAATAAAAAATGATGGTACAACATGACAAAATTTCATGCCGGCTGGGGCATCGCCTGGCTAAACAAGACCGCTGTTGTTTTCGCCAGAGAACCAGGGCGAAAGCGAAAAGTCGGCTACTGGAACAAATCTAAAAACACACCCCAACTCATCATCACCAGAGTTAAAGATCGGTACTATTAACATAAGAAGCCTGAATGGCAAAGAAATGGAGCTAGCTGGGGAATTGGATAAGTACCAGATCGACATAATAGGGGTGACTGAAACAAAAAAGACCAAAACTGGTGAGATCTTTCTGAGCAATAAATACAAAATGTTATATTCAGGCAATGACAATAGAGAAAAAGAAGGAGTAGTCATAGTATTCAACACAAAATATGAGGCTAATCTTCTTGAATGGCAGTCAGTCTCAAGTAGAGTAATGTGGGCAAATATGAGAATGGGGAACTGGACAAAGAGACTTATTTGTGCCTATGGTCCCACAGAAGGTTCTACTAAGGTAGAAGTGGAGGAATTTTTTGAGGCTTTAGAAAAAGCAACTGACACAATGAAAAAGGAAAAGTTGGTCCTTGTTGGGGATCTAAATAGCAGAGTAGGAAATGATTGTGAGGCATACAAAAATATTTTGGGAAACTTTGCAGAAAAGAGCAAAGCTAATAATAATGGAAAATATTTGTTGGATTTCTGCTCAGGACATGGACTGGTTATTACTAACACCATGTTCGAACATAAAAATGTGCACAAATTCACATGGAGAGAATAGGCAAGGAATAAGAAAAGTCTCATTGACTATGTTATTGTTGATAGTGATGTTTTCTCCCTGGTGCAAGACACCACAGTGTAGAGAGGATTTGAAATTGGAAGTGATCACTATTTAGTCTTGAGCAGGATAAAATTGAATTTCATATTGAAAAGAATAACATGTAAGAAAGTTTTAAAGCGAATAAAGGTTGAGCAGATCTCAGATGTGAACTGTAGACTAAAATATACAAACATTACTCAAGAAAAAATGAAAGAGTTTGAGAACAGGAATCAAACCTTGTAGCTTCATTGGCAAGCCCAGAAGAAAACATTGATTGATTCAGCCAGAGAGGCATGTGGTGAAGTTGCTTGCATGGATAGAAAAATTAGAACTCCATGGTGGACACAGGAAGTTAAAGAGGCAGTGAAGGAAAAGAAGAAGCATATCAAAAGTTCCTGGCAAATAAGTCATCTTGTGCTCTTAGAAAATACAGAGACAAATGCAAGAATGCTAAACACTGTGTAATACTAGCTAAACAAAAGTCATGGGAGGTCTTTGGGAAGAATATAGAAAATAAATATCAAGAAAGTGGCAAAATATTCTGGAGGTTGTTGAAGAAGCTTAGGAATGAAGGAAAGAGTGCTGTAAAAGGAGTTAGAGATGATAAATGTGACATGAAAACAGGAGAAAAAGATATCCTTGAAGTATGGATTAATTACTTTGAAAAACTGCTAAATGAAACAAGCAGTGATGACAGCACAGTGGTAAAAAACACTGACCAGGGATGCAGTCAGGAATACATATCCTAACTTGAAGTTGAAAAAGCCATCAGAGGCTTGAAATGTGGAAAGACAGCAGGAGTAATGATATTCGACCAGAAATGTTGAAGTATGGTGGGGTAAAAGTCTTACAGTGGCTGCACTACATAGTTCAGAAAGCCTGGACAGAGGGACGAATTCTCGATGATTGGAGTAGAGCTCTCGTAGTACCCATATATAAAAAGGGAAATAAAACTGAATGTGAGAATTACAGAGTATTTCCCTACTGAGTGTTCCTGGCAAGATCTATGCAGGTATACTTGAGAAGAATTGTGGAAGAAAAGCTGGGTGAAGAACAAGCTGGATTCAGGCCAAATAGAGGCTGTCAGGATCAGATCTTCACTTTACGACAAATAGTCGAAAAAGCATGAGAATATAGCAAAGATCTGTATTGAAATTTTGTCGATTTGGAAAAGGCATATGACAAGGTGCCAAGAGAGAAGCTATTCAATATGCTACAGTTATATGGTGTCAACGGGGCATTATATCAAGCAATATTTAGTCTTTATTTGAGTTGTAAGTCAGCAGGTAGAATTGAAGGAAGTACAGGAAGATGATTTAATGTTAAATCTGGTGTGAGACAAGGATGTACATTATCTCCTCTGTTATTCATTATCTATATGGATCACATTATGAAGGTAAGTGGCATTAAACCTAATATCAAAATTGGAGATGTTAATGTCAGCTCTTTGCTTTATGTGGACGATGTTATACTTATCAATAAATCCGCTACAAGTCTGCAAGATTCCTTGACTAAATTGAATAACTGTTGTAATAGATATGGAATGAAGGTCAGCAATAAAAAGACAAAGATAATGAAAATAGGTAGAATCATTGAAAATTTCAATTGCATTGTGAATGGAAAACCTGTGGAACAAGTAAAACATTCCACCTACTTAGGCATGATTTTTAGTGAAGATGGTAAATTAAATATAGAAATAGACAACAGAATCAATAAAGTCAGTATAGTAGGAAGTCAACTGAATAAATTCATATGGAATAAGAGAGAAATTACCCAAAACACTAAATTAGCTGTATACAAGACAGTGTTCAAACCAGTTTTAACTTATGGATCTGAGAGCTGGGTTAGAAGTAAAAAACTTAACCAAAGACTAGAAACCGCAGATATTAGAGTCCTGAGAAAGATTATAGGCGTGAACAGATGGCATCAATGGCAATATCATATTAAAAACGAGGATATTAGGAAAGAACTTGACATTGTCAGCATCCAGGAATGCGTTAGCAGAGCTAATCTCAGGTGGTATGGTCACTTAAACAGAATGGGTGAAGAAAGATTAGCAAAACAAGTGTTCTCTGCCAGGTTGGCAACAAAACGACCCAGAGGAAGACCAAGATATAGGTGGATTGATACGGTACAAAGTGCCTTAGACGATAGAAATATAAGATCTGATAATGTTGGAGTCTTGACAAGTAACAGACTGATTTGAAGGAAAATTGTAGATAGGAAGTTAGTAATGATGTAATTTTTTTTTTCATGTAGTACTATCATATCCTATACACCCCTTGAGGGTACATGGCAGGAATTTGATGAAGATGCAACAGCATTATTATTCATTTTTGCATCTACATATTCTTGTGAATCACTGTTCTCAGTGATGAACTTTGTTAAGTCAGGAGTAGCCTTACAGATGGAACTAGTAGCGCATGCATATCACTAAAGGTTACAAAATATAAACATGACATAAATTATCTGTCATTAGTGATGCAGCAGCAGCAAAAGTCTCATTGATGATAAATAAATAAAATGTCTACTATTTTTCTTTCTCTAGTTTTGATTTGATGTTATCTGCTAAAAATGGTAAAGATTAATTTCTGTTTAATATATTATGTAGGTAAAATAACAATTTATTTTGTCTGTAATTTTTATGTAGTACTCGTAAGGGATAAGGAAATAATAAAATTATATCTTTAATTTTATTTTCTTTTATTGTGCTTTAGTCAAGTAAAATAATTATGAACTTGTGCACTGTAATATATTGATGTTTTATATTGATTACTGTAATAGATTGCTCACCGTAATATATTGATAAAACTTTGAAAAAGCTGATGTCTGGTTGATCTTTATAAAAAAAAAAATAATAAAATAAAAAAAATATCAGAATTATTGTTTACTCTTGCTGATGTTAAAAATTGCGCCAATAAATTGTGCGGCTTTATATGGCAGCTAGAATTACACTTAAATGCAAATAAAAAATATTCACGCTATCAACAGGGTAGAAGGGCTTTTAAATAAAAATTCCGTCACTAATTTTTACATTCATTCAATCTTACATGACTTACCATAATCACTCTTACAATATTCTTTGATTTTACCATTCTAGTGTGATTTTTGATTATTTAAAAAGGTCTTCCCAATACTTAAAAGACACCAAATAATAATATGTTCCCCAAAATTTCGGTTGGCACATGAGAAAATTTTGTATCAAAGATATGGCGATTTTGGCACACACACACTTAATAAAGTTGCCCACCCATGGTCTAGATTTAAACAAATTGATCATACTGCTGAGCGTTTGGGAGTTTATGGCGATCAGGGAGCTGCGGTGAAAATGCCCGCTAGTCTGACCAGTGGTGACAGTGACTTAGCCTCAGATTGTCAGAAATGCTATACGTCTTTTTAACTTTTTTGTAGTATTTCTGGTGTATATTGAGAAGGGCGGCAAACTCAGGGCCCACTCCGGGTAGCAAAAGCTCTGGCTACGCCAATGGGTCAAAAGCCCTGGTCAGTTCTCCGCATTCCTTTAAAGGCTAAGTGGAGGTCTCCTCACAATTATACATGTGTGATTCTTTGGATAATTTTAAGAATATTCATTATGCTGCACCAAAGATTTGGTACTACAGAGTTCTTGCTGTGAGTCTGTGGAACAAATTGTGTGGATGCTGGTGAATATTTCTCTAAGTTCCCACCTCTGAAGATAAACTTGTAGTATACTGTTGAAGTATTGTGCTGTCAGATTTTAAGATAAGGAAATCCAAGAAGGATAACTTTTTTTTCTTTTCTCCATTATAAATATGCTCTAGCCCCATTCTGAATAACTAAAAATATTATATGGTGTACTGTGGTTTATACATAATTTGGCAGAGAAGCAGCTTGCAGGCTATCCATTGCAGTGCTTTCTGTTGTAAATTTTGTTCTTTGAAATAAACAGCTGATAGTATGATGGGAAAAAGCTGTAAATTATCTGCAAAAGGAATGTAAGAAGTCATAATATGAAAGAATAATGATGTCACCTGGATGAAGGAAGACTGCTCATGGTGAAGAAATGACTAACATTTTTTATGAAATTAGAATTATCTATGTGTGAGAGAGAGAGAGAGAGAGAGGGAGAGAAGGGATGATAAACACTTCATTCACTTACTTTAAGAACAGTATCATTGCATTTTTATGATCTGCGCAAGTTCCACAAGGAATGCAGTCTCAGTGAGCTTAACATGAGTTATATCAATTTACCTTTTTAAAGAAGAGCAAAACATGCATCACAAAATGTGGTGCATCGCATTGCATTTTACATTAAAATGACAACCATTATCCTTGCCAACACTGTTGATTTAGTTTAATCATCTTCATCAACTACTGTGATGAAGGTAACTTCATCACAATAACTGATCAGGTAACAGTAGTTGATGAAAGGTAACTTCATCAATTACTGTGATCAGCAGGTAACTGAATATCTCCTCCTTAAATTCTTCTCTATATCATTGGGGTGGGTAGTAGGCATTAGTAAGGAGACCTGCAGTACTCCACTAATCACCCTCATTCACACTATTCCACTCCCCCATACAATATCCTCTGATGTCTGTTGGCTACCTCCACCCCCCCCCCATCCAAGCCACCAGTCCCATATCCATCCCATTTGCTTTACCTTACATAATAGTTTTCCACAATAAAATGACAGCAGAATTGGATAAAGAAAATGGTTATTGTAACATTATACTGCTGCACTTTGTAAAGGCATTTAATCCTGTCAAATGCCTTTACAAAGTGCAGCAGTATAATGCTACAATAACCATTTTCTTTATCCAATTCTGCTGTCATTTTATTATAAAATGTGAATAAATTACTAAGGCACAACCTACCTATGTCAAAGCCGTGATGCTCCCCCCCAGAGTATCATATTCCTATCCACCCAATCCTGACTTTTACCTTTAACAAACTTTTCCAATACTTGAACCACCACTCCTGAGCTACTAAATGGTCTGTAACTTGCAACTTCTGTCTCGGATCCAATTTTATATAACGGAACTATCTTACCCTGTTTCTACTCCCTTGGAACCTTGCCAGAACTGAGATAAACAACACTGCACATTCTCATAGCACAAGGGTTGACGTACCATCTAGTCCGACTGCAGTATTCACTTTGATATTTTACAATATGCTGAGCACCTCAAGTTCATCTACCTCAATTCTCATATCAGCCTCTGTCACATCAGTAACTGTAAAGTTTACACCTGTATGATACAAACGTACAAAGTGATCACTTAGTAACTGAACTATTTCTTTACCTCTGTTACTTTCCTACCATCAGCCTGAGTAAAGTTATCCTTCCATAATCATTATTTCTCTTACTTGCTGCATACTGAAAAATTCTTTTGGATTTACTTTGACCAGCTAAATAATTTTCTCTCATAATCTGATTATGGTAGGATGATAGCATACTGCTAGTACACTACCATACTACTAGTCATTACTCAGCATTTACTGTCCATGAATATATTATCTCTTATTTTGGTCAAACTGGTGAACATCAAGACCAAATCCATAATATCAACTGCATGTGAGGAATAACTCAACATGGTGCAAATACTAGATATGAGAGGACAAAGCACTGAAAACATTTTTAAGGGGAGTTCTGAGACCCTACTACATCCCAATGAGTTGACCACACATGAATTTAAAAGATTCTTACCTTGAACTACATAAATTACCTTCTTGCCTCACACAATTAGTTTGCATTAATGTGCATACATTTGTAATTTAGTCCAATTAAACCAATTCTAATACTCTCTACTCTCACTATAGTAAACATCATTATAACAATTTTGCTCAGTATTACAATTTTCCATAAATGTCCCAAAAAAAGCCCTATGGGCATAATACTATTCTAAATAGATATTCTCTATAGCAAACTATTCCTGTGTGGTCCATGAGTCTGCTTAGTGAAAGTCAACTGCACTGCTTTGATAATCACATCTTGGCATGCAGCATTTGCTTAAACTGTTAGATAATTGGATGCCCTCCCCATTATTTATATTTTTCAAAACTAGCTGGAATTTTTTTATCCAAAAAGTTATGATTAGTAATAAACTACATATATTATTATTACATGACAACTCCAAGGACTCATTGTCGGAAAACACTATTATACTCTATACACAGCTCTCCATCTCTCCTATTACTTAATTCCCCACCTATGCACAACAACACTGCTACCATCAACACCATCTACTGCCCACCACTAACAGCAACAGTATTTTCTGCCTGTGAATTGCATACTGGAAGTTTTTCCACTTGGTTATTCTATAAATTAAAGATGCCAAGAAATTATATTCTTGGTTTAATCCTTTATCCAAGTGTAAGCAAACAAAGTCTGCTCCTGAAGTAATTTCAGAACAGTGAAACTCATCTAGAGGCTGATCACTTCACATTACTTGCCTTAGTATCCTTATAATGCAAAGCACCTCCTTACGGAGATGTGTAATGCTATGTACTATTGGAAGGGTCACTACTCAATGGGTAGTGACTCTTCCCATAGTGCAAGCTTTGTTTGCTTACACTTGAATAAAAGATTAAACCAAGAATATAATTTCCTGGCATCTTTAATTTATAGTGAGTTGCATGTGCTCTCATGATAGATAAGATTTCTGCATTTGCTTATATGCAAAAAGAAAGACCAGTTTCTATAAAAAAACAAACAAACTGATATCTCTGTATGAGATTAACTAACTCACCTTCAATTGAAAAATTCCCATATATAGATTCCTCTCCTCAAAGAATTCATTCAAATGTTAGCAATCCATTGGTAATTTAATACGATGGTAGATGTACTTAAGTAATGTTTTCATGTAATTCTTCTTCTATTCCACTTCTATGTAATATATCAAATGAAGTTTTCTAGAAACTAGTAGTGACTTTTATTTCATCATCATTATGATTATTATTATCTGAGAACTCCAGGGAGTCAAGAATCATCAAGGTAGGGTATACATCAGTATTTCCCAAAGTTTTTTTGGATCATGCCCACCTCAATGCCTCACATCAAAGTGCATAACTTTACACTTACTAACAGTAAACTGGCAGTCATTTTCGTTTTTCCAAATTTCCAGCCTATTCAAATCATTTTGTAAGTGCTTGATTTCAGTAGCATCCCTGATTGCCCTGCTATCTTCTCATCATAGGCAAACAATTGCCTATGATTGAAAACCTTTGCAAACAATTACAAATCTCCTGTTAAACCCTTCCTAATGTCATTAATGTACAGACTGAACAACAATAACCAGAGGTACACCACTGATCACCTTAAATCTGGCAGATTCACACCCACCATATACCACTTTTTGATATCTGTCTGTCAACCATCTACTGATCCAAGTCCAGAGTTTATATTCCAATATTCTCCAATTTATGCAACAGCCTTTCGTGTGGTATCCTATCAAATGCCTTAGTAAAATTCAACATTATCACAGTGTATCCATTTCGTTTATCCAACTCAGCCATAACACTGTTATAAAATATGAGCAGACTACTAAAACATGACCTTCCTTTAGTAAACCTATGCTGCTCCTTGCAGGATAGCTTGTCTACCCATTTCTGTATGCAAGTTCTTACCAACTTCTTTAAAATCTTCACTACCACACCAGACATACTGATAGGTCAGTAGTTGGACATATCAGTTTTTTCACAACCTTTGTAATGGAACTATCATACATTCTTTTCATTCCTGAGCTGAGACTCAAGTTATACAAACATGTGAGAGGCCTAGCCAATTTGGCTGAACATTCCCTTAGAAAAAGTGTTCATATTCCATCTGTTCCTATGGACAAATTCTTATCCAGGTTATACAACAGCTCTTCAACCTCATTTTCATGCACCTCTAACTCTTCATCCAATGTAACATGGTGCACTGTGCATCATGTTATATACACCTGGTTGACATATCTTAGCAAAGTTAGCACTCGTTAACTGGACAATTTCATTAGCCTCTGACACTATAGTACCATCTGCATTCAGTAAAGTTATTCTTTCACATTCATTCTTTCTTTTGCTTGTGGCATAACAATAAAATCTTTTGGATTTCGTTTAGCCTGCTTAGCCAATTTCTTTTCATACTCCTATTTAGCTTTCCACACAATACTCATTAATTTTCTGGCCTGTGTTTTATATACTTCTATTTTGGAAATAAATAAATATATATATATATATATATATATATATATATATTTTTGTATTTTATCATGCAGTCATATAAGTTATTTTCTGAAAAATATCCAATAGAAATCATGTAAACCTGATCTATGAAATGTATATATATCCCGCAGTGATTACATGTATAATACTATTATATCATAATGGTCTAGTATACCATTTGAGGGTGTACACTAGATAATATTTAACTTCTGATTTGGAAAGCAAAAAAAAAATTCATATTCTCATAACAATTATTCTTTATACAATTTGAAAATGAAACATGGAAAGACTTGGTATATAGAAATGTATGCTGCAATTCCTAGTAAAATCAAGGAAGCTGTAAAATTTATTCTGCATGACAACAATGAGTATGTTGTTACAAATTCATTTAAAAATTCATTCATGTGAAATATTAATATTCTAAATTTTTTTCCTAAACAAACTTTCTGACGACATACCATTTCTATTCTCACTGTCTGCTGGTTTCATCTGAACAGGATGATGCATCTGGAAAAAAAAATTAAAATAAATAAATAAATAATAATAAAATGCACACACACACATTATAGGCTACTGCTTTAGTTAAAAAAGATATATCTTTATTCTGCTAAATATAATTTTCTGTAAAATAAAAATTACTCGACTAATAAAAAATGTCAAGTGATTCATGGGTTTATATTACTATAAAATCCTCATGTATTCTGAAAAACCTCAACTTCATTTGTCAATTGATTCATATTTGAAGAACGATATATATATTTTTGAATCAGTCCTCCAATAATACACACACACACATGCACTCCTCTTTGCTCCAAGGAGGGCAACACTGCTACTATAACTAGAAGTATAGAAGCTATGGCTAGAAGTCAGTATAACTGACTTCTGTATAACTGAAACTGCTGCAAGATGCCCCAAGACCATAACAGAGATTTATTATGGAATATATTTTGATGAATTATTAGAAAATAATATCCTATAACTGGCTAACATTCTTAAAATTTCTTTACACAGAAAAAAATAAAATAAAACAGAAGGCAGGATAAAATTGAGGTTCATATTTTATTTTTACTTATGATTTTCTTTCACCTATCAAAATGTAATCCTGTAATATCAAGGACACTACAGTAAGTTCTAAAAAAGCATGCAAATAATCAAGATTAAAAATATTTATATTGTATGTAATGTAAATACTTAAATTTTACTTCATCTGATATGTAAAATCTTTTTGAGCAAGGGGATTAGATTATAATTCTGAGAACCAAATTTCAGATGGCTGAATGACAGCAAGCATTCAGTACCAAGAAAACCTGATATCATCTGCATTCAAGAATGCATGACTTGAATTAATCTAAAAGGTAGTATGGTTATTTAAACAGAACAGGAGAGGAAAGGTTAGCTAATAAGTGGTTAAGGCTGATGACAGATAAAAAAAGTCCGAGGAAAGAGCAAGATATAGGCGGATTGATGCAATTAGTAGTTGTGTCTTAGAAGACTGAAATATAAGTTATGACAATGCTGGAGACTTGCAAAATATTACTAATTTGGAAGAAACTGCTGATAGAAAGCTAGCAATAACATAAAGTTAATTATGAAGCACTATCATAGTATTCTGTATAACATAAACGTACACACAAGATGGTATTTGAGCTCATGTTCATTCTGAATTCCATGTTGGTGTCCAACCAAAATCTTCTCTTTTCAGTTCATCTTCAGCTAAATAAGTCTTCTTACTTCACTTCATTCAGATTTGTTTTGTTAGCTCTCTTAATGCTGCCAAATATTCTAAAATTTGATTTTTTCCCAATCTAGATTTTCTCCAGTCCAGGATTCCTAATAATGGACAACTATTTGGGAAAATAATTCTCACAACACCTGCTGGTTTCCTTGTTTGAACTTTACTGATCAGACTTATATACATGTAATTCTGTCAGAATTGCAGACATGCATAAAAGAAAAATTCAGAATAGTTGTCAAGTCACATTTCTCATAAGGGAGATTTTTTTTATTATATCACTCCCACAAGAGAGGCCACAAGGCCTATATAGCAAACAAATGCTTCATGTTGAAGGTTTAATGAAGTATCGACAGCATAAGGAAAGATTAAAAATTATTTTAATGCTTCCAATATTTTATTTCATTCACTGAGACATCCTCAGGGATTACAATTAACAACTGTAACACACACACATGCATACACACAAACACAACACAATATTGAATAAAACATGTGGTTATGAGTCTAGAGTCCTATCTAGGTGGTGCACCCTTTATGAGCATTTGTAGGAGGCCTAGGATCAGGCCTCCTACAAATTTTTTTAAAACTATCAAAATTTTTAAATTCATTATAATAAATTATAAGAATTATAATGCATTTCCAGCTTTCAGTCAAAAAATGGCAACTTGCCACTCTTGTCATTTTCGTTTCAGAAAACAAGGCAATGACCTGCATCTATGTTCGGTTTCGAAGTTTCAAAACCAAAGAAAACTGACAATATTGCATTCCCACCCAATGCTACATTGCAGTTGGTCGTTTGTCATCCCTATACCTAACAAATTCAATGGACCTGCCAAGTTAAAATGTGTAGTGTGCTCTGTGAAACTGTGTCTTCGCTATAGTTTGCTATATGGTGTTGGAGACAGTATTTTAAGAAGAAAAGTGTAATAGTGCATCAACAATATGAACAGAACCAATGAAAACAAATTAACCAATTACTTCTCAAAACTTAAAAAGAATGAAAATTCTAGTATGAGTTCGGAATACGATGCAAATTTTCTGCCGAAAATTAAGAACAATGAGTGCAAGCATGTTCCTTCTTCAATGCTTTCAGAAAACCCGGAAATGCAAGATAATTTGTGCAATTTTACGAGTGATCTCCAGCTATCACAGGACATCAAGAATGGATTTTTGTTTCCAAGGTAGAGCCCTGGCACTATTTCTTTTAGGACTATACCCCTGCCTAGGATGTAAATTAGGATTTCTGAGGATTAATGTTTCCCAAATTTGGGAAGTTTCTTGCAACTAATCTTGTTTAAATTTGGTTGATTTCTGAAAGTCACTGAAGATTCCAAAAATAGTCTTTCTTTCTTTCTTTTTTTCTTACTGTGCATGGTGGTTTTCTTCGAGGAGATCCAATACATGGTCCACAAGACCAGATTTACCATAGCCATGATTGCAGATGTAAGTTTTGTGTTCATCTTTAGGAATGGAGGCTGATCTACTTGTCTGCCCATAGAATGTCAACTAGCAGGAAGAGGGTACTTTATATATTGCAGGTATTGAGAGAGGATAAACCTGATCTTTGGTAGAATGGATAATTGTAGCAAGTTTCCAGTGGAGCTTAAAAGCCGTGCAGAGGTTGTATTTTTTTAATGACTTGGCTACTTTTTTTCTGATGTATCCCAGATGCAGGGGATGGGGATTGCATTTCTGAAATCATTCTGAATGGATGGCTGCAGATCAGCAGGATGATTGATTTTTTTTAATTTTGTACAAACTGTGGCCATTGGACAGAAAAGTGAGGTATGTGGTTGAGTTCTGTTGAAAGAGAAGTTCCACCGGAACAAAAATTGTAAGCTCTATAATTTAGTTTTAATAATGCAATATTGTTGAGAAGAGTGGTGGTGGTGGGAGAGATTGTAAATGTACCTGCCTGTGTGAGTGGGTTTTCTGTATACAGTGAAGGAGAGGTTGGCATTCGGAAGGCATGTGACTAACGTGTCTAAGGAAGGGTAAAGTGTTATTTTTCTTTTTCATCATAAATTGGATTATTGGATATATACTACTGAGGTGACAGAGGAAGGCGTCTAATGTGTCTTGTCCATGACACCAAATAGAGAACGCATCTACATATTTTAGTGAGATAGAAGGTTTGAGATGGGGGGAGGGGGGGATTGAGCCTATGGCTCATTTTTCAAAACTTTCTATGTAAAAATTAGCAAGTAGGGTGAGAAGAATGGGGAAACACATAGCAGTTCCCTCTAACTATTTATAATTTTTTATTCTTTCAAGAAAAATATCCAGAATTGATGACAAAGGAAAAGAGATCTAAGATATAAGAAGGAAAAATGTTTTTTAACAGTGTTAAGCTGTCATTCACAGGAATACTGGTAAAAAGTGAGGTGATGTCAAAGGTTACCAATATATCTGTATTATTTAAAGTTAGATTTTCAATCACAGTTTTAAAATGGGTAGAGTTTTTTTTTTTTTAATATATAAATGATGTGGTATGACAAGTGGGGGGAGGGCTGGGTTTGTGGATTTCAGGTATAAGTATATAACTTCCCAAATTTGGGAAACATTAATCCTCAGAGATCCAAATTTACAACTTAGGCTTCCTACAAATGCCCACAGAAGACACCACCTAAATGGAACTCTAGTCATTGCCATGTGTTTCATTCAGTATTGAATTGCCTTTGAGTGTGAGTGTGTGTGTGTGTGTTACAATTGTTAGTTTTAATCCCGGAAGATGTCTCAGTGACTAAAACGAAATATTGGAAGCATTAAAAATAGTTTTTAATCCTTCCTAGTGCTGTCAATACACCATTAGACCTCTGAGAGGACATCATGTTGGAATGATGTCTTCTCTGCACTTAAGTCTTAACATATGCAAATAAATGCCATGTGTAGGCTCGGGGTCAAGAGCAAAACACTGGACCTGTTGAGATTCAGACAATTTAATAATGCTTCAAAGCTTTGTGAAACTTCATCAGAAATCTGCTCTTCTGTCAGATTAGTTCTTTCCAAGTGTTTAGAAAAGGTAGAATATTGTGCAAGGCTCAACTGTTTGGGTTCATGAAACTTCAAGAAATTTTATTTTCTTCATGACAAACAGAAGCAAATCACAAGATTAACCAAAATACAATAAACAATGAGAGCAAGGAATTTGGCAGACATCTAGAAAGTTCATTGAGGGAAGATAGTCTTAAAGTGATGAAAGAAAAGTGGAAATAGTTAACAAGACAATATGCTATTTGAATATTAAGAGGTCTGAGAATTTGAGAGATGTTTGGATATTCCTTTGACAATAAGATTGAAATATAATTAATTTCCTCTTGAGAGGAAGATGACAATCCTGTAACCATTGATTGCTTTGTATAAAGGACTAGATAAAAACCATTACCTAAGAATGTAGGATTAATTCTTGAGGTAACTTCAATAGTGCACATGATGAATTATGGCTTTAATAGATTTAAAAAAAAATTTTTTTTTATAAGGATGATGGTGGAATTGTGCATTGATATATACCACTGTGTGTTTTTTTTACCAAAAAAATGCTAAAACTTAAGACAATCTAGTTAATGAAGAATCAGAAGTGATTAATGACAGTTTTGCTTCATTTTCACCATCCAAAGACATACTTTCCCTGTTGGATTTTCCAGGTGTCTATCAGATTCCTCGCTCTTGTAGTTTATCATAGTTTGCTCAATCGAGAAGATCTACCTCTATTTGTTGCAAAAAGAGCATAAAAATTTTATCATATCACGAACCTGAAAGGTCTGGTCTTAAGAACATGCTATCTCCCATAAACACAGGGGCCTTTGAGAGAAAACTAACCTTAACAAGAGTACATTTCTAGTGGAAAGATTTTACAAAGATGCTAAGAAATATTAACTCACCTGAATCTCAATAATCACAATAGCTTACATTTATCTACTGCATAGGGAATAGTACTTCAGCTTTGCTTCTTTCCTAATTTTTGTTAAACTTTAGACTGAAGAAATAATTAAGCCATTGTTACCTTACTGAACCATTAGTGGTGCACTAAATTTTTCTGTTATGTGCATATAATTCTGTTCCATTCATTTCATACTGAGGATGCCTATGAAACATAAGCAAAAATTCTACACTAATAAATAATTTATTATATAAGTTATCCATATTAATTTAGCTCAATTCATGTCTACTTTGTCTTCCCATTCTGAGAGAGATATGCCATGGTATTTGCTGTCACCAACAATCGCACATAGAAATTTAAGTGATACACAGAAAATACAAATTTCACTTACAATAGCAGCATCTGCATCCAATCAGATCTCTACATTACATATTGTGGTGATAGACAAATTAAGATTATGTGAACACAAACATATTCACAAAGAAAACAGCTTAATGAAAATATGAAATTATATACTTCAGACAGAAACAAACTGTCCATCAGTGATATAAAAAGCAATATCCAGAAGCTAGAAGACAAAAATCAGTTTCAATTCATGGAAGGAGCTGTGAGTTAGAATGTTGATATTTGATTGGCTTACACATGAAATACAAGATTACTAAAAAAAAAAAAAAAAAAAAATCAGCTAATGCCTTTTTATTCCCGTATACGGGGAGTAGGCGAGGCCATTTAGCCCTATCTAATTTTTGGAGACTGAGTGGGCAGTTCAATCTCCACTGGTACCAGTCAGAGATAGATGGCCCAAGGCTATCACTAATTAAGCAGTACACAGTGAAGAGAGACGGCTCAAATGTGCCGCCATCTCATGGTCCCTAACCCTAACACAATATATTTAATGTCTGAAATAATGTGGGTTCTATGGTCGATTTTCTTGAGTTTACGGGACGAAAAACCTGAGTTTCTGGGAGGAAAACCCGCTTGCCCGTGCCAGAGATCGACTAACTCGGGAACCAGTCGAAAAAAGGCTTAGAAAAATTTCCTCTAGTCGACGACTAGACTCGAAACCAAGTCTTCCTTTGTGCGGCCAAGCGCCGTGGTATGCAAACGCCACATCCACTGAGCTACACAGGCTCTTACAAGATTACTAATTTTTGAAAACAAGCATTTAGTTATTAAAATTTTAAAATCTCACTCTCTCTCTTTCTGAGATTTTTGGAAATAAATGTAAATGTTGGTGGGAATCATATATCATTCCAAAGGATCCTATGCACTATGTCAATCCATGGTGAGCAAACCTATGCCTATGAGATTTCCAGCACTGAATTTTAATATTAGATTCTTTATGTCTACTCTAATGAATGGTCAGTCCAACAAAACACAACAGACGTCATTTCGAAGACTTTGTACATATCCAGTAGAAACAATGATAACAGTTTTATTTTTGGTGATGGGTAAGAAAGTGGACATTTTGTTTATAGTTTCTTTCTTCCTTTATTTTGGACACTAGCCATTCAACATAGAACAGACTTAAAGAACACCAATATTACATCTACTACTGGAAATCTCGCACCTGGTTTTGCCATACATACAGGTAACACAGAACAGATATCTTTTAGTTAAATGTATACTTGATTCATAGAAGCTGTTTTAAACATGAAAATTTATTTAACGCTCTGAGGCTTTGTGTTTTCCCAATTCAAACTGCAATGATTGACTATCCTTACTGAGTCTGGAATATTTTAATTCTTAGTATTTTTTTTTTTTTAATTAATGATATTACATTTCCATATGTAGAACTAATTAAATGTCATTCTTCTAGCTCATAGCACTTGCCATGAATTGAAATTGATTGTTGCATGTTCTACCTTTTGAATATTGATTTTATCACTGATAGATAGTCTCTGTCCAAAATTTGAATCCAACATTTCCTTGTGGATGTGTGTTCACATCTTAATACCCACACAAGTACATTAAATACATGTTTTTCCTTAAATTCTGATCTTCTACTGCCACCTTATATAAACATTTTTTATATTAATTGCATCAACTTCCTGCCAGTCACTAAGAATCAACGTGAAATATAATTAATCAATGAAATATAATTTTTTTTTAAATATTTCTTTTGACTACGCCAAGTCAATGTATTTCATTATTGAAACAAATGCACTGGTTCTTGAATGCTGTAAAGCACAAGCAGAAAAATATTACTTTCAATTTCAGAGGTAAGAAACTGTAAACCAAATAGAGTACTCTAAGAGGTTATATGTATGTATTTTGAGCCAAGTTTTTTGCTTGGTGTGTTATCTACATTTGTATTTATATATCAATATGTGTATATGCTTATACATAGAATATGCTATATACCGGAAAATTTTACAAACTTGTATACAATAAAAGAGAACTTAGAATTCTGCATGTATCATAGTAAGCAGCTGTGTATTTCCAGTAAACATGCACATCTGATCAATGTAGTAAACTAGCATTTTAGTAGTGATGGTTCTTCAAAAAAATGAAAATTGTCGACTGGAATCTGACAGTTTAATTAAATAAAAAATAAAGCTTAAAGGCTGTAAAGACTATTTTCTGCACAGTAATACAGAGTAAAGAAAAATCTCAAGTGTTTCATAAACATAGGCAATGAAGTATTGTAACTGTACAATTATTTATGACTTCACTTGATCTTTTAGCATTTGCCATAAAATAAATTACAAATCTTTTAGATGATTTACTACATAAACAATAATCTCATTCCCATTTTTATTAACACAGCAATGTTAGTAAGTGTCAGCAAGGTGTCCCTAATTATCAAATTATCACTAAAAGGAGAAAAAATGTGAAACCTTTGTGGATAACACAAAGGATGTGCATGTATTTATGAGTGCTAGATTTTTCTCTTATAGAGCAATATGTGACTGAAATGGCTTGGACTTGGAGGCTGTGAGTGCAAATTGCATGAATGGATTCAAGAGAATGTACAACATGATATATGGCCTTACTCAATGAATCCCTGGAAGTCTCTTGTAATAATAATAATATTCGACCAGAAATGCTCAAATACTAGCATGCAGAAGGTTTGTTTCAGAAATCCTGGTTAGAATGGGGAAATTTAGGATAAGGCCAAATAGAGACTGTCAGAATGGTTGGTTGGTTGGTTGGATGGTTTATAGTTTATTTGGTACAAAAACTACAAAGGTCATACTGTACCATACTAAAGGTTATAACATTAGCATTTACAGAAAACTTGTTTCTCAAAGCAACATCTCTAGGTAAACAGAACTGTTGCAGAGGGCACAGCAACACACAAGGTCAGAGGTTATTACAGTAGTGCAAAAATAGTTAACAATAAGCCAATGCAGTATCTACATATATGTAAGATTATAATAGATGCCTTTATAGCAGTATAAAAATAGGCAAAAAGGGATTATTATACAATATGCATGGGTGAAAATTAAATTTAGCAATGCAGTAGAAACAGAATTTAGAATACATATAAACAGAATTTCTAGAAAGTACACAAATAAGTAAGATGTCCTATAGCACTACATGATTATTCAAAAAATAAAGTAGTAAATAAGATGCATACACAAAATGCATGTTAAGTGATGCAATATCTACATAAACAAAATTACTGCAGAGGTTTCAGCAGTACATAAATAGATAATTATAGGTTAACATATGTATATACAAAACAAGTCAAGGAAAGCAGTGTCTACATCTAGTAAGATTATAAACATTATTATACTAATAAGAGGAATTATTATACAGCATTGATGCATAAAATTTAAGTTTAGCATTATGGTATTTACATATTAACAAAATTACAGCAGGGTGATACAAATATACAAAATCAAGGCCTATGGTAATACATAATTGGTCAGATTTAACCTAATGAATAATATGTATGTATAAAAGTTAAGTTAAGCAAAAAATATGGCTTGGTTAGATAGGTGAAAATTTCATTCCTCTCTCGTGTAAATTTTTGAACAATCTACCAGAATATGATGAATAGTGAGATGGGTGTTGCATTTTTCACATATGGGAGGGTCATCAGCTCTCAGTAAATGAGAATGCGTAAGGTGACCGTGACCTATGCGGAGCCTAGCAAGGACAACCTCCTCCCTTCTCTTTGTACGTTGACTAGAATGCCAGTGTTTAATTTCAGGTTTAATGTTATATAATTTGTTTGTTGATGTTTCTTGCCATGTTAACTCTCACTGAGCAATTAGCTTTGATCTTATAAGTTGTCTGTATATGGAACTGTCAAATAGTATGCGGAGAAGGTATGGGCTGATTTAGTAGCTGCATCTGCAGCCTCATTTCCTTTGATTCCAATGTGGCTGGGAATCCAGCAGAACTGAACATCGAAATTAAGGATTTTCATTTTGTGAAGCAGGTGTAGCACTTCATAAAGTACTGGATGAGGATTATACATAGGAGAGGAGATAGCCTGTAAAGAGCTCAATGAGTCTGTATAAATTATACACTTTTGGTGGCAGTTTTTTTTTATATGCACAAGTGCAAGCTGAATGGCATGTAACTCTGCTGTGTAATTACTGCAGTTTCAGGTGGGATCTGATTTGAGATAATAATGTCAGGAAACACAGCAGCACAGCCAACAGAGGTGTTAGTTCTTGAACCATCAGTATAGATGGGTAAGAAATCAGTGTGCTGCTCTGTGTGCATTAAACAATTGCAGGTAAATGGATGATGGGGTATAAAATTTCTGTAGCTGACAAAGTGAGAGGTTACAAGATGGTGTGCAAATCTGCCATGGAGGAATGCTGTTATGTTTAGTGTAGCTAATGTTGTCAACATTTATACTAACAGCTTGCATAGTTTCTTTCATATGCATACCAAAAGGATGTATAGCAGTTTGATGTGTGTGATATTGAGCTTCCCAATGCAGAGAGAAGATAGTATTCCATGTAGGGTGATCTGGGAGAGATTTTATTTTTAGGGCATAATTAAGAGACAACTGTTTTCGTCAAAGTGATAGAGCTGGTTCATTTGCTTCTATATAGAGGCTTGGAGTGGGTGAGGTGCGAAAGGCACCAGTAGCTATCCATATACCCTGATGATGGATGGAATCCAACCATCGTAGGTTACTCTGTCTTTCCGAATCATAGACTTGGGACCCATAATCCAGCTTTGAACGTATAAGTGCACGATAAACATGGAGCAATGAGGCTCGATCAGTACCCCACTCAGTAGAGGATAGAGAGCGAAGGAGATTCAAAGTTCTTTTGCACTTTTCTCTTAATTGACGAATGTATGCTAGAAATGTGAGTTTTCTGGCAAAAATGAGTCCCAAGAACTTGGTTTCCGTAGTTACTGGAATAACAGTAGGTCCCATTCTTAGTTCAGGATCTGGGTGATGAGTGCGTTTTTAACAGAAGTGTACACAGATACTTTTTTCTGTTGAAAACCTAAACCCATTATTAAGAGCCCACAGAGAGACATGAGGGTAATTGAAAGACAACTTGCTGAAGTTGTCTTTCAATTACCCTCATGTTACGTGAGTGACAGAAAATTGTGAAGTCATCAACATATACAGCATTGTCTAAAGTGGGAGAAAGCTGTTCAATGATTGAGTTGATTTTAATAGCAAAAAGGTGCTTAAGGGTCAAAGCTGTATAACTGAGAGGAGACCTCCACATAGCCTTTAAAGGAATGCAGAGAACAGACCAGGGCTTCTGACCTAATGTCCAATCCTCACCTTCTCGTGGTGCACCCTGTTGGGTATCTACTTTGATACTGAACGAACGAGGATGGGCTGGCAATTTGGGATTTAGCCGACCAGATTGTATTCTTATTGGTTAAACCAAAATAAAAAATGATGGTACAATATGACAAAATTTCATTCCGGCTGGGGCGTCGCCCGGTTAAACAAGGCCCCCGTTGTTTTCGCCAGGGAACCAGGGCGAACAGCGAAAAGTCAGCTACTGGAACAAATCTGAAAACAAACCCCAACTCAACATCACCAGAGTTAAAGATCGGTACTATCAACGTAAGAAGCCTGAATGGCAAAGAAATGGAGCTAACTGAGGAATTAGATAAGTACCACATCGACATAATAGGGGTGACTGAAACAAAAGAGACCAGAACTGGTGAGATCTTTCTGAGCAATAAATACAAAATGTTATATTCAGGCAATGACAATCAAGGAAAAGAGGGAGTAGCCATAGTATTCAACACAAAATATGAGGCTAATCTTCTTGAATGGCAGTCAGTCTCAAGGAGAGTAATGTGGACAAATATGAGAATGGGGAACTGGACAATGAGACTTATTTGTGCCTATGGTCCCACAGAAGGTTCTACTAAGGTAGAAGTGGAGGAATTTTTTGACACTTTAGAAAAAGCAACTGACACAATGAAAAAGGAAAAGTTGGTCCTTGTTGGGGATCTAAATAGCAGAGTAGGAAATGATTGTGAGACATATAAAAATATTTTTGGAAAATTTGGAGAAAAGAGCAAAGCTAATAATAATGGCAAATATCTGTTGGATTTCTGCTCAGGACATGGACTGGTTATTACTGACACCATGTTCCAACATAAAAATGTGCACAAATTCACATGGAGAGAAGAGGCGAGGAATAAGAAAAGTCTCATTGACTATGTTATTGTTGATAGTGATGTTTTCTCCCTGGTGCAGGACACCAGAGTGTACAGAGGATTTGAAATTGGAAGTGATCACTATTTAGTCTTGAGCAGGATAAAATTGAATTTCATATTGAAAAGAATAACATGTAAGAAAGTTTTAAAGCGAATAAAAGTTGAGCAGCTCTCAGATGTGAACTGTAGACTAAAATACAGAAAGATTATTGAAAAGAAAATGAAAGAGTTTGAGAACAGTAATCAAACCTTGGAGATTCAGTGGCAAACTCTGAAGAAAACATTGATTGATTCTGCCAGAGAGGCATGTGGTGAGGTTGTGTGCAAGGATAAAAAAATCAGAACTCCCTGGTGGACACAGAAAGTTAAAGAGGCAGTGAAAGAAAAGAAGAAAGCATATCAAAAGTTCCTGTCAAATAAGTCAGCTTTTACTCTTACAGAATACAGAGACAAATGTAAGAAAGCTAAACAGTGTGTAAAACTAGCTAAACAAAAGTCATGGGAGGACTTTGGCAAGAATATAGAAAATAAATATCAAGAAGGTGGTAAAATATTCTGGAGGTTGTTGAAGAAGCTAAGGAATGGAGGAAAGAGTGCTGTAAAAGGAGTTAGAGATGATAAATGTGACATGAAAACAGGAGAAAAAGATATCCTTGAAGTATGGAGTAATTACTTTGAAAAACTGCTAAATGAAACAAGCAGTGATGACAGCACAGTGATAAAAAACACTGACCAGGCATGCAGTCAGGAATACATATCCATACTTGAAGTAGAAAAAGCCATCAAAGGCTTGAAATGTGGAAAGGCAGCGGGAGTAGATGATATTCGACCAGAAATGCTGAAGTATGGTGGTATAAGAGTCTTACAGTGGCTGCACTGCACAGTTCAGAAAGCCTGGACAGAGGGACGAATTCCTGATGATTGGAGTAGAGCTCTCATAGTACCCATATATAAAAAGGGAAATAAAACTGAATGTGAGAATTACAGAGGTATTTCCTGACTGAGTGTTCCTGGCAAGATCTATGCAAGTATACTTGAGAAACGGTTGAGAAGAATTGTAGAAGAAAAGCTTGGTGAAGAACAAGCTAGGACACCTAAAGAAAGAGCATTCTAAGTTAGATTACAGTCACCAAGTACAGTAACTTTTTCCATTTCATTTACTGAGTTCCCAAGTTAGTTGATCTCTGGCATGGGCAATCAAGTTTTTCTTCTGGTTTTTTATCAAATAACCTCAAGAAAAGTTATTATAAAACCACACCATTTCAGACAATAATATACTGTGTTAGGGACCATGAGATGGCAGCAGCTGTTTGCTGTAATCTCTTCACCAGATTCTGTTTAAAATTACTGACAGTTTGGGTCAGCTATCTCTGACTGGCTATGGGTGAAGATTGGCTGCCCCTCAGTCTCCAAAAGTTGGACAGGGATAAAACTGCCTCGCTTACTCCCTTTGAGAAATAAAAAGCCTTAGTGGATTAGCAAAGCATATAGATGGGAACTTGACAATTATAAATGAGCAAGAAGAGATAATTTAAGGTAAGGCCTCTTAGAGAGAATTTAAGAGAAGAAATATTAGCCAAATAGATTATGTGTGGAAAAAAAAACAGGAAGATCAGTGCAGTTTTTTAACAACTGCCTTAAAATCTTGAAATGTAAAACATGAAAAGACTGCTAAGACCTGACAAACAGCACATTAATGTGGAAGAAAACTGTTGATTTAAAACACTTGCTTTGAACAACATAAAAGATTGTACACATGGACTTCAGTTAATGGTGAATATAGAAATCAGATAGATCATATTGTTGCAAGCAGAAGGTGAAGTGCTATCCAAGCAGCAAAAACACTGTGCAGACTGTGAGACAGATCATGAATTATTGATAGCTAAAGTTAAATTGAAATTAAGAACAAAAGGACAGTATCAGATTTGATTTAAATCCTAAAAATGAGCATTTACAGTAGAAAACAGTAAGAAATTAAAACGTTTGGAGAAGATAGGAAGAAAATTAGAACTATGGGGAGAAACATAATGTACATCCATAGAAAACAAAGTTTTCTATGGATGTACATTATGTGAAGTGCTATCCAAGCAGCAAAAACACTATATGGTGCAGACTGTGAGACGGATCATGAATTATTGATAGCTAAAGTTAAATTGAAATTAAGAACAAAAGGACAGTATCAGATTTGATTTAAATCCTAAAAATGAGCATTTACAGTAGAAAACGGTAAGAAATTAAAAAGTTTGGAGAAGATAGGAAGAAAATTAGAACTATGGGGAGAAACATAATGTACATCCATAGAAGCAGCAAAGAAGACTGTAAATAAAGCAACAAGACAGAAAGACTGTAAACTGTTGTCAGAAGAAGCAATTCAAATTACAGTGGAAAGAAGAAAAATAAAACTTCAGAGAATCAAAGAAAGAGTTGGGCAACTGAGTGCAGATTTCCAGAGACAGGTTAGGAAAGATAGGGAAAAACAATCTAAACAAAAAGTACAAGGAAATTGAAGAAAGCAATATTACAGAACAAGAGATCTGTTTAGAAAAATAAATGATGTTACAGGAGTTTATCTCTAGATTATGAGTCATAAAAAGTAATTCTGATGGAAGAAGAAGTAGTGCAAAAAAGATGGATAAATAGGATATGTAGAAGAAAGATAATAATATTGAAAAAGAATTTGAAAGGAGAGAATTTTGAGGAACCCATGATAACGAAAAGTGAAGTGATACCAGCAATGGAACGGTTGCCAAAAGGAAAAGCTCCTGGAGCTGATGTGGTAGTAGGGGATAATGAAGAAGTGAATATATTGACTGAACATCAGTATTCATCCCAATTCCAAAAATATCAAATCCCAGAGATTGTGAAAATTATAGATCCATTACTTGAATGTCACATGCAAGTAAAGTTATGCTGAAAGTGATCCCAAAAGACTGGAGCCATATGTAATACAGAACTTCCACAAGAACAGGAAGACTTTAAGAGAGATACAGGAAGTAGATAGATAGCAAACATGAGATGGATTATGGAGAATTTCAGAAGGAAGCATTCATCTGTTTTATTGATTTTAAGAAAGCTTTTGATTGAATGGATCACAACAGACTGTGGAATTTAATGAGATCAATGGGAAAGCCTGAACATTTAATTCTCTTGATAAGAGAGTTGTATGGTAACCAAGAAACTTCAGTAAAAACTGTCTTTGGAGGAATAGACAGTGTTAGAGTGGAAAAAGGGGTGTGACAGGGTTGTATACTGTTGCCCTACCTTTACAATATTTGTAGTGAATATATTATGAGAATAGCTAACTTAGACAAAGATATCCAGCTGGAATTAAGTTTGGTGGCAAAAAAGTAAATAATTTAAGACATACAGATAATACACTTTCATAGCAGAAACTAAGGAAGATCTAGAGCAGTTGATTCTGCTGGTTAAGAGGAAGAGTAGCAAAACCATGCTTAAT